>NW_008794443.1:3225412-3296111 GCF_000699145.1 Aptenodytes forsteri
CGGGCGGCCCCCCGCCGAGCCCCGGCCGCTGCCCTCTGCTGCTCGGGGGCTCGGCGCTGCGGGGCTGGTAGCAAGCTTGGAGCGAGCTGCTGTCTAAGCACTACCTGTCTTTGTCACTTATCCCTGGTTGGCCTACCAGTACAGATGCCCCTTTCTGGGTGTCAAATAAGAGCCCGTAACAGAGCTGTCCAACACGTAATGCATCGCGTTCCCTTTTTGCTCCTGCGTGTTCCCTCATCCTGGGCTGAGAGGTTACTGCTCGCCATGTTATTGCCTCCTTCACAAGGCAGGCATGGGAGCCCGTCCTCCAGCGCTGCCAGTGGGGTAGCACAGCCTGAGTTCAGGCTCGAGCTGGTGAAGCTGCTGGTTCCAAACCTGTATGTCCCCCACCACTTCGGTCCAGGATGCTGACCTGCGTGCAGTTGCAAGGTGTTTTCCTCCAGGCTGTGTGTGCATCTTATTTTCAGATAGCTTCTGTCTTATTTTTGTGGTTCATTCAAAAGCTGAATTCAGCAAGAGATGTTGGGAAAAGCCCCAGCTGAATTTCTTTCTCACTTCTGATACCCAGGTTTCCCCCAGATTGATTTTGGGGGGTGTATGAGTGCTAAGCCTTGGCAAAAGCTTAGGGTAAATTGAATTCTCTCCATTAGGGCAGAGCAGCTCCCTCCCCTAATTTGTCACTCAGCTGGATTGGATCTGTAATTGAAAGATCTCCCCCTAATCTGCTCCACCTGCATGCACCCCTCCCCTGATCTCAGCACTTTGTGAATCCATCAAACTTTCCTCCTTTTGTGTGTGCGCATGTTTTCCTCCTCCTGTTAATAATGCAGCCGAAACTCATCTCCGTCTGTCCGTTCCCCTTCTGGAGAGGCACATTCTCTAGTCTTCATGAGTTCAGTGGCAGCGCACATAATTATGCATATAAGATATAAACAGAGCTGTTTAATTATCCTTCGCCACATCAGTGACAGAGTAATTAACAAACATTGCAAGATCAATGAGGAAAAGTGTGACCTTCAGTTTCCTTTGATAGGAAAGCCCTTGTCGTTCCCAGACACAAGGTGATTGTGCCTGGACTCTGTTTTTAGTTTAATTCCCCCCCATTTGCAGCTTTTATTTGCTACGAAAATGAAAAGGAGGGGAACTTAAATGTAACGAATATGTTACCAAACTGGGGAAAATTAAAAGGAACTGAGGTTTCTCACTGGGGTAGGAGTTCTCAGTAAAATGCCTTTGTAGGGCTGTATTGTCAAAGGATTGTGCAAAAAATGTATAAGCATTCACGGGGGGCTGAAGACTCATTTATGTTTAAGGCGGGTAATGGCACATGCGGGGTCCGGTTTACATATACAGCCACATGGGATTTGACTTGCAAACAGACATGCTGCCAGGTCTTGAGCATCTGTTTCAAGAACCCTGTTATAAATGTCGTTTGCAACGTTTCCCTGGAAAGCACAAACTGAAACATCTCTTGCTTTGGAACGGACAAAGTTCTTTTCCTCTTCTGTCTTTTTCTGTCAATGTTCCAGAAAATGGATTTTAAGCTGTTGATCACCAGGTCCTTTCAGAGCTGATGATCAACAGCTTAAAATCCTTTCAGACCTGGTGTTACTGGGTGCAAGTTTATTCCAGTGAGGTCTGGAACTGCCTACACCAAAAAGGAGGTTTTGTTCCTGTAAGTTGGGGGGTAGCAGGAGGCAGTCAGATCAAAGGAGAGGAATACAGCTCTGCCCTCCTGGGCAATGCGGCTTCAGGGGAGTCATCACAGGAACCTGGTTTTGAAGGTTCTGAACGCCCATTGCTCCCTCTGAGGACATAGAGGATACAGAGCTGGCAGTGCTCAGCAGCATTTAAAATTGAGCCCATACTTCTTTGATCAGCTGGAAACTTGCGTAAAAAGCAGAAGCCACACAGAAAACCAGGTCCTACATCTAGCTGGGCTTTCTTGATCAGTGAGGAAAGTGATCCTGACTATATGGGGCTGAGAAGGGTTCCTGCTTTTTGGAGTCCCTGTGTATACACACACAGCCTGCTTTATGGGGCTTCAGCTACTGCTCGTGTCCTCCAGTAACACCTCCTGTAGTCTAATGCGAAATCCCTGCCACCTTTCTCTCCTTCCAGGGTCAGACAGTGAGGCTTGTTGTGCATCAGGAAGGAGTTTGCAGAGACTTGGTCCATGCTATTCAATCCTCATGCTTTGAAACAAGATGGGGAACATGCATGTATGGCATCCCTGTTTCTTTTCCTGAGCCACCCCTTGGAAACAAGGGACTAATGAGTCAGTGCTCAGTCTTGCCTTATGTGCCTCCCTCTCTGGTACAGCTAGGAAACATGTTCAGGAGTCGCAAAGCTGGTGTCTGTCAGGAGGTGGGTGTCAGAAGCTGATCTGGACATGCGGATACGTTTCTTCATTCACGCACCCTGTCCTGCACACTGACTGACCCATACTTCTCTACACACATTTATATATAGCATTTAGATTTCCCAATACAGACTCTGACACAGATCCTTTTCCACAGTCTCTCACTGACACACACATACCCAGGGAGATTTTCCTGTACAGTCCCATGTTCTTTACTCTGCCTGTTACTTACCTAGTGGACTAAAGTAGTCACCAGGAGCTTTCTCCTGTACAAGCTTTAAAAGTTCTTTCTTTTCTTAGCCTGTTAGGTAAGTCTCTTAGGGAATATTGGACCTGTTTTCAGCAAGAGGGGTTTTCTCTTCATAATTTCCTGGGGAGACTCCACTTGGGAGAACATGCATGATGAGTGCCAATGTCTTGCTCATTACCCCATAGCCCCCAAGTCTGCATGTTTTCTCTCCCAAGCAGAATAAAGGACAGAGCCCTGGCTGGGATGTCCCATCCCCCAGTACTCAGACCTTGCACTCCATTTGGGCTGTTTTGCTTTTCCTTCCATATATAGTGTGCTGCTGCAGGCTATTTTTAGCCCCTTTTTTGCTAGCTTCGGATCCTTTGTGATACGATAGCTGCTCTGAGACACACAGATCTCTGCTCTTTGGCAATGCCCACAAATGGAGAGCAGCGGCAAGGGGAGAGGGAGCCCTTTTATTATCACATAGAAAAGGAGAGAAAAATGTGGTGCAGGGGAGGGGCAAGAAGACCCAGGGACAATGCTTCCTTGTGCCTTCCAGGGCTGTGCACTTTTCACAGGGATTTGTTTCCCAACCGCTGTCCTGCTTCACTTTTGTCTGCATGTGGGTATGGGGAGGGTTTTCTCTCGATTAGGTAGTAATAATTACCTCTTCACTGTTGTTTGAAAGTGCGTTATGAAATGAGTTGGCTGGGTCTCATACCATCTTTGTGGTAAGACAGCTCCCTTCCATAAGGTGCATCCATTTGAAGAGCCTCTAGCTTTCTGATTAGGTGCCTGTGCAAATAAGCGAAGGTTGTCTTGGCTTTAGGGGTTGTGTTGGTGGGCTCATGCCGGGATGAGTGAAGGTAGCGCTTGCTAGGCAGTGAGTAGTGGGAACTGGCCAGTTTCATCTCAAATGTGGATGAGGAAAGACTGAGCAGCGCTGGCAAAGCTGTTGGTCAGGGAGGGTATTGCGATCACCTGGAAACAAATTTGAGCAAAGGAAAAGCAGAATGCAAGGTGTTTTGGGAGATGAGGGGATTAAATCCAGTGTAGTGAAACCTGAACTCAAGCTCAGACTTTGCAAAGCTCAAGAAAGGTTTGAAAACTCCCCCTTTCCTATGGTCTTGGGTTTTGCATCTAATTGTTTGCACCAATTGAGGTCTAGCCACAGGGGTACCAAAGATGCTTTCCAAGACCAGGTGTGCTGATGAGAGAAGTTTAAAAAGGAGGTGGTGTCCTACAATATTCCATTTTCTCCAGTGTTAAAAGAAAATACTAGGTTTCCTTGAATCTCCTCTCTGGATTTGTAATGTCTGTGGGGCCTGAACTGAGCTGGGATTTGTAAAATTGATTTGAGATGTGGGATTGAAAAAGGGGGTCTCCCCTCTTTTCGTGTGCTGCAGGTTAGGATAAAGAAGGAAAGGGGTTGGCTGGCTTTCAGGACAGCTGTTAAAGCTAGTAAAAATCACACTTAATAGTTTAATTTCCTATCAAATCCTCTCTGTGGTATTCTTCTCCCATTGCAGTTTGGCACAGGCTGGCTAGAGTTTTTCTGTGCAGTGCTTGGAAGTCAGGGCATTGTGAAGGAGGCTAGGGGATTGTTTTATAGGTCCAAAAAGAGAGGAAAAGCAGATTTAACAGAAAGAGGGAAGTGTTAGACCCAGTAGGGATTTCATGGGTTTAATCACTTCTGTTGGGTCATAGGGTTACACTGAAATGGACGTGGAGAAGAAAGAAAAAGAGGTAAAAAGGAGAACTGCTTTAAAGCAAGACGAAATTATTTAAAATGTCTGTGTGTGAAAGATAAAGTTGATGGCTTTGGTAGGGTGTTGGAGGGGCCACAGGAGAGGGCCCGGTGGGGCAGCACAGATGAAATGACCCTATGTCTGAGGATGGAGTAATACAGCCTTTCCTTGTGGTTTCCTTCTGACAAGTCTTGTTACTGGACACTGTGGGGCATGATTCTGCATTTAACATCCTTTAAGATTAATACTGACCCATGAGGTTGTGCGAGGACAAAAAGCTACAACCTGAGCCAGACACTGCAGGGGCATTGCCGCCCATTCTGTAAGTAACAGGGTGTTCATTCTGAAGTCAGGCATCCCAAAATCCCATGCAGGATGCTGGGCCCAGAACTGGAAAGTCATTTCGGGCTAAACCAGATCGCAGCACTAAGCAGATGTGTCTTTGTCCTTCTGCTTGCAGGCTTCAGGCATGTTCTTTGCATTGTCTTTCTCACGTACCACGTACACAGGCAACTAGTGCAGCAGCACTTCAGCTACATGAACACAGCTATACCGGGCAATATCGAAGCAGGAATATGACCCTCATGGTCTTGCACGTTTTAGTGCCCGTTGCAGGCAGTCTCTTCCTCCGCATAGTCCTGTGGAAACTGATTTGTGGAAGCCGGTGGCTATTGAACTTCGACTTTGCTCATTGACTGGCTCTTGCGTGGGCAGAAATGCTCTCATGTATGTGCATGCCTGTGCGTATGGCATCATTGGCTGTCAGATCCCCCAAATCCTAGGGGTCCGTTTTCATGCTTTGCATCTGTTGACCTGTTCTGTGGCTGTGTCTTGGTGCCTTCCTTTTCCACTATGTTTCAAGGCAGTGTTGATTTGGTTTGAGCTGGACCCAGTGCCCAGAACCTCCATTCTGCTGCCAATGTACCTGCCTGTGCTGGCTCCCTGTGGACGAGTGTGCTTGCTCATGAGAGCTAGAGTGAGTGATTGGAAAAGATGACGAGGGAGGTTTGAAGGACTCCTGCACACAGTAAATCTTTACTCTGCAGGAGAAAGCAAGAGGGAGAGGAGGAGCGCTGTGTCAGACTGAAGCCTAAATGAGTCCAAGCTGGCACGTCAGAGCAATTTTTATTTCCTCCTTTACACTGATATTGGGTGACCTCCAGATGTGTGTTCTTCCCCGCCTGGTGGCCTGTGAAACTGCCTGAGGGAGTAGGGGAGGGAGGAAGGGAGGGAGAGACCCAAGGAAGGACAGCTTTTGCTCATTCTTCCTCCCTGTGATCACGCTCAGGTAGACTAATCCCTTCCTGTGCCTTCCCCAACCCACGCTCCAGAGAACAGGCTTTCTCCCCCTCCCTGGAGCCCACATCAGGACAACAGCTCTTTCTGTCCTCAGTCAAAATCCTGATGGAGAGGAGGCAGTTCCTTACCCATTTTGCACCTGCATGGACTTTTCCCTTTCCTGGTCTTACTGAAAGCTGTTCCTGGCTGCTCAGGAGGCTGCCTGTAGGTTTCCACAGCCTTTGCTGAACTGTGGCCCCTTTCCACGTGGAGAGTAGTAGCTCTCCAGTCACGGGGATTGAGAAGGAAGGGAGCAAGTTGGGTGAAAAGAAATCTACAAAATTGACAGGGAAGGGAAGGACTGCAACAGCTATGGGGAACTATTCTGTCTTTGTCTTGCCTTCTCTTCTCCACGCCTCCCCTTCCCCCCCCCCCCCCTTCCCCCCCCCCCCCCTTCCCCCCCCCCCCCCTTCCCCCCCCCCCCCCTTCCCCCCCCCCCCCCTTCCCCCCCCCCCCCCTTCCCCCCCCCCCCCCTTCCCCCCCCCCCCCCTTCCCCCCCCCCCCCCTTCCCCCCCCCCCCCCTTCCCCCCCCCCCCCCTTCCCCCCCCCCCCCCTTCCCCCCCCCCCCCCTTCCCCCCCCCCCCCCTTCCCCCCCCCCCCCCTTCCCCCCCCCCCCCCTTCCCCCCCCCCCCCCTTCCCCCCCCCCCCCCTTCCCCCCCCCCCCCCTTCCCCCCCCCCCCCCTTCCCCCCCCCCCCCCTTCCCCCCCCCCCGCTCCTCCCCCCCCCGCTCCTCACTGCCAAGCTTCTCATGCGTAGAGCCTTTGCCGCTCTTCCCCCACCTTAGTTCATCTCCACCTCTGCTGCTTTCCTTCTCTACTCTGCACTTTTCCATTCTGCCCTCCTCCTGCTCCACCCCATACATTGTCTTGCCCTGTTTCCCTTATCCGTTTCACACCATGCTGTCCTGCCTGCTCTCAGCCCTGCTGTTCACCAACACACATGGCATATCTCACATGTTTCTACTTCCCCTTACACACGCAGACACACTGCCGTCTATCCTCTGTGCATATATCCTATGCACATATATATCCTATCCATATACAAACACACACAAGGACAGAACTGTACAAACCTTGGCATATTGGCGTTGGTCTCACTTCCAGTAAAATTACTTTTTCTTCATATTAGGCCAAGGCAAGAGTGCAGAGACATTTATGAAACTTTGTTTAATGTACTGAAAAGCCATCGGCTAGAACATTTAGGAAATTGATTTTCCTGGCATTGATGAACTCTTTTTATTTTACCCCAGTATTAATTACTTTTTTTTTTAAAACAAATTAATTTAAGAGTCGTAAAACCTAACAAGTGAGCCAAACGTCAGTAGATCATGTTCCCCTCTCCCCTTACTCCCCCTCCCTGCTACTAGTGCTGGTATGGGAGGAGAAGAAAAATCAGCGCCTTGCATGACTCTCACTTTGGTTCTCTGTAGGGGAAGCTTCATCGCTGCGAGATTATGCCGCCACCACCATGAATGAGTTCCTGGGCATGTTCGGCTATGATGATCAGAACATGCGGGATGAGCTGGCCCGCAAGATCAGCTTTGACAAGCTGAATGCTGCTACCTCAGAGGCCACTGCGACTGCTGCCTCTCTCCCTGGCGAGGACGCCATGAGCAAACGAGCCCGCTTCTCCAAGTATGAGGAGTACATACGCAAACTGAAAGCTGGAGAGCAGCTCTCTTGGCCCATGCACTTGGCCAAATCTGAGGAGTTGGGCTCCAAGCTGGGCAAAGAAACTTCCTCAGTGCTGGCACAGCCCATTCGGGTGCCAGGTCCAGATGCCTCCATGCTGACGGAGACCAAAGCCACCATCCTGCCGCTGCCCTCTCCCAGCAGTTCCCAGATGCAGGGCCTGATGTCACGGGCCTCTAAATATGACTTCTTCATTCAGAAGCTGAAGACGGGTGAGAGCATTAGGCCACAAAATGGCAACACTTACAAGAAGGCCTCTAAGTATGACCTAGAAAACGTCAAGTACTTGCACCTTTTCAAGCCTGGAGAAGGAAGCCCAGATATGGGAGGAGCCATCGCCTTCAAGACAGGCAAGGTAGGCCGGCCTTCCAAGTATGACGTGAGGAACATTCAGAAGCTTACTCCAGTAAAAGCTCCAACACCCAGCCTGGCCCCTGCTCCCCTTGCCAGTACCCCCAGCAGCACTCCTGTGGCTGGGCCAGAGCAGTCCGTCTCATTGCCATTCAACACTCCTGAGTACCTGAAATCAACTTTCTCCAAGACAGACTCCATCACAACTGGAACAGTCTCTACAGTAAAGTAAGTGTCCTTCCACTTTTCTTATCTTTGTGTTAGTGGGGGATCATACCTAAAGTCTGTGTGTGGATCAGTGGGCAATTCCAGTTTGTGAGATGATAAATACTGCACTGTTCGTGTGATGTTTCTTTTTGCTCTCTGTTGGAGTGTCTGCTCCTCTGTTGCACCTACATCTCTATATTTGCACTAAGGATGTGGCCTGCCATCAGCAGTCACAGCCATGAATCTAGAGCCCACTAGTTCCTGGGTTCATATGTTAAAATGAAAGATGAAGGAACATGGTGCTGTCAGCACTCTAAGGTCACGGTTGTAACTACTTTACTTTCTTCTTCTTCCGGTTCGCCAGGCATCCAGCTGTGCCTGTAGGAGAACCTGATTCTTGCTTCCATTTAACTCAATGGCAAAACTGCTGACTTCACTGTTAGCAAGATGGGGCTTTTTGTTTGTCCCAGAACTCAGAAGACATTTTGGTGCCTAATTCCCATCAATTTTCATAGGAGTTAGGCATATACATACTTCTGTGGGGCCAGGCCTGTGTCTTCTCAATTTGCTTGTTCCTTACACAAATAGATGTACTGGGCAAACTCATTAGCCCAATTACCACTAATAACCTCCTACACATACGTTGCTGGCAATCTCTGCAGTGATGCCATTGACTGAATAGAGATATCTGAAGGCCTTGCCAAACCTTGGATTACTTTTTAATGTGGCTTCCAGAGGTGGTAGCTGTAGAAAAGCTACGTATGTATGTGAGGCTGCAAACAGGGAGGAAGGAAGGGACTTCTCTGCTTTCTTGTCACAGTTTGGATTGACTTGTTTCTCATTGTGGACCTGGGGCTGTTGTGAGCTGTGAATCCCATGGGGTCATTTGTAGTAAGTCTAGGACCTCTAGCCTGCACTTCTGTGGCAAATGCCATCACACGCACCCTAGTACTTTGCCCTCTGGTAAGGAGGAAGGCTGTTTTATGTGGACCTAGGAGGCCTTGGGCTGAATCCTCACTCGAATGCTCTTTGCAGTCTCAGGCAAGTCTGCATCCCCTGCTTTCCATGTTTCCCCACCTGGAAGGCAGAGCTAATGATACCTGTCTTCCATGTGAAACAGTCATTTCCCAACTGCCTGCAGACAGATTTGGGAGCTCTGTGGTTAAGGTGTAGGGGAAAGGGCAGAGGATTATTAACATTTGCATCTGACCCCCGCTCAGGATGAACCCTATATGTGCTCCAGATGGCAGGCAGGGACTCCTATTACTAAAAAACACTTTGGTGTAAATATTCCTGTAGGCACAGTGCCTTGTTGTGATGGGTGACTTGGCCAGGGACTCAGTGTGCCTGAAGAGTCTGCAGAATGCTCAGCTGCCTGGAGTTCAGTGGCTATCCTAGAGCTGTGCTTGGGGGGCTGTGAGCAGCTCTTACCTGCTTTGGTGTTGCACTGGGATCCCAGTTTGATTTCTTTCTCTTGCTCATTTCCTGCTGCTTGCAGGTGTGGGTTTGCAGCACCATGGTGATCCCTCCTCTAACCACAGGACTTCCTCAACTGGGGCATCATGGTGGGGCTGCAACAGGAATGGAGGTGACCAGGGCCTTCAACCTGGCAGTTCCCAGTGTCCTGGTCACACACTGGAGTACAGAAGGGGCTCTGGTCCCTTCTCCTTCAGGCTGCTTACTAGATACAGGCTTTCACGATAAAAGAAAGCAGACCATTAATTGTGCTGGTGGAGGAAGTGCTAACTGTGGTATCTGGGACCTGGCTTTCCACTCACAGTCCCCACTGGACCAAATAACCTGGCAGGAATTACCCCTTACTCTCACACATATGCACATATACCCTAGCCATGGGTTTAAACTCTCTAACATCTAATGCTATTAACCTGCCCTGAACTAATCTACCTACTTCAAGTGAACTCTGTACGAAAGTGTCCTTGTTTAAACCAGGCTACAGAGCAGTCATGAGTAGGAGTGGAGGTTGGGTGGGGGCAAAACTGAGAAGGAAGACCACGTACAGCCTGTCTGACATTGTGTTGGTGTATGCCACTGTCTCTTAGGTAGACTGGAGTCTGGCCCTGTATCTCTTTTTCCTCTTGCTGAACTCATTGAGGATGTAATTTTTGTCTGCTTCCTAATGATATTAAGTAACCCAGGCTTATGTGGCAGTTGGATTGGTCTTCTCATTGATTAAAATACATAAATACCTTTGCTGCCCCATCTGTCTATTGGAGTTGGGGTATCTGTGTGAAAAAAGAGGCAATTAAAGCCCCATCTAGGGGGCTGTAGCCACGTTGTCCAGACCAAGTAGGAGTTCACTGTGCCTGCTGGCCATAGGAAATGTGCAGTAGCTCACAGCCTGGGTGAAGCACAGAGACTCTTTTCCCACAGGTGAGCCTATGGCAGATGTATCTCAATGGCCTTTCTGTGTACAAAAGGGCAGTGTTGCAAGGTGCTTCAGGGAGGTCTTTGTTTTCACGTGGCCATCGGTTCTTTGTATATGGGTATTTAGTTTTTTCTGTTGAAAAATACGTTTTCATGGTTGGTCTTCTCAGTGTCTCCAACAAACTGAACTGAGCCCTGCAAAGAGGGAATATGCAGGAGGGGTGGTAGGCAGACTGTACGGTTCCCTAGGAAAAGAAGGTACAGGATTTGAAGGGTAAGGGGGAGGGAGGTTAAGACACCCATAGGTGTCTTTGCTGGGTACTCTTCCATGGGCCCTCTCCTGATGTGTCAGTGGTGTGTGAGAGAAATAAGGAGCTTAGACTGTCCTCTGTTCCTGCCTGCTAACCAGCTCTGCCCTGTGTGTTTCTCATTAGGAACGGATTACCCACTGACAAACCAGCTGTCAGCGAAGACGTAAATATTTACCAGAAGTATATTGCCAGGTAGGCAGAACTTTTGACTTTCTTTGGGAGAGGGCTGGAAGTAAGAGGGTGGAGTGGTGGTGGGAGAGATGAGGTCTTGTCCATCTGGATCAAGTGTTTAAACCAGTCATTGGCACTTCCATTTCCCTCTGGCATCTGTACTTGCTCTGTTCCCCTGCTTGGGAGAGCAGTAGCTGTGAAAGGTGTACAAGCATGCCAAGAGCATACTCGGCTCCCCAGAGCTGTTAGACTTTGTGACAAATAGTGGAAAAATCTTTCACTGCACAAGCCCAGGATTTAAATGGGAGCGCTGTCTCTTGACTGTCGTTCTTTCTGTCCATTGCTGTGCTGTCTCCAGCCTTTTTCCCCTACCATGTCCAGTGCCTACCAGAGGCAAGCAGAGAACGTCTCACCTCTGAGAATCTAGGCTGGAGGAATTCACAAGTGACTCGAGTTTAGGCAGGTCTTGGCATCAATGTGGGATGTTTATCCTAGAACATTTTGCAGCTCATTTATATAAGAGACCCTCACTGAATAAGGTACAGACTAGGGCACCTTATCACAGCTCTGGGCAAGCATAGGTCAAGAATGAGCAATGCTGAGAGGGAGCCCAAGGTTGTTGTGGTGAGACAGAGTGAGTAATGCCATGAGAGCCAGAGGGGCAGAGGAGATTACTGAATAAAACCTGCCTGTAAAACAGGTGTAGCTCACGGTCTAAAGGGTCCATCACCAAGCCTTTGCCCCTGGCCTGTTGAATCCTCCATCTGTACTGTGAGGAAGCTCACTAGGAAAGCCCCTTGTATACAGAAAGACACCAGTCAGGGAAGCAAGCAAACACTTCTCTCCAGAGAGAAAACTGAAGGGTTTGTTCCCAGCAGCACTTGGGCACTTATTACAAGAGGGGAGGGAAACATGTACTGTGCTTTCCCACCTTGCCAGAGTCTACAGAGAGTCTCTCTGTGGGAGGCAGTCAGCTGCTAGGAAGGTGCAAGGGAAGATCTTGGCACATCAGCAGGGGAAAAGGGTGGGAACAGTGCTCTTCCTAGCTGGAGAGCGGAACAAGAGGTGATTTCCCTTCCATCCCTTTTGCCCAAATCCCTGATGTAGGAGAAGGGGGCAGAAGACCACATGGGAAGAGAGGGCAGTTGCACCACCACATGCAGCTCCTCAAGCAGCAGTGCCTCTAGTGCACGTGGCAACTCACTGCCTCCTGGGAGAGTATAGGAATGAAAGCAGGGGTTTAAGCCCATCTTTGCATGGGGCAGAAGGAGCAGCACCCTTTTATTGCTGAGATTGCAGGAATTGCAGAGCTTGCAGTGAGAGAGGAGATGCCACCCTTTCTGTCCCCAGTTCCCCTCTCAAGCAGAGAACTGTATAAACACTTCACCCACATCCACTCTTCGTAGCGCTCTGCAAGCCCCTTCCCCTGGGTCAGGTAGGTAACTGAGGGAAGCTTGTGAGATAGCTAAGGGACACCACATCCTGCTTAAAAAGCTCTGCAAGCCGCCCGTTGGCAGCACAGCCACTTCCCTTCAATTTACACACAATTTTAAAAACAGTTTAAAGCCTTAAAATCAAGGGGTGGGGGGAGAGAGACACTGTATGTCTGTACTGCATAATTAGCTTAATGAGTTTGCCAAAGCCACTGCCAAAAGCTGCCCAGGGATAATCCATTCTCTCACACAACAAAACAAAACCTCTTACTTAGCTAGTTTGGGTTGGGTTGTTCCCCCCCCCTGTATATTTATAATTAAAAAATAAAAAAAAAAGACCACAGAAAAAATTATTATTATTGTTGGGTTTTCCCCCCCCCCCCGTATATTTATAATTAAAAAATAAAAAAAAAAGACCACAGAAAAAATTATATTATTAGTGCCTCAGCAGATGGTGCTTCTGGCAGCACTTGCTTAAATATTAAATACTGTGTGGGTTTCCTCCCCCCTTGCAATTGGGGTGGGTTTTTTTTTTTTCTTCCTTCTTTCACATCATCGTTACAGGGTAATGAGTCTGTAAACACTCTCTAAGCATGCTGACTTCTTTATTTCTTATTTTTATTATTATTTATTTATCTTGGTTTTTCTTTCTAACTCTTGCCAGATCAAGAGTAGTTCTTTCTGGCCAAAAAAAAAAAAAAAAGTGAACCAATTAAAGTAAGGGAAGGGGGAGGGGGTTGTTCTTGTGAAAATGAATCTATGTGCCTGTATGGACAATTGAGGAGTTTGGATTCGCATATCAGCATGATTAAATGGTCTGTGAGTTTGCTTGTTTCAGGTGTGTGTGTTTGTGTCTGATCATGTGCATGGAAATTGTGGGTACGTTCATGTAAATTAAGAGGGGTGTTGATGTACCTTAGAGTATGTGCATGTAAATGTGCGCGTGTGTATGCGTGTAAGTGTGCGCTGTGTAAGCTTTCCTGTTATGAAAAAGCTAAACAGATGCTGTGCTTTAAAAATTAATAGCTTTGAACTGTTTCAAGTGTCAGAAGAAACACAGGATAAATAATAACCCTTTAGGAGCCTAACCTTACAGACTGAAAGAGCAGAATTTCCCCTTTGTGGTGTGTTTGCTGCTTCCCTCCTTCCCCAAGCACACGGTTTGGTAGAACACTTGCCTCTCCCTTCCTGCGCTGTGGACACCACACACACACCTTTCTGTGGCACGTGGAAGGGAGGGTAAGAGTTTGAAGTGCTGGAGTGCTTGTTTAGCTGTTGCTTTTAAAGCTGAGCCCGTGAGTTAAGCCTGCTAGGATGCTTCAAGTAACTCATCCCATACAGTCAGATCTCTTCGGTGTCTGGCCCTTCTTTTACTGCAGTTGGCATCTCTGGTCATTTTGCAGCCTCACTTTCAATAATATTTTGGACTGCTTTGCTTCAAAGGTGTATATTTGTCAGCAAGGTCTTCATCTTCCTCTTCTCTCTGCCTGGCCTGCGCTCCACAGTTCTCCAGCCCTGCACAGCCCTTTGCTCTCTCTTCCCCATCTAATCAGTAGAATAGGGAGGAAGCTTTCCACAGAGCAGTTTCTTTCCTTTAAAGCTGCTGGTGGTGGTGCTGCTGACATAAAGCCCTGGACTAGCCGGACCAGTTGGTTTGATCTGCTGCCGAGCTGCGTGAACCTGGTTAATGCCATGGTGACTCAGGCTGCTGCCTATGCCCTGTACTAGCCTCACAGTTGCCCAGGTGTTGAACAGGAATCGCTTCCTCTGCTTTCAGTTCCACACCTTTGTTTGTGCAGCCAGCCTTGCTGTTTGCCTTGTGGTTTGTTTCTTCTCCGCTGCTGAGGTTTGTTCCAGTTTCTCGATCACTTGTTCTGACGTGATCCTGATTTCCTGCAGTATTTCTTCTCCTTCCCCAGGGAGAGGCATGTCTGCTCCTGGCATCTGTCCCTGTCTCCCTTTGTGAATGCTGAGGCAAAGAAGTCATTTAATTTTTTAGCAATGTCTATCTTTTCTGTCAATTAAGTCCCCTTTCCATCTCCTAGAGGCCCTGCTGTCTCCACAGTTGACCTCCTCTTCCTTATTGTGCTTCAGAAATGCCTTATTTAGTACTGCTTTTCATCCTGACTTTTTCTGTCCTGTAGCTTAGCATTACCTCACCTTATGATGATCCATAATCTTCCCTGCTCCTGCCCCATTCCTTGGTTGCCCCAGGACACCCTCACTCCTCTCATTTTTCCTTTTTACCCATTGCCCTTCCTTGTTTCTTTCCCATGCCCTTTATCATATGCACTCCTGCTGTGTTTAGCACTAAGTGACGTGAGGAACCTTTGAGGAACCTTTGAGCAGATGGTGCTTTATCTTTGAATGTTTCCCCTCTGAGTCCCCTTCTCTCCACTGCTTTTCCCTTTCAAGCCCTTCAGCTCTTCCAGGGTCCTCTAGAATATACATCAGAGAGTTCATTGCACTGGTTAGCCCGTTACTGGATCGTCCCCTTTTGCCAGTTACTGATGTGTCTATCTGTCAATAACATTCTATGTACTGTCTGTTCGTATGTAGATATTATATGGCCTTTCTGGTTTTTTTTTTCCACCCTGTGTGCCAGGAGTTTCCAAATTTGCTGTGTGGAATGCTCAATGGTAGCCTGCAGAAATGGATTAGGTGCATGTTGTTGGCTGTTGCTTCTTGTGTCCTACTTTTAATTGCACTCAAAGGCAGGGTGAAAACCCTGTTCTTTTGCACTGCACTATTTTTGTTGTGAGCAAATACTTGTATCCACATGGAAAATAATGATCAGCAGAGCTGTCGTGCATGGGAGAAGATGTGGACACAGGGTCGAGATGGTCTGCCTGTAATGCTTCATTCTGTTTTTGTTGATCAATCTCACCTATCTTTCCATTGATCTGTCCATCTTATTGAAAGTTCCTATATAATCTTGCCATGATCATCTTCTATCTGTGTGGCTCACCATCTAGTCCAGTGGTTTGCAATCTTCTCTGTAGTGTGACACCATACTGTGATTAAAAAAAAGTCTTGAGACATAACTCGTACAAACAAATGAATGCTTGAGCTTTTCTGAGGTCCTACTAGATGGGCGTATACCTAAAATTTAGAATCCATATTTGACCGATGTTTATTTGTCGTCTTCTGGCATGGGAGATTTCTGAAACTCACTGCTGTGGTATCTAAACTCACACATGAGAATTTTAGAATTGTATGATATTTAATTGAAGGAACCCTCCTTTCTTACTCTTCCCCAAGTAAGCAACTTAGATAATGGAGATGAATTTCAAAGGGAAAGACAGACAGATTAGGGATGTACAAGACCTGAATGATCCTGCTCAAGAAGCACCTTTAAATAGTGACAAATAAGAAAAGGAAGGTGGGAGGATCACCATCCTTGGAGGGGATAAAGGAGATGGGGTTTAATGCCATAAACATGTGGGATGAAAGCAGGAATGGGACATACTTTATTTGTACCTTGCTTATAGGCGCTACTGTCAGGACACCATTTCATTCTCTCTCCCTTTCTTTCTTCTGTCCCCCCCTCATGTTTGCAGGTTCTCTGGCAGTCAGCACTGTGGACATATACACTGTGCATACCAGTATCGAGAACATTACCACTGCCTTGACCCAGAGTGCAACTACCAGGTAAAAGAATGGTAAAAAGTTATCAGTGCAGCGACCTGAATGTAAAGGGCTACCACCTAGGGCAGATGTGTGTCCTCCTGTGCTTTCCTCCCCCATGCATGCACATGCCTCTTCACTTTTCCACTCTGAAAGAAGAGGGCAAGATATATTTTGAACTTACTGGAATCCTATTTTGTTCCCATTTAACCCAATCTAACACCATTTAACCAAACCCAGACCACTATAACAAAGAGCAGAATATAGATCAGCTCAAGTCAGTGGGAGCTACTCCAGATTTACATCAGTGAAACCAAGAGAAGAAATTCTGCTGTGTTACAAATTGTGCCTGAAACCAGGGAATGCTGATCTGTTAGTCTGTCTCTTTCCCTCCTGCTGCCCGAGTGACATTGTAGCAAGCAGTATCTGCAACAAAACACCCAATAAGACCAGCAGCAGTCCGGTATTCGTGGGGAAAGCGTGGGGGCAGGAGCATGTGCGATGCTGTAATTACTGGGAGAATTGCCAGGGTAGCAACGTCACGCCAGCCGAGTCACGTGCTGTGTTTGTTTACCCTCTTCCCAGGTCTGTGAGTTTGACACTGCCATTTCTGTGGTCAGGCTGCATGTGTGTAAGTGGGAATCCCAGAGTTTGCCTCTACTGTGCACGAGACACAGCTTCAGCTCTACCCCAGGAGACCTTTGGGTCTCAAAGGAATGAGTCTGACCACAGCATAGGAAGTTGATCTGCTGAGCTTGACTGTGGGTTTCTATTGATCAAAAGAGAGTTTGTCTCTGGGATGCATGTAGTGGTCCTCCTAGCCCAGCATTTGGTAATCGAGATGAGTCTGTCCCAACTGTGACACGGATCTCTCTGCACCAGAAAGAGAGAAATACAAAGGATGGGAAGACAGAAAAAACTATTGTTATGATTGGCCTCATGATTATTTCCTAAGGAGTCTAGAAGCTGCTTGCAAAGGAGCTGTCTGGTCTCCCAGGGAATAAGGATTTAGGCTGCTTTTTAAAATGCAAATTATTTTATGGCTGAGATATATTTTAGAATAAGTAACGCTCTGTAATAAGTGGGCACAAATTAACAATGATTGGCAATAGCAATCCTGTATATACGCCCTGGGAAATCATACCTCCAGCCTCCAAGGGATTCCTGTTGAAATCTATATCCATATATTCCTGTGCCAATACCAACGAGATTGATCAGGATTGATATTATAGGAGGAAAGAGTAGAAGCAATAATCATTTGTTTCCTATGAGGGAGACTAGAAAAGTTGTTAAACATTAGAATACAGGCCTTTTCAATTACTCCTCAAAATAAATGGATATTGATTTCTTTTTAAAAAAAATCAGATTTACTTTCCCACCTTCGCTGTTAAATATTGATGTCTGTGGGAAATAGAAATGAAAAGCTTCATTTTAAAGGCACTTAGCCTGTTCTGACAGTGGGGTACCCCTTCATAACTTCAAGCAGGTAGACGATGAAAAGGATATTCTGGTCATACAGATTTAGCTCTAAGCTCTACTGCCATTTTTTTCTGTGATTGGAAGAAAGTTCTGTGTCCCTGTTTTCCTAATAAAGCCATCCTACCTTGTAGGGGAGGCAGAAGACTTACAATGGGAAGATACTATAAAAGAGCAGTGTGTTTTTTCCAGTTTCTAGTCTGACATGAATGTGGTAGCCGGTGTCTTGCTAACCACTACAGTGAGTGATTTGGAAGCTTGGATTACTCTCTGTTTAGTTCACTGGTTTGCTTTCTAACTATAGCAGTTCTTGAGATAGTAGCAGCTAAAATTATGTTAGAAGAGTTGCAGTCTTAAAGCTGCAGGGAGCATATTCTGCACATCACCCCAGTGTCATGTTTACTCTACAACTTTTCATGTGTAGATACTTTCCCTTTACCAAGAAGATACATGCGTGCAATTCCTCTTTAATCTGACTCTCTTGGGGTGATTACTGCTGAGATTTAAACTCCTGGTACCATAAATTTATTAACAACAACAACAACAACAAAAATACCCTGCCCCCAGGATTACTCACCCACTCCCATCACGTGTGTCTCACTGTCTGTCTCTGTATCTCTCCAGAGATTCACTAGTAAACAGGATGTGATTCGGCATTACAACATGCACAAGAAACGTGATAATTCCCTCCAGCACGGCTTCATGCGCTTCAGCCCCTTGGATGACTGTAGCGTGTACTATCATGGCTGCCACCTGAATGGGAAAAGCACACACTACCACTGCATGCAGGTAACAGCTGGACTGGGGAATAGGTGGTAGCACACGAGGCAAATGAAGAGCCATTGTTTGAGCTGTGTCCTTTTTGGGGTGGACTGAAAGGATTCTTGAGTTCAGGCAGCCCAACACTTCCTTGTTAGAGAGCAAGGGGCTGCCCTGAGGCAAAGGGGTGACATTCGTAGCCTCCCTTGCTCACTTCTGATTCAGGCATCTCTTTGAAGAGTCTGTGCCCTGTCCTTACAGTACTTGCCCTGCCAAGTGTTGGGAAGGGCGAAGGGAAGCACCATTCTCTGTTTTTAGAAGCCTTGTGCATGCAGTGAGGCAAAGCAGCTCTCAAGGTTTTCTCACAGTCTTGGACTTCACTTGTTCAAACAAGCCCCGTTCTCTGAGATTCAGGGACCTCTCTGCAATGCCACTGCACTGCCTCTACCCAAATCTGATCTGTCACTCCCTTGAAATCAGACTTTTCTGTGACACATCTGCCCTTTAACACTGGGTTAATTTCCTCCATAATCAGTTTCTAAAGTAATTAAACTTTAACGTCACATATCTAGACTTAACACCCCTGGTTCTCCATCTCCTTCACCAGTGGTACTGGAGTTTACTTGTCTGTGGTGTAGGCTGGGAGCTTTGTTTCAAGAGCCAGCCAGGCTTCAACAGCAGCATAACCAGAGTTGGAGTTGCTGCATAGATGTAACTGTGATGCCTTTACTGTTTTTAGACATGGACACACCAGATTGTTTGGGTCTTACCCTGATCATTCTTCAGATTTGAGGGTTTGATATGTACTTGTTTCATTAGAATTGTGGCCTAAACCATTGCCATGAGAATGTGCTAGTTACAGAGTAGTCAGGTAACCCTTGGTGAAAGCTTTTCTGTTCTGAAAACTCAGGTCTCGCTTCCTGCCCTATCTCAACAGTTTTAAGACCCCAGTTAAAGTCACAAGGCCTTAATCACATGCTTAAATGCTTTGCTGGGATAGACTTCAGCATATGTTTAACTTGAAGTCAGGTAAGCTTTCTGAAGTCAATGGGGCTTAGGTACATACTTAAATGTTAGGCATGCACTCAAGTACTGCCCTGAATAGGGGTTGGTTTAAGCATGTGCTTACAACATTTGATAAATTGGGAACTTCATGTGACTTTCTCTTGAGGACATTTTCTGTTATGCTTCCATAATATTGATTGTTTAGTTTCTTCAATTGACCAGGATGCGATTTGTTTAATTTTTTTTTAGAGTGTGAGGAGTGTTTCACAGCTCTAAATCACTCCGAGTTAGAATAGAGACCCTCGTTTACACAACTATATATGGGTAATTCTATCCTGTGCCCACTGTCTTCCAGTAAAATAATGCCCATGTAAGCAGTGTCTTACAGGAAAGGTGTCTGAATATAAACTCCCAATTAAAGAAAATACTGCTTAAATGGCAGAATTTGTGCCATCCATCTCATGGGGTTTTTTTTCTTTATGTCCATAATTGGTGTGGATAAAATTCAGTTAATTGGTTATATAAACTGACATTTTTTTAGGCTTTAGCACCAAGAGCTGCATTGCAAATTATTCCTAAGGAGGTTTTTGTTTAATTCTTTTTTTTAATGCCTTGCAGGGTCTGTCTTTTTTCAAGGTGTCAGTGCAGAGAGAGAGAGGCTCTTTTATATTGGAAATAGCTGGAGATCCTTTTTTTTTTTTTTTGTGGGTATTTGTCTTGGGTTTTGTTACTGCCTGTTTGAATCAACCTGGGCTGAACTAAGAGGTGGTGTTTTCGTTCTCTTCACTTCTGAGATGGTGCAGGCATTGGCACATGTTGTGCTAGAGAAGAAAAAAAAAAAATCCTCCCTCAGCAGGGCTGAGGACATTTTCAGATTCCAGTGTTTTTTTACTCAATATGGCAAAGTTGCCCGCTTTACCCAGAGGAAGGCAGGTTTTCAGCATTCCGTCCTTGTCACAACATTCCCATTTGCTGCACGAGTTTAAAATTATTGAAGTGGTAGTCTTGAACAGTGACGGGGGAAAAAAAGTCACCAGTTTGCTAAGATCAGCTGAACATAAGGTTTATGCTTTGCTAGAATGAAACCCGTATATTACAAGCTCAAAAGATTGGCCTCATGTTGCACCACCCTGCCTTACCTCCCAGAAGCACTAAAGAGGTAAATAACTCATTCCCACTCAATTTTGTATTCCCCAAATAGATGAAACTCCTACTTCGTTCCATGTCGCTCCAAGATAACAAAAAGTAATGGCATCTGTCAGTGTTCTTTTCTCCTTAAGAGCAGGAGCCCTGCTTACTGCCTCCCTAAGCAGGCATGATTATCTGTAGCTGGTCTTTTATCCCTTTGCATCCTCCCCTTTTTTTCTTACTGTTTCATGCCCAGAGAGTTGGGTTTTTTTCCACAACTGCTCTATCAGTCTTTAGATTGGGAATTAAAGTGATGACTTAATACTCCTAGGAGAAGTGCACAAATGGAACTATTAAATGTGTGTGGGTGCTCATATGTTTATTATTGTTGGTAATAATGGTAGGCTGTTAAAACGCTGTGCTGATGACTCCCTGTTTTGGCCTGGGGTAGGTGGGTTGTAACAAGGTCTATACAAGCACCTCTGATGTGATGACCCATGAGAACTTTCACAAGAAGAACACGCAGCTCATCAACGATGGATTTCAGCGGTTCCGTGCCACGGAGGACTGCGGCACTGTGGAATGCCAGTTCTACGGGCAGAAAACCACTCACTTTCACTGCAGGTGAGACAGCAGGGAAGGGGAGGAATCCTGCCTCAGAGTTGTGTGATCTGTTTGCCTCCTTCTGCCAAGTCATAAAAGGAGGACTATACACAGGGACTTGATTTTCCCTGCTGTGACCTTCTCGGTACTGCTCTTGAGAGAACTCGATGCTCCAGGGCAGATGTGATTTCCAGGATCTTGCCAAAGACCACTCTGAAGGCAGGAGTGTGATCTGAAGTGAGGTGATCCGAGGGAAGTGTACCCACTAGAAAATACATCCTAGAATCATTTGGGAAAGAGATCACAGGGCTCTTCGGAGTTCGACTGAAGTAGGCCATTAATATACTGCTAATGGCACTTCCATGCTAGAGCTCTCTCCAGCCAACAGTCAGCCAGCTCAGCCCTTTCAGGGCCAGACTCTGCCTTGTTACACAAATGCTCTTCAATTGATTTCTCATGTTCTCAGGAAGAGTAGGAAAGCACAGTTTGTACCTTAGTCCCCTTTAGCTGCTGTTTCTGTTGGAACTTTTAGTGGTGGGTGCCTGCATCCCCATGTTATTGTGGCTGTTCCTCAGAGTGGAGTGAGCTTCCCAGCTCTCTCACATGGCAGCATTTTTGCTTGCCTTGGTGTCACGGATTAATCCGCATAAAGCTCCTCAACCCCTTTGCAGCCAGGGCCATTGTCTCATACTGGCCCCAGTCCTTATCCCAGAGGGAGGTAGGTGACAGCAGTTGCGTTGTGCTCCTAGCCCACACAGCCAACCACCCTCTCCTCCTCGATGCCCTTGCAGGCGACCTGGGTGTACATTCACCTTCAAGAACAAGTGTGACATTGAGAAGCACAAGAGCTACCACATCAAAGATGATGCCTATGCCAAGGACGGCTTCAAGAAGTTCTACAAGTATGAGGAATGCAAGTATGAGGGCTGTGTCTACAGCAAGGCCACCAACCACTTCCACTGCATAAGGGCAGGCTGTGGCTTCACCTTCACCTCCACCAGCCAGATGACCTCCCATAAACGCAAACATGAGCGCCGGCACATCCGGAGCTCAGGAGTGCTGGGCCTGCCTGCCTCTCTCCTGGGTTCCAAGGATAATGAGCAAGAGGAGTCCAGTAATGATGACCTTATTGACTTCTCCGCCATGAGCTCGAAGAACTCCAGCCTGAGTGCCTCCCCCACCAGTCAACAGTCTTCCGTTTCTCTCATAGTCCCAGCTGCACCCTCCTCTGCTGCTGAGCTTGCTTCCTCACAGGCCAGCAAGTCTGCCAACAGCATGACACCAGCCACCAAGATCTCTGGCCTGCTCTCCCAGGCTCTTCCCAGCAATATACCCTTGGCCCTGGCACTCTCCAATTCAGCACTTCCTGGAACAGCTGGATCCTTCTTCCCCATCATCCCCAGTCGGGTCTCTACACCACTTCCTGCCAGCTCAGCTAATCTGATGACTGCTGGTTCTTCTGGCACCAATCCAACATCATCTGCTCCTACGGATTCCTCATCCCAGGCCATTTCAGGATCTGGTGAGCCAGCGGCTACTTCTTCTCCAGCTCCAGCGGCATCTATAATGGAAAGGATCTCTGCTAGCAAGGGATTAATCTCTCCTATGATGGCCAGGCTGGCAGCAGCTGCACTCAAGCCCTCTGTGGCACTTGAAGCAGGTGAGTTACCCTCATCAGTTGTGCTAGTGGTGGGAGGAAGAGCAGTGCGTGATGACTTGGGGAGGAGTGAATGAGAAGCCACCCAGTCATCCATGGGACTGGAAGTGGGGAGGAGGTAGTAAAGGAACATAAATGGGAGAATAAATTTGGTCATGTCCAGTTAACCCTTGAAGAGGGCAGTCTTGGCATGGTTTCCTGTGGAGCCTGGCTATACCCACATGGCCAGAAGAGAGGCAGGAAACGCAGCTTTGCCCACAAATGGAGTAGGCTCTTGCCAGATCTGAAGGAAGAGTGGTGCCATGTATATTACCTAGTTTGCTGTAGGCTGAAAAGAGAGGGGCACTGTATTAAAAATGGAAATGAAGAAAAAGCTTGGCCAATACTTGCAGGCCATAGAGCAGCCTAAGCCCTCTTCTGCAGACTGTATCGAGTTTTGGCTGGGCCTAGTGGTGTTGATCTGTAGTTCATTGCCAATTGTTTTTCTGATCTGGGGGGTTGGTTCTGTGCTCCAGCTCTGTTGTCCCAGCTGTGGGTTTGCAGGTAGTGTTGGTACAGTCCACAAACTGGACCTTTCTCCTGTTCAGTTCTTGTAAGCTGTGCTTCTCTGTCCCTGCAGCTCCCTGAGCTGCAAGGGGCAGTGGCACCATGAGAGGGGTGAAAGACGGGAATGAGAAGTCCTCTGGGGCAGCCCAGAGCTCTTCCTGCTGCCACCTAGACCTGGGGCAGGTAGTTGCCTGTGCCCAGCCCTGCCAGCAGGGACGTGGGGCTCCCTTAAGAGCACAGGGTACCTCCACAAATCTCCTGCTGAATACTGTCAGCTCTTGGTGGGCAGCGTGGGGTCGTGGAGGGGAGGCGCTGCCTGGTAGCACCCTGTGGCATTGGGCTGCCCCACAGCCTCCTTCCCCGGGGTGTGGAAAGGCCAGAGCAGGCTGCTGGCCCATGGGTATGTGAGTGCTGCTGATGTACCCTTCTACCCAAGAGCAAACGAGGGAGTAGGATGAAATGATCTGATTAAAGAGGGAGGGGAACTTTCACATACTTTTAAAATTATTATTTGAAAAATTGTTTCCTAAAGCAGAGAAAGGTCATTGAGGGAACTATTTTCCTTTATTTTTTAATAAAATGCCACTTGCTGTCTGAGAAGCAGCTCGCCGTCAGCTGTACTGCCGGAGGGTAAATTAATATTTTAGTCACTTGGGGATTGTGGAAAAAAGCTCTGCAGACATGTTCCTGTCAGCAACTTTTTTTCCCTCCTTTTTTCTTTGCTGTTCTTCCTAATTTTTTTCTTTAATTTGTTCTCCCGTTTTCCCCCCTTTTCTCTTTTTTCTCTTCTTTAATTTGAATTTTTCTTTCATGGGCTCAGCACAAAACCTCCCCCCCAAAAAAAAATTCCCCCTTTTTGTGGGGACAACGTGATGGCGGTGGCAAGAGGTCACGCAGTTTGAACCAATCCCATTGGCTGTCACCTTCGATAGCCCTGACAGGGCAGATGCTCCTGCTGGGCACGCGCAGTGGCGGGCCATTGCTGTCGCTACGGCAACGCTGGGATTGGGGACGAGAAAGGGGGCTTGACTAGCAGTCGAAAGCTGCCACATTGCCTCAGCATTAACAGAGTCTTTAATAAACGCTTAAGAGGCAGCCCCGCAAATTAGTTATGACAGTTTGTGCAGAGAATCAGGTCTCCCCCACGCTCCTTCCGCCCTTCTCCTTTAAAGGGCCCATAGCCTGGACAACTTTGACATAATTTTGCAATAATTATCACTTGAAGAATTTCCACGCTGGAGTGGACGTCAGAACCCATCATGTCAGCTTGGCAATAAATGCTGACCAGCAATCCCAGCACTTCCCTCCCCCCCCACTTTTTCTTTGCTTTTTCCATTTATGCACTGGTGCTAGTGATTCAACTTACTTATTTGCCACTGTAACCTCATTTTAGACCTACATTTTTCATTTAATTTTTGCATTTAATTTTGGTGTCTTTCTCAAGCAGGGAATGGACAACCAGCAGCTCCCGGACGGTTCAATCCAGTTCAGGTGAAGCAGGAACCTGTGGAGGCCATGGGATCGTCATCTGCCACCAGTCAGGACTCCTTGCAGGAGCACAGCTTGGACCTGAGCGTCAAGGACCATGGGTGAGAGAAGTGCACAGGCAGGCACGCTTAGCTCTTTCCAGCATCAAGCTCTGAGAAGTTTCCGTACCTGTAATATGAGAGGACACAACATGTTGACGAAAGGCAATTCCACAGTGGCTGAGTTGGACGCCCCCAAACTGGAGGCAGGGAGGCTCTCTCTACTCCCCCTCAAGTCTATGTTCTCCAGACGTTTTTTTGGGCTCACAAGCACCTACTGACTCTTTGACAAGAGTCCCACCTCTTGTGCTCCCCTCTGAAAAATGAACCACTGCCAAAGCTCCTTCTTTCACTTAGATATTCCTGCTGTTGTCATCAAGAGCTGATGGAAGGCTGCTCCAATGCCACACTTCAGCACACTTTTAGCAGGAGCGTTAGCACTGATGTAATAGGGCATTGAATCAGGTCTGAGAGAGGCACCTTCCAGAGAAACTGGACACACAAAACAATTGGGTGTCAGGCTAACTCTGGTCTGGGTCTGGCACGTGCTAATCTATAGTTATGGTGATGAATCTTTGCACTTGCGCAGATGTCAATGCACCTATCTCAAAGCGCGTGTCCCACTTGTCCAGCATCTCTACTGAGAATAGGAGTGTTTGGGGATTGTCCTGTATGGAAA
Organism: Aptenodytes forsteri; assembly: GCF_000699145.1. Lineage (NCBI taxonomy): Eukaryota > Metazoa > Chordata > Aves > Sphenisciformes > Spheniscidae > Aptenodytes > Aptenodytes forsteri. The sequence continues at coordinate 3,250,648 of NW_008794443.1, forward strand.
AACTGCCAAGGAACTGATACTGGGGATAAGTGAGCCTGCTCCACTTTGACCTTTGTATACATTCCTTTCCATACGTTACTTAAACAAGACTCAATTTGGGACCTCAGCACTTGTAGTCAACTAGCACTATTAGTGGTGCATGTGAAATACTAAGGTTGCCTTTCAGCATGCTTAGCTGTGGCCATGAGGATTGCTGCCTTGCCTTCTCCTCCGCTGCCAAGGGGGCCTGTGTCCCTGGCAGTATGAGTCTTCCATCAGCACCCCCCCTGGTTTTGTGGCATATTTTTGAAAGTTCTAATGGGATGAAGGAGTAAAACATGGGGTGGGTTGTGAGTCAGCTAATAAAAAAGTGGTGGTGTGGACACTGGAGGAAGAGGTCTGGACTGTTTAATAGCTGAAAGAACTAATTTCTGCAAACTTGGGACCCTCTTTCTCTCCATCTTGGCTATCACAAGTAAAAGAGTTTGGCCTGCGCAAGGGAGGGTGGGCATCATTCTCTTCCTCCGGACGTAGCAGGTGAGAAGTGAGGCAGCTTGAAGGGAGAAGAATTAATCTCAGTGCTCACAGTCCCTGTGCACATCTTAACTAAACCCTGTTGGTTTGTGTGTTCCAGTAATGAATCAAATGGCCACACAGTCTCGGCAAATTCATCTCTTTTATCCTCGCTTATGAATAAGGTAAGAGCCATCCATCAAACGCCTTTCATTCCCCCCACCAAGAGAAATTAAAGCTGCGATGGCGGGGAGGGGGGGAAGAGATGCGTTTGTTTTTTAATGTTTTGCCTCTAATAAGATGAGTTTGTACCATTTAAATTTTGAGACCATTTTTCATCGGGTATAATTTCAGAGCCACTGCTTACGAATTAATTTAATGAACTGGCTGAAGAAATATATTGCAGCCTCTGACACCTTTTTTTTTTTTTTTTTAATCCTTTCTAGACAGAGGAGGGCTCCGAAAGATATCCCCCCCCCTTTTTATTTCTAGAACCTGGCAACTTCTCTCGCACTCTCTTTTTACAGTTACTCATTTTGTTTATTTACTCAAAAACATTTTTTTTCATTGGGGGAGGGGGAGGAGAATCATTGGGTTTTGTGGAAAGAGAAGAAAAAAATTAGAAGTTTTGAGCCAAAATCATCAATTTCTGTCTTTCTGGTGTGAGTAATGGTGTCCAACAGAGCCGCCTTTACCATGTTCTATATTTATTTTAGATAATGCACGGTTTCTTTTTCCTTACTTTTTCCTTAAATGATACATTATCTCAAATATATATTTCCCTTTCACATGATAAATTCTACTGTACCAAGATTAATTTTGCTGTTGTATACAACTGCAGTAGAGATCAGGGCAGCCTTTGAGCCATGCTTTAATATTCTACTGTGTGATAGGTTTTACAGGCATAACTATTGCCATCCCCTTGGCTCTGGGCGTTACATGCATCAAGGCCATATAACCCTCAAGAGAGGGCAAAGTGACTTTGCCTAGTAATCTCTCGCCTCCTTTCTCTCTTATTTCATCCCTCTTTTTTCTGTGTGTTGTTTAATTTCTGTGTTTATCCTTATGCCACTTTTCTCCTCCATTGGTTCTCTGTTACACTGGGTTTTTTGTATTCCCTTTTAAACTTAATTTCTTATTCATTCCTGCGTATTGTCCCTTTAGTGATTCCAAATAGCAGCTCTTTCTCTAGTGAGTAAATCTATTTCGTGAGTCTGCTGTCTGGGGTCCTGAGTCATTCTGAAGGCCCCAGCTTGGGGAAATTCTGTTTCAATAGATACTTCACTTGAAAATCTCCAGGAGAATATGAGATTTAAGCATATGCTTAGAAATAAACATTTGTTTGTGTGCAGCCCTGCATAAGATTCTTTATGTTGTGCAAAATAAGTGTAGCACAGGTACAAAATACAAGTTCTTCAGGTTTGTTCCTTTTTTAAAGAAGGAATGAGATTAACTGATGACATAAGCCAGCAAAGAATAGAGCTCACTGATTTGAAGGAGCCTATTCCAAGACTAAGGATTGCAGAATCAGGCTCAGTGTGCTCAGGAACACATCATGCTTGCTTCTTCCTCTTGCTGCACAGCTTCTGTTCGTGGAGGAATCCTTCATTATTTGTCTAGGAAAAAGAACCCTTTACAGAAATTGAATGCCCAACAAACACCAATGGAAAAAGGCAACCTGGATTTCTGACTCCAGCCATAAAGAGCTGCAGTCTCCACATAGCAGCAGGGGCTTTACCTTCAGGGGGCATTAAGAGAGCCTCATATAGCCAGGGTTCCTGTAGCGTATTGCAGTTTATTTAGGGGGGCTGTCAGGCTTAATTAACTGATATTTATAAAGGGCTTCAAGATCCTTAAGTGGGTGGAGTTTATAATGCAAGTATTGGGCCCAATCCTGCATTTTATTCATGCTGTGAATTTCACTGTTGTTACTGGAGGTAACTGAGAGCACAAAAAAGCAAGAAAGGGTCTGGGAAATTGCGCGTTTATTCTGAAAGAAAATTTTCTCTCTAAGCACTCTTGAGTAACTTCTTTTTTCTGTCCTGCACATCATACGCCTGGACCTCTAAACCTTCTCTGTGTAGAATCTATCTGAAGCCTTTCACACAAAGCAAATTGTGAGTCCAAGTCCTGCTTTGTGGAGGGTATGTCCATTTAGCACAGAAAGTGATATAATTTCTTTATTGAAGTTAGTAAGAATTTTCCAGGAACTGAAGTGGAGCCAGAATTTTTCCCCAGTTGAATAAGATTTCCCCCCTCCCACCCCCAAACATACCTGATCACTTTAAAGAAGGAGACGTCCTTGTGGCTGGGATAAGATGATTCTAAATAAACTAGAGCTTACCAGTTCTATCACTAGCTCTGTACTAAGAGACCGACATATTGTAGGAGCTATAGGGTTATGAATGTTTAAGCCTGCACACCTTTTCCATACTCAAGGTATGTCTTTCTTCACCTCAGTTACCCCATGTATAAAACAGACATGATGCTTCATTACTTTACACAAGAGCCATGAATATTAGGTGGGCACCCGAGTACTTTGTGGTAGTTGGGTGGAGGATGCAGAAGAGTGAGGTGTTACTAAGTTTTGCTGATGCAGTTTAGGCAGCCTGTGCAGACTTTTTGTCTTCTCTCTTAATCTTCAAAGACATAGCTTTCCGTGGGCAGTCCTGAGGGTATCCAGACTGGCAGTGTCCGCTGCTGTGTGCTGGGCTTGATGCAGTGTCTATGTTCTTGTTCCAGATGTCAAAGACCAGTGCCAGCCTTGGCAACCTGCTGAACATTAAGACAGAAGGAGATGGCAACCAGGCTGGGGCTGGAGAGCCAACACAGTACTTGGGCAAGGCAGTGAAAGCACTTGTCCAGGAGAAGCTCTCTGAGCCGTGGAAGATGTACCTGCATCGGTAAGGAGAGCACGGAACTGGGGATAGAGGAAAGGGAAAATTATTTCCTTTGCAAAGTGTCTGGCTGATTAGTGCACACTTGAATGCAGAGTTCTCTTGAATTTAAAGGCCTACTTCTGTGGTATGCTGATCACCTTCTGGAGTGCAGTTAGTCCTCAGTCCTGGCTGGCTGCAGTAGGTGTTAATGTCCTATAAGAAATACCTGTCCACATAGAATTATTTTGCAAAGGGATCTTGAGAGCCGACTACGAGCACAGATCTTCACATAGTACTGTTAGCCTAGACTTCATCTTAGGCTCCTCTTTATATCTCCAAGTCTGCAAGTCCAGGGGACCCACTGCAGCTTGCTCTTAGCACTGAACTTCTGTTGGACCATGTTTAGTTATTACGCACAGGTCACAGAAGCCTTAAAATGCTCGCTGTGGCATTTCTTCTGATCATAGGAGTAGGCCACTGAAAGAAAATAAGAAGGAGTATAAGGGGTATGGGAACTGGGATAGTTTCTGCTGTTTTTGTTGTAGACAAGGAGGCTTGAAAGGAAAATGGAACAGATACAAAACTCACCCACACACAGATACATGCACATACATGCCCAGACAGACACATGCTTTGAGCGTACACAGATACACCCAGGCAGACACATACGGGTTTGTGCTCTGACACAGATAGTTGCCTACAAATGCCTGTGGACACTTTGTAAATCACAGACTTCAATGGAGAAGACTAGAAAGTCTTTTAGTCCATCTGCCCCTGGCCAGTGTGAGATCCTTCCCTGCAGTCCATTTGCATTTTGTCCAGCCTAGTTTTAATTATGCCAAGCAGCGTGGCTATTTTCTTGTCTCTGGCAGCAGTATTCTACCACCTAATATGTTTCACTGTCACTGTTTTTTTCACGGTAGGCTGCCCGAATTTCCCTTTTTGTAATTTTGTTGCAGTTCTCCTGGTTATATCCCCTTGAACCACAGCAGATAATTCCTCTCCGCAATTGGAGTCCACCCCCTTCAGATAGTCACAGACTTTTAGCATACCATTTAACCAAGCTTATTTACTTCCTTTAATCTGACTTTGTGAATTAGTCCCTTCAGCCTGCTGATCATGTTGTTGCTGTTGTCGTTCTTGCCGTTCCCTGCACGGGTGCAGAATTGGGCTGCCATTCCTGTAGCACCACACCAGATGTAACAAGCTTCCTGCCTCCATATATGCAGCTCACAATTATGCTACCTTCTTTGCATCTGTACTGCAGAATGTATATGTGTCATGTTTACCATTCACTGTTACACAGGATTGCTTTTAATGCTGCTTTCATGAGTCCCCTATGTATAAAAATACACCCCCCACCCCCAGATGTATTAGCTGTGTGTTTCCAAATGTGACTCTTGTATTCTGAACCTTCTCCCTTGTCTTGCAAGGCCTCTCTGTGTTATTTTTCTCCTCTTGCACTGGTGTTGCCAACTCCTCCCAGTTTAGTAGCTTCTGTGAATTTCATTAACACGCTGTTTACTCTTTCTCCTAGATTACTAATCAAGATGTTAAATAAGCTCAGACCTAACCAAAGTCATCCTTGCAGTGTTCACAAGATACCTCCTCCCAGCTCAATATGTTGCTGTTTGTCATTAGCCTTTGTTTACGGTCCTTCAGCCAGTTTTCAATCCATGAGGTAGCATTCACATCCAGGCCAATTTGAATTAATTCTAAGCATATGCGAGACTGTATCAAAATGCTTTACTAAAATCCAAATATATTGCATCCCTTCATCCACTAATTTTGTAATTCTATCAAAAAAAGCAATTAAATTTGTCTGGCAAGATTTATTCTTTATAATCCTGATGCTGTTTATTGCTCATGGTTCCTTTATCCTCTAGATGTTTAATGATTTTCTCCTCCCTCTTAATATTTGTTCCATTACTTTACTGGAAGGAGAAGTTAAGACTAGAGGTATGATAATTGCCAAAGATCACTTGTCTTTTTGCTCCCTGAAAGAATCAGTACCTAGATTTTTAAAATTTTTTATTTTTTTGCCAATTTCCTACTACCTCCATCTTCTCTATGGCTTAAAAAGTAGCAAATAGTAATGCAATCAGTTTGTGAGTTAATTTCTATTGCACTTCAGGACATACATCATCCAGACTGGCTGATTTGTGCATATTTATATTTTCCAACCAGTCCCTTTATCTGGTCTTCTAGAAGGTCTTCATTTTATCCCTAATTGTCTGTTTTGTCTTTAGTTTCCCTATGCAAAGCAAATTTTATAAGGCAGCCATTTTTGACTCATCACCTTCCTTTTTTATTGGACCTTCTTTCTAAGTACAATACCTCTCGTCCCTGGTAAAACAACCCCTTTAGCTTGCAGTAACCTGGTTTCTTCTCTCTTACCACACCTTTACTTTCCTTCATCTTCTCCCTGCAAGCCTTAACTGACTGCATGTATTCTATATCCACTGACCTTCCTTTTCCAGTACGTTTTTTTTCTTTACCCTTTACCTGGTCCCTCCTGGGACCACACAGGCTGCTGTTTGTTTCTTGCTTTCCTGCTCATCAGAGCAATTGTAGTTTGTTGTATCTTAATTATGCAAGATTCCCCTGTCAAGTTTCAAAACCTTCCTGCCAGTGTTTTTTACTTGATTTCTCGATTCCCTATGATTCTGGAGTTTCCTGAAATCACATGTATTTGTGCTACTGTTACTAAGTCTGGAGAATCTCAGCAGTGGATGAGCAGTGAAACCCTGCTTAGTTGTTTTTGCCCTCTTGACCGTTTCCCCCGAGATGACAAAAGGCATATCTTAGATGATGGCTTTTGCTCTGGTTTTTGCATTGCAGCATTGTTTATTCTGTACTTCAGGGACTGTGCTTTTCAGTATTTATGCATACTAGGCTGTAATTGCTATATAGGCGACACTTCGTCTCTCCCATGTATGTGATACCCTGTTGTTTGAAGGTGGGGGGCGGGTGGATTCTGGATCTAGGTTCCGTTGAACCACTGTTGTTTCTTCCCTTTTGCTACTCCCAGTGGATTGAAACAGGAAAAAAAAATGACCTGTAATGTTTCAGCAGTGTCCTCTTGGTCTGGATTTCCCTTAATTTACTAACCTTTGATCGTTCCTCAGAGCCTAGGCTTTTGTACATAGGCACTCAAGAACACTAATGATTTTCATCTTTTGTTTCAGAGTAGTTCTGTATTTTGCTCCCACTAAAAGTGAATGGGAGTTTCTCGGTCAAGTTCAATTGGAGAGAAATTAGGTTCTTGTTCTGCATGTTCACATCTATATAACAAGCAATAATCAAGCAACAATGCCAGCAATGCTGTTTGTGCAGCAGGGACAGTGACGTTAGAAAACAGAATGGTAGTAGAGTTGAAAAACAAGGAAAATATGTCTGTTCCAACACCGCTTCTCTTCTGGGGCCTTCCATAAGATGCCTGCTTGTCTGCTTTGGCCAGGTTTGGTACCAAGGATTTCTGCGATGCACAGTGCGACTTTCTCCATAAGGTGCATTTCCATTGTGTCGTGGAGGAATGCGGTGCCCTCTTCAGCACCCTGGATGGAGCCATCAAGCATGCCAAGTAAGTAGGAGAGCGCGAGTCTTGGGAAACCTTGAGAAAACTCTCCAACATGCACACTGCAGGACGAGAGAGACCTTACTGAGTAACTCTGTTCAAGAGCAGGAATGTGGGCAGTCCTGAGGGCAGCAATTTGGGCATCCACATGCTTCCTGTGTAAATGTGCTCAGCTAAAATTTCTGCAGAACACTGTCCTCTTTAATTTTGTTTCACAATAAATGTGCTCAACTTGTGAAAAAGAGGTTCTCTCACAGCGTTGGCAAGGCTGAGAATTGGACATTTGTGTTTTTCCATAGCCTCCTTGACAGACAGTGTGTTCAGGGAGACCCGTATTTCTCACAGCGCACAAATACACCATGCAAAGAAATAAGAAAACGTGGGAGGGAGAGGATCCTGTAAACCCAACCATTGTCACAGGATACAGACTTTTTGTGTATTAGACAGCTCCCCATCACTGCAGCGTAGAAAGCATTTTATTGTTCTTTGTCTTGTCATGACAAATCTCTTTTAACAAGTTTTCCCTAGCCCTTAGTTTATATGGTTTTGTTTAAGAGTTTCACATCATGTGGATAAGGATCTTGAAATGAAGCAGTCAAACTGTGCAGCCCAACAGCAACCTCCTTCTCACCTTGCCATGTTCTATATTGTAAACCCTTTGTCATTTCACATCATTTTGGAAAGTAGCAGACAGCCCAGAGTTTGGTAGCCAGAACTGTAGGGTAGATAATATGGCTGGTATTACAGAGGCTATGCAGCATGCTCAGAACTCTAGATGACTCTTGGGTGAAGAATGAATTTAAGATATGCTCCCACTGTTACAGTGAGGGGACTAGCAAAGGAAGGGTAGGGTATTGGAAATTTTCCCTGTTGCAGATTTCTACCGAGCATAATCTGCAGTTCAAAACCACGCCAAGTTCCTTTTACAGGCAATGGAAGATTTGCCCAAGTAAAGAATGAGTAAGGCCTTCAGCAGCCGGCCACATGACTGATTCTGAAGGGGTTAAAAAGGAAGGAGATGTTGCAAATTTTAAGACAGAAAGATCTGTTAGCACAGTTGGTATGTGGTGTTGGATAGTTCCCTGTGGTTCACTACTACAAACTACTGGCTTCTCACAACAGTGATGGGAAGCTGCCCTCAAAGGCATATTGATCTTACTGACTGCAGCAATTTTTGCATCTCTCTGATTTCAGCATGTTAGTTACTGCACCTTTCTGTTTCCGCGCCTCTTAATGAACTCCCTTCTCTTCACAGACAGTCTAGGAGGCCCCCAAATCTTTCCACAACGTTTGCAGAGCCCCTTTTAGGATTTAACCTCAGCTCATTTATTTGCAGACTCCTGCCACATTCCTGTTGATGTTGAAATCAAGTTATATGCAATGGTCAAGAATTTATGTCTGAATCACCCTGTCTTTTTGCAGTTTTCACTTCCGAACTGAGGGTGGAACTGTGAAAAGTAACTCTGAGTCTCCCTTCTCAACTACTACTGAGAATAAGGCTTCACTGGCCCCTTCATCACCGTCTGCTACTTCTGCCACCATGGCAAGTGCTCCTGCCCTCGATGTGCCCACTCCAAGTCCAGCTACTGTACCCTCTGCCCCCACACTGCTAGCTTGGAAGCAGCTGGCTTCAACCATACCCCAGATGCCTCAGATCCCAGCATCAGTGCCTAACCTGGCAACTTCACCCTTGGCAACGACTTCCCTGGAGAACGCCAAGCCTCAGGTCAAACCCGGATTTCTCCAGTTCCAGGAGAAGTAAGTTGTAGATGCTGCTTGCCTCCTTGTGTCCTCTCCTGCCTTGCAATCCCTTCTTTACCGCTCCTCAGAACTGTAGTACTACATCTATATTCGTCCACTGAGAGACCTTCTGTCTAGAAAGTACTCTGGGCTTTATCTCACAGAAAATTTGCTTCTATGAAGTCTAGAAAATACCTTCAGTTATCCTAGGAAAAAACCAAGATTTTTGAGTACATCTGGAGGCACTTTTAGGTATGAGTTTTGAGGAGAAATAAAATTGCTGACATTTCACTGAAGCATTTTTTATACCTCATGAGAGGTGTACAGAAATACATGCGTCTTTGCAGTATTTTTGACCCTGAAGGCTACAGAGGAAGCATAGCATCTTTAAAGTTTTCAGCATGACACCTGACTAGCCCACCTCCAGATCTTGCTGCAAGTCTGAGACTTGCCATGAGTTTCTGTAGTTGAGCAAAAATCAGTGGGCAACTGAGTGCTCAGTCATGCAAAGGTGAGGTGTTACTGCAGCAAAGTACACGGAACTAACTAAGAGTAGATGTTTACAGGTTGCTGAAAAGGAAGCTTGCTGGATTTCTCCTGGATTTGTCCCCAGTAAGCTCTATGGCCTTTTCCTAGGAATGCCATCTGTAACTCAGTATAATACTGTTTTGTTTTGTTTTGTTTTTTTTTTTCCCCCAATGAAGAAGTCTGGGGGTCAGATAGTGGAGGGGGCACAAGTGCTTGGACTCTGCCTTACCAGGAATGGGTCTCTCAGCAGCTCAAGGAATAGGAAGCAATTCTGTCTCACTTCAGATTTCTCAAAGTTTTGCTGTCCTGGCTGAACTTCTGTACAAGTGTAATGAGTCTCCTTAAATTCTGTGCCTCTGGTCTTGTAGTGTTAGTTTACAAAGTAGTTCACAATGGAAGTGTCTGGCAGAAGGTAACATAACCTTGCTGAACTTCTTTTAAAACATTAAAGAAGTTTCACAGTGTTGCTGCGATGATGGTGTTATTTCTGTTACATAGACAGAAAGAGGCACAGAAGTTACGTAGTTTACAGGACACAGAAGTCCGGGTTCAGGTTAGGCATCACAGCTTAGATATTCAGGCTGGTGGAGTATCAGTCTCTGGGTCGTACATTGACAGTCATTTGTCTGCTTTCAAAGAAGTGTATTAGTTCTCTTTCACGTATCTGAGTGAGTATCATTGGGTACAGTGCTTGGGTCCAAGGGATCAATGTTCAGCTACCTCCGATCTGACCTCTGTTTGTGCAGCCAGAAATCCATGGAATGGGTCAGGGGAGTAAGGTACTAAAACCATTTAGCTGATTAAACGGGCCGCTGCCGATTTTGTCTAATCAGGGGAAGCCCTGGCATCTTGCAGTGTGCGTGCCCAAGAGTTCCATTTCAGTTACACAAAATTGAGATGGGAAAAACTATCTGACTCCATTGAGGTAAGTACAGGCAGAAAGGGAGAAACAGCATCTATCCCGATCTTGAGAGAGAGCTTTAAATTGGAAGTGTGGCCCTCAAAGACTACAGTACCCACCATGCATTGCTGTATTTTACTAATCTTAATCAAGAAAGTGCACTAGCTTGGTGGAATTGCAGTAGTGTTGCCAGCATCAATTTTACTAAAGAGGAAGGTGGCTATGGGAAAGCTGTAGGCCATGTTTGGAACAGAGGCTTCAGCTGGGCTCCCCTTGAATTAAATTTTGGCAAACAAACAAATGTGTGGAATGAGTGAAGGTGATGATTGGGTTTTGGATGTATTCCAGTGATCCCTGCCTGGCAACGGACTGCAAGTACGCCAACAAATTCCACTTCCACTGTCTCTTTGGGAACTGCAAGTATGTGTGCAAAACCTCTGGCAAAGCAGAATCCCACTGCCTGGACCACATCAACCCCAACAATAATTTGGTGAATGTGCGAGACCAGTTTGCTTACTATTCGCTGCAGTGTCTCTGTCCGAACCAGGTAAGAGCAGTTCAAAAGCAGTGTTCTAGCCTGTGTATGTGTGCAGGAGAAGAAGAATGGGAAAGAGCAAGTAGACTACCCAGTAGGAAGTGAGGCTGAGTGTTTCATTTCTGGTCTAACTACAGAACCATGGAAGGGTCTTAATTATGTGGTCTAGCGAAATGTTTGGTTTCCATCAAATTGAAAATGGCACTGCTTTTATGTTTCTTTGACTTGGGTGAAGTGGACAAAGCAACTAGAACGATCTAAGAGGCACAAGGTGAAATACAATAAAAATCTGTGATGAACACCGGGGAAAGCTACAAGTTAGGTTTGGGATATTTCAATGTAGAATACTGCAATACAGAATATATGACAGCAATACAAAATACACGACGGGGAACAAGTTTGCACTGCAGCTTGTGGAAGGTAAAATGGATGGGATCTAGAGTATCAGTTCAGGCCTCTCTCTCATGTCTCGGAGGGACAGCATTAGTAGCAGGCAGATGAGAGTGCATTTGTTTTAGATACGCTTAAAGCAACCTGCCTGTTTGCTCCCCTCTAGCACTGTGAATTCAGGATGCGAGGGCATTACCACTGTCTTCGTCCTGGCTGCTACTTTGTGACTAACATCACCACCAAGCTGCCCTGGCATGTGAAAAAACATGAGAAGGCAGAGAGAAGGGCAGCCAATGGCTTCAAGTATTTCACCAAGCGAGAAGAGTGTGGCAGACTAGGTGAGTTTTCTTCTCTTTCCCCTGTCACCTTTCTCATGTGGTCTGTCCTGTGTGCGGGCTAAGAACGTCGTGAGTTAGAGCCTGAGAGTTATGCTTAAGATGTATTTGGTCATTAAATCAATGGAACAAAACAGAAAGCAGTTCCTGATCTGCCTGAGTTAAGCATGTTTTCCCAAATAGACCCGAGTTAAATGGATAGAAACTGTAATATAGAGGATTTTTTATATATATATATTTGTCTGGAGATACAGCTTCCCCTTTGTTTTTCCTTTTTATCTAATTGTCAAGGCCTTTTATTTGGTTAGGTTTTTGTACTTTGTAGTCTTTTGGACCTACTGCTTGTCTTGGGTGGAGTTTAAGGGTGCTTTTAGGAGTAAAAAAAGAAAAAGCATAGGGAAAATCCCTGTTCTGATGAGTGCCTTGTGTGAAAGTCTTCCTGTATCAAGGAGGTTGCTGCTTTGCCCGATTCCAGGCAGCTTCAAATGAAATTTTTTTTTTTTTTAGCCATTGCCAGTGCGGCATACTGAAAGCCAAATAACCGGAGATAGCGGTATGGAGAAGAGCATTCAATAAACTACTCCCTTCTCCTCCGAAACCATTCTCCACATCCACTTGTGAGCAGCAGGGAATACAGATCTGTGTCTTTGTGCCAGCCTTCCACCAGAGCACAGCCCAAGGAAACACCCGAGATGTGGCACAGCATCAGACTGTGGCTTGCCCACTTGCCAAAACTATTAGCAGCACTGCAGTAGTTATTAAATCTAAGTGCTTCTAGTGTAAAGCTGGTAAAACAAACGCACAACAGCAAGTAGAATGCATTCCCAGGGAGGTGTCTAGAGCTGAAATCCAGGGCTGGGGGGAATCCCTAAAGGTAGCTCCAGCAGAGCTCTATCCTGAACCGCCTGGGATTCACTTAACCCCTCTAGTTGTGTTTTGGCTTAACAGTATCACAGACCCAGTCTTCCCTATCACTCCTGGTTGGAACAAAGGCTGAAACAAAACAGGGTTCAGAATAACACTTCGGGTGCTGTTCTCTCACATTGCAGGGCAACAGCCACAGTAACAAGAACCAAACTTTTCTTTTCAGCTTTGAATACATCAAGGATTTATACCCAAATGGTAGCTTGTTTGTGGTAACCAGGGTAATGAGTGTCAACACGCCACAGCCAGTACATACTTACCTAGGTCTCACTTACGCATCTCAGTAGATTCAGCAGTGACTGTTATTTACTCAACTTTAGGTGTTTCAGGTGATAGCAGGGGCTAGACAAAGCAGGACAATGATATATGACACCCAGCCTACATGGATGCCCTAGCAACAGGCGAGCCTTCACCTGCCTTTTGCTGATACTGTTTCAGTCCTGCCAGCACTGTTTGTTCTCCATCCCAAAGAACAGCACAATGTGATGGGGAGGGCAAATCAGGTGGGGCTGTGGGGGAGTGCAATACCTAAACAAACATAAACTTGGCATGCACATAAAACGCTATCTGTGAGCTAAAGATGGGCTGGGTGATTCAGGAGCTGTTTGGCAGCGAGGCATCTACAGGCTGTGCATGTGTCAGCAGTGTTTATTTTTGGCAGTGATGGGGTACATGCATCCAGCAGTACGTACGTATGCCTATAGGTTGGGCTTGCTGTGCAATAAACATACGTTTAGCCAGCACTCTGCATTTGCCTATGTAGATACAGGCAGCATGATGGGCTGGTGTAGCTGGATGTGTTCGTGTAGATGTATGTGGTAATACCAATATGTAAAAGCATGTCTCCTTCTCTGTACATCTCTGTGCTTTTTTACGTTGCAGATGTGTATATATATATACACACATATATATAATAAATATAAATATATAAATATATGCTTTATATAAATATATAAAGCACTGGCCTGCTTTAAGGGTTGTGAATGTTTGAACACACACACATGCGCGATAGATTTTTTTTATATGTATGTTTATGCGTGTATAAATATATACGTGTGTATGGGGGGGAGGGAGAGAGAGAGAGATGAAAAATACGTATGTATGTAAGTAAAGGTGGATGAGTATAGATAGATGATCAATGAGTAAAACTGAGCCTGTCTGTAGGTCTGTACCTCTATGTGTGTAAGGGTATGGCCAAGGGATGATGGAGAACAGACAGAACCTGATTATTGATATAGCTGTGTTTTAATTGCAACAAGCCATTATTTATCAGCTATAGAATGTAGCTGTTTAGGATTGTCTGTTAATGAGCTACGCAAACTCCCAGCATGCATGGCACTATCCATGAGGAGCAAAATGTGTCAGGTGCTGTATGCCAGAACCCATATAAATCGCTTGTTGTTTAGTAGCTGCCCCTATTACACAACAAATTTGGAGTGGCAATAAACACTTCTTGGCTCATTTCTATCTGACCAGAGAGCATACGCTGTCCAGAGCTAGAGCTTTTAAGAGACTGCTTTTCTGAGAGCACAGTTAAAGGAAAAAAGAGAAAAAGAACTTCTCATTTCTAATCTAATTATGAGCATGTATTTTCGATTGTAACTTCTACGATACAGTTAAATGTCTTGGTTTTGTTCTCTTTGTAAAGGAAAGGGTGCTAGCTAAGACTGGAGAGCATTAGGTACCACTAGATGTAATGATAATGTTCCTTTCTTTATAACAAAACGAAGAGGGATGGGACTAGTCTGCAGCTCAGGCTCACTTCTTAAATCTATGTACACTGTAATCCTCTCTTGCAGTTGCTCAGCAGGCAAAAGATCATGTTTTCTTTCATTCAGGACTGTTCCTGAAGAACCCGTGACTGTTGATAATCTTCAATCCACCAGAAATCCATGTAGCAGCAGCCTTGTCCTGTCTCCAGATCATCTTCCCTACAGTCCCTTTCCTCTTGGTACCTTTCATGTACTACATACAATGGTTTTGTGTCTGTAGGTTGCAAATACAACCAGGTGAACAGCCACTTCCACTGCATTCGAGAGGGCTGCCAGTTCTCCTTCCTGCTCAAGCACCAAATGACATCCCACGCCAGAAAGCACATGAGAAGGATGCTGGGGAAGAACTTTGATCGTGTTCCTACTCAGGTGACTCACTGGTTATTTAAGTTGTAGATCCGCATGTAGTGTTGGTCCCTTTGGTTGCTTGCTGCAGAACTGCTTTAGTGCCAAGACACTCGTACCCAAACTCCTACGGATATCTGCATTGGGGGTTGCAACTGGGATATGTGGGTTCACCCAAGCTAGCTTTACCTGGTTGGACTTCTACACTACGAGGAAAGATAATGCTTTGATGTCTATGCTTCATCACTTAACTTAGTGTAAACAGCTTTTCCTTGTGAATTATTGAGAAAAAAAAAATTGAGAAGGATAACACTAAAATACATTTACAGCTTGCACTCCCTCCGTGCTTTCTCAATATACACCAATTGGCTTATTAAAATTAAAGTGCTTAGGATGTGGAAGAATTGAACGTGCTGGTTAAAGCAAACATTTCCTGTTGCACATAAGGAATTATTTGTTGCTTCCACCTAGGATGGGAGAAATACCAGTCTCGAAATGTCTCTTCTCTTACTGATTTGGAGTTAGTTTGGGGCACTCCTTGTCCTCTCTCAGGAAGTAGTGGAGCGATGCAGTTGCTTCTTTTCTAACACATAACTTGAGAGCAACTGGCAGATTAGGTTTGTCTGTTTCATGACTAAATTGAAGAGTTTCAACTGCTGCACTGAGCTCCTGCTCAGAATGGCAGCAGTCCTGCAGCCTCCTGCTTGTTCTTCTTATTCCCTAATTGCTTTAACTTCCATTGACTTGGGAGATGAAACAAGCTAGCCTTATTTAAATGCCTGTGACTGATCTGACCCTAAGGACATCTTCTGGTATATGAAAAACAAAAGGGGTCATCTGTAGAAGCAAGATGGGAACCCCCTTTCATTCCACGGCACGGGAATGAGAGGTCCCTATTCGTTATTAAGTACTGTCAATAAGTTAATTGTTCAAGTCTACTGCTGTTGGATTTAATGAGTTCACAGATGCCAAGGAACTGGTGTTACCGTTGTGGTAGCTTTTGTTCTGAACACAAAAACCTTTGGTACAAGAATCAAAGTTAGGAGAGATTTAACAAACAGATTTGTCTTCGCTACTCTTCTAGTACATGCTGAGTCCAGCCCTAAGAATTTTAGTACATGCTGAGCAGAAAATGATAGTTTTGACCTCCATCTCCTTTCACTGGCAATCCTGTATCACTTCAGCAGTGGAGAAGTAGTAATCATGGCGTGAGCGACCCTGGGAGCATACAGTGCTAGTCTTACTCCATTGCTGTGCTTAGCCCATGGAGCAGTCCAGTGAACAACAAAACAAGGAGGAAACCACAAATCAGGGCATGTGGCAAAGCTAACCAGATTGCTGTACTGCCACTGCCTTTCTGCATTTAAATGTACAAACTCCAGTTTTTCCCATTCCTTAGTGCTCAGTAGGCACTTAGTGGTGTGTTTGAATGTACGTTGCTTCTGGGTACCTACCCATGTAACTATCCAGAGAAGACCATGCCATGCCAGGCCACAACAGCTGCATGTGAACAGAGCATACACATACACATACGTCACGGGTTTCGGTCTCTATTCCCCTGTTGCAATGTCTCAGCATGCAGGCACTAGGACAGTCATGTCAGTAGTCATATTTCCAGTCTCCAAATGCAGCAGGACCTACGCAGTAAGGTAGTAATGCCAAGATTAACACCTCCTGTTTTTGAATGCATCAGAATCCACACACCAGGATACCGGTGCCAAGATTAACACTCCCAGCCTCTGAGCACATCACAATTCACATACCAGGATACATGTGCCAAATTTAATGCTCTGAGCTCCCAGTGAAGGAAGATTCATGCTCGTAGCCACAGTGCCACGGGTTCCGCTCACGAGCATGTTCCAGCTATCCCTCATGAACTGTGGCAGAGAGAAATAAACGTGCAGACAGATGGTTTTGGTCTTGGCATCTTGCTTTTGGCGTGAAAGTCCCCGTCCTGTTTTCCTGCTGCAGGTTATTGGCCACACTCCAAGAAATGAGAATCTCCCCCAGGTTGGCAGCATGGCACCCAGCCCAGCCTCATCAGGAACCCCAGCTTCCTTTCAGGGACCCCCGAGCATGATGGACACTGAAACAGATGAGTACATGGATTATACTGGCTGTAGCCCTGGGGGTATCTCCTCTGAATCTTCCAATATGGACCGCAGCTGCTCCAGCACTCCAGTGGGCAATGAAAGTACATCAGCAGGTAAGAGAGAAGCGGAGGGGGGTGAAATGGATCACCAGTTGCCTGCTCTCTTGGGAGATAAACTCATGAAGAGAGGCCAAAGGACAACTGCACCTTAAAATATAAACTGTACCAGCTTCACTCGTACTAACCTAGCTCCCTCCATCATTTGTGATAAGAGATCCATCAAAATGTGCACCTCAAGTATTCATGAACTAACAGCATATATTTTTTTCTCCCTTGAAGAGAGGTTTTTATCCTGTGTCTTGGAGTTGGATCTATTTTAATAACCAATTTAAAAAAACAAAAGTTGTGGGCCTGTTCTGTACTTGGCATTTCCCCTGGTATCTTTTCATATTTCCTTGTGCAGCATCTGAAGTCAGGCACTTTCCTATACTATTGAGGTACAGAAAGACTGTACAATAGCAAATACTATACACACAGGGGAAAAAACCTACCACATCTTCAGAAATCAACATATAAAAGCAGCTCACTGAGCTCCCTTCCTCATGCAGAAACTCTTGTTCCACTTTGTGTAGTGTTGCATGGAGGAGACCTCCATCATCCCCTCTTTTTGGAAGTAAGTTTCTGCCATTGTTTCCTGTTTGACATGATAATGTGTAGCCATCTCCCACTGCCCTGTATTACAGGGTTATCTTTTCAGTAGTCAGGTATCTTTCCTGAATTCTGTTATCATCTAGTGGTGATCCAGGGATCTCTTAGCTGTCCCCTTCCCAGGGTTAAATGTTACATTCTAGATAGGCTGCCTCACTGAGTTTGCTTTAATTTCGTACACATTTTCCTACTTTTCTTTCCCACACCAGTTAGATGAAGGTTATCATATAGCACATCTAACCATACGTTGTATGAACGCTGCTGGGTCATGACAGTGGTTGCCCCATGACATTAAAGCTCCTCCAAAGAGTTCTGGTGGTTCCTGGCACTCTCTCCTTTGTCAGTACACCGTCTGGCCCAAGTCACGCTTCCTAGGAAATGGCCCCCCCACTGCTATCCAGGTAGCGAGGAACTCCACCCACCCAAAGTGTTAAGACCACCCTTACAGCTATTGGTTGGTACAAGCTGGCACCATGTAGATGAACAAGGACCAAACAAGCAGGAATTTCTGCATGAAAGCCTGTGGCTCTTCCCCCATGCCACTAAAGCCACCTTACCTTCTGCAGAGACAACCCTCCTCTTCCTGATGCTGTCAGTTCCTCGCCTTCTGTTTCTTCTCTGTTATAGTTCTGTTTCATACATTTGTGAATGTATTTTCCATTTTCATCATATTGCTTCTGCTCTTGGGTTCTCATTTCAGTTCTTTTGTTTTTTGTTTTGTTTTGGTTTTGTTGTTTTGGTTTTTTTTTTCCTTTTTTTTCTGCTTTTTTTCTCTCCACGTTCTCCAGGCTGCCTGGTTCCTTCTACTGCTACTGCTGCTGCCGATGATGCTACCCACAATGCACCACAACCTCAACCACCATCTCTGCCTCCATCTTTCTCACAAGCCCTGCTTAGGTCTCCCCTTCCCACCCTCCCCTATCTTTTCTCTCCATCTTGTCTCTCATACTCTCTGCTCAGTGCCACTCTTGGATCCAGCAGAGGCATTGTCATGCCTGCCGCCAGCACCACTGGGTTTTCGCCCATCATTGCCACTCCAACTCCAGTAAAAAGTGACGTTCCCTTAGTTCAGGATGCAGCAGGTAACACTTCTTTGCTTTCTCTCTTAGTGTCCTGTGCCCACCTCCTTCCCCACTCACCCTGGCCACTTTTTTTTCTCTGCACCTTTGGGTCAGTAAAAAAAAGCATACGACACTCTTGTGTCTTATTTAATTTAATTTTATCCGAGGGCCCATCCATGCCTACTCCTTTTGTCTGCTGACACAGTAACCACACCTACAAAGGGTAACCAAAACCACAGCAAATCATTGAGAGACATTTGGATACCTGAAGGCAATTTCCACCAATTCCAAACTATGAGAAAAATCTAACAAAATCCATAGTTAAAATGCACTTTCAGCCTCTTGATAACAAGCAGGGTGGCCACAAAGCAAACTTTTGCTCATGTAGCATTAATGGGACTTGGAATTCTTGTTTAGATCTTCCAGGCCACCCAAGCCAGTGCCTACCATAGTCTGCTGCACACATCTCAGCAGGTAAATGTCTGACAAGGTACTCAGTTCCCGTGTTTTTATAGATCTTGTAAGCTTCACTGCTTCCTATTCATATACGAAGCCATAAAATTCGGGGCTGTTTTCCCCAGCACCAGTAACAGAGTGAAGTACAGTCAGTGTCACTACAATGACATCATCAGACAGCTCAGGCTGTTTCTCACACTCGCTGTTATTTACATCTGCTCTTAACAGCTGCAGAAAATACATCTAGATTATTAGTTTTAAGCTGCCACGTTTCCCATGTGTGACTAAGATCAGAGATGTCTCAGGCTGGAGATTCTCATTCCAGCTGGGAATGTTTTTCAGGGTGTGTCTCAGTTTTGGCTTCTTTTCCCAACTCCCAGCTCTTTTCTAGTTAATTAAAGGCATATTTGTGCTTAAAGTTCACACTTAAGAGGATTCTGGCAGCCTACAAATGTCCCAGTCATTCTTCCTGCCCGTTTTAGTAATGCGCAAATCCAAGGTAAATGGTTGGGAGTATGGCTGGAGGACCAACTCCACTGGGAAGTTCACAGGTTTTTCTCATGGGACTTGGCAGGAGAAGGATCCTTGCCTTGTCCGGAGGAGTGTGTTCCAACGAACAAAATTCACAAGAAACTACATTTTTGCTGCTTCTTTTTTTAACTGATTTGCATGCAACCTGAAACATCTTAACCTTGTGCTGTGCTTTCCTCTAATTATATATTTTTAAGTTTCTTTTCTTTTTACCTTTGTATAGTTTCATGAATGTTCACATTATTAGTAGTTGAAAAGACAAGCTTATGGCATGCACTTACCATTGAGATACATCTGTCGAGGCTTGTAATCTTCAGTTGGGTGCTAGGGACTGAACGTTGTCTGGTGGCTAAAGGCGGAGAGCATATCAGGTTGTCACCTCTTCCATACCCTTGCTCTGAAACTTTGCCTGTATGAGAAAACAAAATTGGTTTAACTAAAGGTTTAAGCACATCTGTTTGAACTGTTGTAAAAGCTGGGCAGATACATTGAGTTTAAAACAGGTAAAATCTAAATTCCACTTATTTCCCAGATTTCCCATCCAGAGTGTTTCCCCTAAGATGGCTTATCCCGTATTCCTGTCTGAAGGCAGACAAGATGAGCATTCATACTAATGATAAAAGACTTGATGGTTTGGCTGTAGTTTTTTTTAAATGAAGGAGTAAGGAGTTGATCTGGATAGCAGCGATTTGTCCAGGCAACGATGCACTTACGCTAGTCGCCTGGAAGCGGAGAACGAGATTTTACAATACCAGATGTTTGGGGGGGAGCAGAGAGTAATTGGTCACAGATTCTATAGCTAAGAGCTTGCTAATTTAAAATCTACAGTGACAGAAAGTTATTCTTTCATTGGTAGCTGGTTAAATTAGCCGTAACGTGCAGTTTCCACCAGCTACATGTCACTAAGATGGTCTCACCATGGGTGCCCCAAGCTGGTGTCCCTATTTGCAGTCTGAGCAAAAGCGCCATGTCACAAATGGCTGTGGAAAAATCTTTTGTTCTTTGCTTATCCTGCAGTCTGTATAGCCCAGGCACATGAACCATGCGGGAGATGAGGTTGCTGCTACCGTTTCCATTAACTTGTATCTTGCAATACAGTGCCAGTTTAACTTTTGGAGACTTCCTTCAGTGATCGCCACCTTCTTTTAAAGGGTTGTCATTTCAAGGGCCAGAGATGGCAAACATAGCATTCATCACTTTTAAAACCTTCTTACCAGCCAGAAAAAAAAATAATTCTACAACAAACAGATGACTGTTTCTTCAGTCTCCTAGACAAGGATGCAGGCTGCTCTGGATTCTCAGGCCCCAGGCACTGCATGTCACAAATCATGCCTCTTTTTAAGAGGATGGCAGTTTCAGCATGAAGAGAGGCAAAAAAAAAAAAAGTATGTTTTAGTTGCAAGCTATAATTTCCAATTACACTCACAATTCTGCACCTGGTGAGAAATTCTTGCCTCCAACCTTGTCTGTGCTGCATGTTGATACTGGAGATTGTGGTTTGATTCTGGAAATAGCAAGCAGAGAAGAAAAAAAAGTTAATAGATATAATGAGGTCGAGTCCTTGATGTCAGCTTGATCCTAGGGGACGTGAGCACTAGCCAGTTACGCTGGCCCTGCGAATGAAAGTGGAAGATAGATGAGGGCTCTTTATTTACTAGGGGCATCATGTGATTTTTGAGACCCAAGGGAAAGCTGTAGAACTGGTATTTTCTCTCAGAGTCCACTGGCTAGTGATGATGAGAATTAGCCCCATTGAACATCTGTCCATCTGTCTTTCTAAGTGCACTCATCGTAATATGTAGGCTCATTACAGTGAGGGATGTTGCAGTCTCCTGGCCAAAGTCCATCCTATTTCTATAAATTCCCCCCCTTGCAGTTTTAATCATGCATGGGATCTTCCCTCACTTCCTGCCTGTCCTTGGCAATTGTAGTGTATCACAAGAGCCTGGATAGGGGAAAATAGTATACACGTACCAGTTTTCAGCATGCTTAAACTCCTTTACCACTTCAACCCCAGTGAACTATAGTAAAACACCTCACCTTGGATTGGAACAAGCCGGCTCCTCTGTATTAAAGTCTGATTTGAGGAAAATAGAACTAGAGAGTAACTAAGCAGCAGGAGAAACTGAGAGTAGCAAAACAGAGAAGCAACAGTTAGCGTTTGGACAATATCAATATACAAGAGCAGCAATTGGAGGCAAGGTGGGATATGCTGAAAATTGAGGAAGCCATGTCCAGCAGGCATCAGCCAGCTCACCATCCCAGAGTTCAGGCTTACTTAGAGCTTGAGGGATGAGCTGCTGGGTGGGAACAGTTGCAGCATTGTGTCTTGGCAAATACAGAGCTTGCCAGGACGGTTAGGAGATGAAGAGAGACCTGGCTGTCAGCAACACCACTCTTCGCTTTTTCTCCTCAGGGAATACCATCACTATGCCAACTGCCTCGGGGGCCAAAAAGCGTTTCTGGATTATTGAGGACATGTCCCCATTTGGCAAGCGCCGCAAGACCGCATCCTCACGCAAGATGCTGGATGAAGGGATGATGCTGGAGGGATTTCGGCGCTATGACCTCTACGAGGACTGCAAGGACTCCAGCTGCCAATTCTCTCTCAAGGTTACCCACTACCACTGCACGCGGGAGAATTGTGGCTACAAGTTCTGTGGCCGTACCCACATGTATAAGCACGCCCAGCATCATGATCGTGTTGACAACCTGGTATTGGATGATTTCAAACGCTTCAAGTCTTCACTGAGTTGCAACTTCCCAGACTGTCAGTTCTCTGGCAATAGCACACACTTCCACTGTCTGCGTTGTGGCTTCCGCTGCACTGACAGCACTAAGGTGACAGCCCACCGTAAGCACCATGGCAAGCAGGACGTCATCAGCGCTGCTGGCTTCTGCCAGTTCAGCTCAAGCGTGGACTGCGAGGTGCCTGACTGCAAGTACAAACTCAAGTGCTCCCACTTCCATTGCACCTATCCTGGCTGCAAACACACAGTGGTGGGCATGTCACAGATGGACTCACACAAGCGCAAACATGAGAAGCAGGAGCGAGGGGAGCTTCCTGCCATCTCTCCTGGCCCTGAGGGCCTTGCCCACTCCACTCTCGAGTATGACATCCAGAACTCTTCCATCAACCTGGACAGTTCCCTCAACCTCAGCACTGACAACAACAGCTCCCTCTTCTTCCTGCAGAATGCGGCTGGGGTGGGCCTCAATGATTCCCTGGACCTCAGCAAGAAGCAGTCAGAAGCCACTGAAGGTCCATCACCGAGCAGAGCTGGGACCGCACCTCAGGAGAGGGGGGCGGTGGCATCTGGCTCTGGTGATGTGGAGGACGAGGATGACTCTTCCCAAGAGGATGAAGAGGATGAGGAGGAGGAGATGAATGAAGAAGAGGAGGATGATGAAGAGGAGGATGATGATGACGATGATGAGGAGGATGATGAAGAGGAAGACCTGAACACAGATTCTGAAGAATCGCTGCCTGACCCTGAGGGCCTGGCCACTAAAGAAGATGGAGAACCAGAGGAGGCTGCTTCTTCCACAGATCATGGTGATGCTTCCAGGCCACAGGGTGAGCCAGCCCTCACTCCAGCCCCAACTCCTGCTCCAGCTGCTGCCCCAGCCTCTACCGTTGCTCCAGCAGCTTCTCCTTAATCTTAGAGACGACAGCGGCAGTGGTTTGGTTTTGCTCTTACACAGAATTACTAAGAGGACCCCATATGAGGCAAGAACAAAGATTGGGATGGCAAGTGAAAAAACAAACTCCGTGCCACACACACGAGAGAGAGAGGAAGGAAGGAAACCCATGCTCCTCCACAGGCCCCATAAGAGAGACAGGCTCGCAGCAGGACTGGTGCTGCATCACTTCATTCTGCAGATCACAGAACATGGGGGCAGGATGCAGCAAAAAAATACCCTTTTATACGGACATGAACCTTGAGGGTACCAGCTGCTTTTCCTTGCTCCGCGCACGGTGCGTGGGGCCTGTGCCCATCTGGGGACCCTTTGTTATGGGTGGGGCTCTATCCCCCCATTTTTCTTTCTGGGTTTTATTTTTCCATGTTTTCAGTTGTACGATATTAATAATAATCTCCACTTCTTGGAGGGGGGTGGGTGGGAACAACAGGTAATGAATTGTAGAAATATATATTTGTGTGTGTGTCTCTCTCTCTATATATAATGTACACACACACACACATATATAAAATTCAAGGAATTGGTGTCACAAAGACAACTAGCTCAGCTTTTGCCAGTGGGAAGGAGGGGGTGAGGGGTGCGCGCTCGCTCTCTCTCTCTCCACCCCTCCCCCCTTCTTTCTCCAGCATTAAATGAATGGCATCAGACAGCAAGGGTGGGAGTGGGTATTTATTGTCGCATAAATGAGGACGCATTAATGAATGAGCAGGGGTGGGAATGGGACACTCCTCTGTTCTTCCAGATCCTTTTTACTATTAATGATGATAATTTTGAATGCTATTTATATTGTAAAACTTTCTCAGTCTACACTTTCTCTGTAGGACACCTCTCCTCATCCCTGCTGTTCTGCCTGTAGGGATTTAGCTGAAGTAACTTGGGAAGAACACAGCGGGCAGTTCAAGGGTCTGTCACACTGGAGGACTGGGGTTAATCTCCCATCCAGTTCCATCTCATCCCAACCCCCAGGTGCCTCCTCTCTGTGGAGGGTGAGGCGTTTTCGTGGTGCTTCAGTATCCCCATCTCAGGAGGTTGTGAGCTGACACTCTGTCCCACGGTGCAGCACAAAGAGCACTGTGCTCACAGAAGAGCGTCCTAGCCATTAAAGCAGCCGTGAAAATACTACTTGCTCTCTGACCCAAGCAGTCGTACAATGACAGGTATGTCCAAAGTCCCCAAGCCCTAGTCCCCAGCCTTTCACTGGGGATGGGCAAGTCTCTCTTTCTGCATGGACTGATACAGATCTCTGGTGACTTCTGGGAGAGGGTGAAGGCACCACTGAAGAGGGAGGAGAAGGCAGGCAAACATTCGGGATCCCACTGTGGGATGTCCTGCTCAGACCGGGGGTCTCTTTTGCTCAGCACTGGGGCGGGGAGGGGGACAACACTGTTCTGCAGCACCCGTGTAGCTATTGGCCCAGTCATGGTTTTTGCAGCTACAGAACATGAGGCTGCCGCAGCCTATGCAGCACAGAGCACTCAAAGGTGGGGGGAGATGCTAGCTGAGGCCAGGACGTAGTCCACCTAAGAATTAATGCATTTCTGGGTCCATG
The DNA here is from genome assembly GCF_000699145.1 of Aptenodytes forsteri. Taxonomy (NCBI): domain Eukaryota; kingdom Metazoa; phylum Chordata; class Aves; order Sphenisciformes; family Spheniscidae; genus Aptenodytes; species Aptenodytes forsteri. The sequence goes on from NW_008794443.1 coordinate 3,275,165, forward strand.
CTGATAAATTTTGCCAATAGCTTGGGTACTGCATAAGCAAATGCAACTATACTGTGTTGAGACCTGCCACCTCCACAAGCTTGGGCTTTCCCCTGGTTACAAGCTTTTTCCTAGCCTAGTCTGGGAACACACTACAGGATACTGTCCCAGTCTCTGACAGGTGAGACAGTAGCTGTTTGACCCCAAATCCTCACCTGAGTCAGAGAGAGGGCTTGTCTACCTACACCTGGGCTCCAGAAGGACGAGCTGTACGAATTAATTCTGATAAGTTATTTCAATGCCAGATTGTAAGTATACCAGCCTAGCAAAAGGTTCCTTGTGTCTGAAGTTTGTCCCTTTTTTAAAAAAAAAAAACCCTAATTATTTTTCTCTAACATCATGTTGGCGCCCCCTCCCCCCCAACTCCATGAGCACTTCAGCTCCAAGGGATCCCCATAATTTGTTTTCACCCTGAACAGATAAAGGCCTCGAGAAGTTTAGGTTGCTTTTTTTTTTTTTTTTTTTAATTATTTCCCTAAGGAACTGGTGCAGATCAGGTCTGATTTATAAACAAGCAGCTCAGCTGTGTAAATGTGGGGACAGAATGTTCAGATAATGTTTCAAAAGGAAAAGCAAAAAAAAAAAAAAGTTGTACAGTATTTTTCCTGTAAAGGTTATTACTATATATAGAACAAAAGAGAAACCACCTATAAACAAGGCTCAGCTGTGTAAATGTGGGGACAGAATGTTCAGATAATGTTTCAAAAGGAAAAGCAAAAAAAAGTTGTACAGTATTTTTCCTGTAAAGGTTATTACTATATATAGAACAAAAGAGAAACCACACCACGGGGGTGGCAGGGGAGGGGGGCCTTAATGCTACGGTTTGAGGCTGACTTCACACTCCTAGCACTGACCGGAGCTGCACGATTCCGAATTCTAACTTGAATTTTGTAGAGATGAAACAAATGAAAACAAAACAAATGAAATATTGTTATTACTAGTTTGTAGTATATTTAATTCTTTGGAGTTCTTTTCCTCTATCAGCTATTTGTGTGGCTTTTATTTTTATAGGGTTTTATTTTTTTTGTTTGTTTTTGTTTTGTTTGGTATATCCCCTGCCCTCAACTGTGTGTTTTCTAGCACAACCCAATTCTTGAATATAATGAAGCTCACGTTCCTGGGGCAGAGTGAGGGAATGAGGCCCTGGAATTTCTAGAAATGGGATGGGGCAAAAAGATTTTATTTTAACGGCATTTGCTGCAGGTTCTATACTTGTACATTTTTCCCATATTCAAATACTTAGATAGTATGGTGATGGGCTCCAAGAGGAATCCTTGGATGTAACGCAAGCCACATCTTGCAAAACAGATGTGTTTATTTTGTACCACTGAAATCAACATGATGTATATCAGTGACTTTTGTGGGAGCAGGATCGAGCCTACTGCCGCCTTCAAGACAACATCCTGCAAGGTTTACACGAAACCTGCCTGTGAGCGCTGTTAACACTGAAGGCGAGGGGGGAGTCTGGTTTCAGTGGCAAGGCACGGGGCTCACTTGGGCCACTTGTTTCCGTTCAGGATAGACAGGCTGTTTCCCTGCTGTTAGGAGCTGGGAACCTGCACCGGGACGTAGCGGTTTTTTACCTCTCCCCTTTCATATCTCACCAGACTCCACTGACTGAATCACTGCACAACAGTGGGAGAAAGCAGAAGTGTGTGGAGAAAAGGGGTGAAAGATCTACCAGTAGCTCTGCTAACACCAGCCCACTTTGGTTGGCGCTGGGCATAATACATCATCCCAGGAGGCAGCTTTAGGCAGGTGCGACCAGTGCAACTGCACCAGGATCCGCGCTGGAACGGGGCCCTGTTTCACACGTCCTTCTGTGTGACTAAGTGTGCCAGAAGGGCCTGTGTTTATCTATGCACACCATTTTCTCCCCCAAGGCACCCTACTTCTCCCTAACATCTCAGCCTTTCTCCCAAACTTTTATCACCTCTTCTCCGGGAGCTGGCACAGGGAATGAGATTTCTTTCCCAACTACTGCTACTGCTAAATGCGACACCCGAGCAGGGCCTGACCCCCACAGAAGGTCGGATACCCTCACAGGACAGTGGCCACCCTGCCCTTCCAGACAGGGCCACCCAGCGGGCTGGCCCTACCCCCAGAGCGCGTCCTACTCCACCTTCTCCAAGTCTTGTTTCTGTAAAGCTCTTACTATGTCTCTATTCGCAACAACAACAACAAAAAGTCAAAGTTAAACCCGTCTTTTTATTCTGCCGTGTTAAGGCTTTAATTCAGCAAAACTCTTAAGCAGATGCTGCCTGAACAGGCACAGGTTTAAGCCCTTGCTTAAGTGCTTTTCTGAACAAAGGCCTCGACAGCACAAAGATCCCTATTACAGCGAGGTGGTTTTTTTCACTTCAAGCTATCATATCAATAGGACTGTTAACACAATACTCTTGAAATATGTGCTTAAAAGGATAGCCAGAGAAAGAGAGGGAGATTCAACTAACTGTATGAGGAGGGGGAAAGAGGAGAGAGGAAATGGAACTATTCTGTCCAAAACAAGATAAAACCCAAACAAAATAAACCTTGAGATGGACCCTCCTGATTCTGCTACCATTCACTGCTGAAGAGCAAAAAAATGAAATAAAACAAGAACTATTGACTAGATTGTTCATTCTAGCCACAAACTCAACTGGATTAAAGTCTGCGTGGAAGGAATTTTGTAAAGAAAAAAAAAATTAAAAAAAAATTTTCCAATGTAACAAAAAAAAAAAACTTTAAAACCAAGGTAGAAAAAAAAAAAAACTTTAAAAAACAAAAATGAAAAAAAAAAGACAAAGAGGGAGGATTCTAGCCTTTTGTAATATCCATATTGCACACTAGGACTATAAGCCATTGCTAGCTCATTTTGAATTTTAAATGTGTAATTTTTTTTGTTTTGTTGTTGTTTTTTTTTTTCTTTCCGTGGGGGAGGGGGGGGAATAAATGCTTGAACCACCAATGCTCTTTTTAATGTTTTATAAATATGTATGTGTATATACATATATATAGATATATAGATATATATATAGGTTTTGAGACAAAAATGCAGAAAGTGAAAAAAAAACACCCTAAACAGGATGGTGTGCTCTGATTTACTTGAATCTGGTCTCTTCAGCACCTGCGTTATTAAGAACTGAATATTTTTCCACTTGAATTTAGTGCTATTAGAAATTTAATATATGTGTTTTATTTATTTGATTTTTTTTTTTTGCATGACTGATGCAAGGTTTGACATTTTCACTCAATAAAAACTGGAAAAAAAACCCCAAAGTTTTAAGTGATCAAGTTTTCTTGATTGAGGAGGCGTTTTATTTTTTTAAGAGCTAACGCGTCTTAAAGCCCTGCAGTCCTAGTAATGGCCCTGCACCCATTTTAACAGCCACTGTTTTAGCACTAGTACTAAGGTGGTAAGTGCAGTAGGAATGGAGTTCTCTTTATATGGACTCTGGCCTCAAGCTTTTTAAGCAGCCCTGTAGTTTCATTTGAAGAGCTCATTGGGGCCCCTGGCAGAAGTGATGCTTCCATCGCCACCATTTGCTAAACTGGGACCTGGAATTAGAGATGTGACTGCCCACATTTTGACTTTTCCCTTCCTACCTTGGCCTGCAAACTCAGGGTGGTGGATTGGGATCCATGGTGGAACTGTGCTTGCCGTAACCCACTTGAAACCTTACAATGACATTCAAAGCCCACTAAATCAATAGATGTTTGACTAGCACCCTAACAAAAGAGAGACGACGAGCATGAATGAAACACCCTGCCTGCAGAGAAGGGGTGGGGGGCTAATAAATCTACTGATCTCCACTAAAATGCAATGTTGAAGCCATATACTTTGACAGAACTTACCAAGAACGCATAAAGCTGTATGCCACACGTCAAAGGAAGATCAAGAAAGCATTCCTTACCTGGCCACGCCATAGCTTTTTCCTGCTGCAGAAACTTGTATACACCACGTGCTTGCGAAGTACAGCGACTGCCATCTGGGATGGGAAAGTCTTTCCGGCAAGAGGGTGTCCTGACAGCCACAGTGCGACGCAACACTGCCTTGGTACAACTGATCCAGCAGTCATGAGTGCTGACTGTAAAGGAACAATAGATTAGATAAAACCACTGCACGCTCAATACAGCTTGTCCCCACCATTCTCCTGTCCAAGACTCATCCCAGGCCTGGGCACTTCCCCACCGGAGGTGGGTCTAGAACAGGCTTTCATCACTAGCGTCCCTGCTCTGAACGAGGCAGACGGGGACAGGCAGTAGATGCCATTTTACAAAGCAGCAAGTTAAAAAAGGGCGCAGGGGAGGAACATGTGTTCACAGCACTTCATGCACTCTAAAGCAATTGCCCTCGTGGTATCCATCAGGTAACGACATGCCCCTGAGTACTCACCCCTCAGTGGAAGACCATTGCAAGCGCACATCCTGGCAGTCCTTGTGGAAATTTGTACATATATCAAGACATAACTCTGCGCAAGAGCTGCCTCTGTGCTGACCCGCCCCACGCCCTCCACCCCGCCCAAAGCTGTTCTTTACTGGTGAGGCACGAAGGCTGCACACAGACCAGCACACATCCAGCTGCCTTCCTGATAAGGCCGGGCTTGAGTGCCCTGGAAATGCAACTGGTTCCGCACCAATGGCAGGTATTTGGGTGTCCGTGTATCCATCCCCTCTTAGCCTTGGTCACAGCCTCTGCAGTGCCAGATGAACTGTTCCTGGACGCTGGCCTGGCACGAAACACTGTTCTGATGCCTGCCCTGCCAAAGTGCTTTCGGGGATGGGGGGGGGAGAGCAGTGTTAAAGTTCTTGTTTTACCCAAAGAAAGCAAAGAAAAGCCCTCCTGTGTGGCTCTTCCTCTACCGTCTCAAAGCAGCTGGGTCTTTGCGCCTCTCTGCCACCCGTCAGAGAACCCAGAAGCAGCAAAGCAGCGCTTGCCAAGCCGGATGCATTGGCAGCAGCTGCCTCCTTATTAGCAGAGAGGATTAGACTCCTCTCTCTTTCAAAGCCCCCTCGTTGCTCTGCTGCAGCTCCCAGCCATCCTGTTTTCAGATGTCATTATCTGAACACACTCCTAATCCGACCTTGGAGCACAGAGGTTTGTTCTCACTGGAGCTCTGCCCACAGCACATGAGATATTTACATGACTGTGTTTCCGGGGAGGGACAGGGGACGTGAACGACACGACTCACTGCTTGAAAGCTCTTGCTGGAACTTGCCTGCTTCTCTGTGCAACTCTGACTGCACTTCATAAAAGAATGACTGAGTCATGGGAGAAGCTGCAAGTTGAAAAAATCAAAGCCTCACTATTGCATTCATTCCAAGCCCTTGCAACTGGTGACACTGCAGCTCTGCATCTGCAGCTCTGCATCCAGCCCCTGCAGTTGGTGAGCCATGGAAAGCAGCAGACACCTAGCGAGGCTGCTTGTTCTAATGTCAGGACAAAAACTGGGCAGTTGCTGCTGCTATTATACTTTGATTACATCAAGCGTGCCCCTGTAACATTTTTTTTTTTGTGAGCGCAGGACCCTACCGTTACACACATAGCCACAAAACTACACTGCCTGTTTTACATGAGACACTGGATAGCCACTTTTCAGCACACTACCAAGTCTTCTACAGCACCCGCCAACATAGGCACCCACAGCGGGAGTATCCCTTGGCACCAGCCCAAGCATAAAACTCAAACAGAGGAGCACCGCTTTCCCCTCTCCAAACAATACAAGACTTTAAACCGATAGAGGCAGCAAAAGTTTAATCACCTCAAACATAAGCAGCATTCAAGGTGTTCTAGGACACAGAATGGGAGACCAGATGGTTCTGCTGCTGCCTCCAATCATCCTGGTTTTTAGGTGTCATTAACCAAACATGCCTAGTCCAGCCTTAGCACATGGAGACCTGTCCTTGCTGGAGCCGTAAGGGCCAACAGGGACAGAAATAAAGAGAGCAGATTATCAGTGTTGGCCAAAAATGAAGGTAATAATAGCCATCACGGTGGCTCAGAAAGACGATCATCGCTATTCATCCAAGTGCTTCTCACAGTCTCGCAAGGGTATTTTTAGAGATTACTAGGAAAATAGTATTTTGGGTTACAGCTCTCCTTGTGTCCCAGACCTACAAGGAACAGTTTTTGTATTGTGGTAGGCATTCATTTAATTTGCAGGAATCTTTCTTGCAAGCTCTTACCAGCTCCAAACTTAACTCCCCTTTAGTCAAGCAGCCATCTCACTGGGAGCTGTGAAGACCAGCATGCAGAGCAGTCGGTGTAGGGCAGCCAGTGGTCACCCCTGAGCCACACCATCAGGTGTGCAGAACTGGTGCACGTGCCCAGCGAAATACTCCTCATAGCTTGCTCAGCTGACTACAGAATGCAGTAAAGCATGGCTGTCTCTGGGAGGATATTTACTCTAGTAGCACAATGCCTCCTACACCCAGAGAGAAGGAAATTCAGAATTCTGATGCTTACTGCTACGGAGGAAAAGCAGCTGTTATGACACACAGCACATGCTGGGCATAACTTACTTAGAGCTTGCAAGGACCAATGCTCAACACTGGCTTCCTAAGGCATAATGACATTAAGAAAGACCTGGAGACTTGCTAGGGAAATAGGTCTGTTAAATAAGCCCATCTTTATACTTCTAGATTAGAGAATCAAATTTGGAACTGAGCAGGATTTTAGCATAGAAGAGCAGTGGTCAAGTCCCTGGGTATGAGTGTGGCTGAGATGCCCACAGGATCCCAGTTTCAGGGGAAACCGTAGGGCAGGAAAGGGGAACTACGCATGTGCTGCTGCAGCTTGAGAGAAACCTACTGTGGAAAAAATAGGGCATGCCTCTGATTGGGTGGCAAGACTGGAGACTCCTAGCTCTCTTAGAAGACTAGCAAGAGTTATTCTAACACATCCTCCTCCCTGTAACAGGACAAGAGGCCAGAAGTAGAAATTTTGACAGAACACAGACACAAAAGGGGAAAACACATTCACACAATGGAGAAAAAATTAACTGAGCCAGCTTTTGGTACTGTCCATGTTGCTCAGGTATGGGAGCCAAGATAGAAACCAGCCATTAACAGATAACAACTAATAGATAATAAATGCCTCGAGACTTCCTGGAAAAAATATTTTCACTGGGCATTGGGTATAACACAAAGCAAGAGAGAAGTATTGTGACACAGAAGTGAACAAGAGAGCGTGGACCAAATATTTAAAGCTAAGACCTTCACCTGACCTCTAAAATTTCCTTCACAGTTCTGCATAAGCCCTTTCCAAGAAGTAAGGTTCTGAAACAACAACCCTGCTACATGGTACATACAGACTGCATCAACTGTTGGTGTCACAGCTGAGTTTTGTATTTGCGCTTCTGGGCTGTTGCACACAGGCACAAAATTGTGTTCACAAACCTGCAGGTGCCTTTTTTGAAGACCATGGGAAGCCCTTTTAAAGAAGAAGCTCCTGGGGAAAGGGAAGGAGAGGAGCTATAACTAAGTATCTCCCGCCCCCAAACTGCATGCAATCGGCATAGAAGACTGAAGCTTTCAAAGATGACAATAAAATCTCACATCATCTTCAAGAGGAACTCGAACTTTAAAGACTTCTCTGAAAGTCAACGAGCAGCTTGTACCTATTCCAAACAAAAAAAGCATGTAGATTGTTGAGAATGTTTTTGGAGTTTCACATACGCGCGCACATACACACACACGAATAAATAAATAATTTCTGTCTTTCTCTACAAATCAAGGCAGAACTTAGTGTAATATGACCAAACTTGGAAAGAGTGAGAGCATGCATGATTATATCTGTACACAAGACTTGCACATACATAGCTAAAGCAAAATATACAGGTTTGCCTAATACTTGTGTGGGGACAAGGCAAGTCTGCCAGTTTCGGTGAAAGCACGCACTAGCATGTGAAGGAATTGCATGTGTGATACTTACTATACCCGGTATATTTTATGGGTATCTATAAAAAGGTAAGGATAGGCAAGATGCTTTTGAGTCCCTCTGTGGCAGACACTGTTACGTGGAAATCCAACATTCAGGCAGGAAGCCCCAGCTTTTTGGGTCTCTGTCTGCTGTCTTGAACAAACTTCACCAGTACCTGAAAGCTGACAACACCTAACTCTGGAGGCAACAATCTCTACCAAAAGGGTGCAGGCAAAGAAGGGAGAAAGGCACTGAACAGCATTTGTAGGTACAGTAGGTGTTAGAAAGGATGACAAGTTCTTCATGCCAGCCCTGGGGCAAGAAGTGGGCTCACTGGAGTCCCTAACACGCATCTTCCCTTACAAGGGCCAAGCGTTTGCTCGGAAGATAGGAACATGGCCCCTCCAGAGGCAGAACCCTTCATCTTACCCAGGGGAAGCAGGGTGCTCTGGCCCCTAGTCCTGCTCATGCCCCAGACCCACCCTGGCTGAGGAGGGGTGGCCAACAGAGGCAGCTTCCCTCCTTCCTTTTGCTCTTTTTTGGCAGGGAAACTCTTAAACAAACAAATGAAGAAACACTGAGGATTTAAGTAAACAGGCGAAGATTTATCTGACAGGCAGACTGAGCCTTTCCCTGCCCCCTTCCCTTCCCACAGGGCAGGGTGCTGCCTTGTGCTCTCGCTGTGAAGCCAGCTACCAACAGCATTTGCCCCGAGCCCTTGCTGTCACCAGCAGCCCCTAGGACCCTCTTGTGATCCCAGGCCACAGCCAAGCTCTGCCTAAACGTCAAAGCTCTACAGTCCGAAACATTAAAGAGGATAAACCAAAACCATTTGGTCTGTGGCCAAACCAAGTTAGAGAGCCCCTCACAGGGAAGCAAGCTCGTTCATTCAGCTACCAGGCACTAACCCTGCAAGTCACATCTCAGCTAGAGCCAGTTGCGCCCACAAGATGGAAAGGAACCAGCTCTGGTCTGTGGCTGGAGGCGGCACCGTATCTACCTGCCTGCGCCCTGCACTGAGGCCGGTAACACAGAGGTGGTTCCCCGCAGTGGACACAGCTGCTGCCCCTCCACATCCCCTCTGCAGAACTACGGAGGGGACACCCGCTGCCAGGGGCATTCACTGTGCTTCTCTATTTTACACAAATTAGCAGACTCTGCCTATGGTTTTTAGGCTTGGGAAAAAAAGGTCAGAAACAGATGCAATAGAGCAATGTTCCAGTTTCAATCGAAACATCAGGCTGCACCTAGCTCATTCTGGGGAACAGAAGAGACTGTGAAGCAAGAGGGAGCCCCAACCTCCATCTCGCACCCAAAACTTGTTGGCTGCTGCAGTGGAAGCATTGATATTACTGTACAGCAATGCACAGACACAAAAACATACAAGTAAGCAGGCAAATGCAGAGATGAAAGCTACTGTTGATACTGTAAGAGGGCAGGAAGCAAAGAATAGTTCATCTGCATAGGAAAGGTGCAGCCATTTAGTACAGTCTTTTGTGCATGAACGTGTCAGTTGAAACTGCTTAAGTAAAGCAAATCTGTTCGAAGAGATGGAAGAATGTCCACCCAAGAATTTGCTCTGGTTTAATTAAATCAGTTAAAGATATTAATTTTAAAGAGGTGTTACTCTAGCTCCACACAGATAAAACCTCAGTACTAGCTTATAGAAGCAGAGGGATGAAGTTGGAAGCAGTCCGTTTCTGAAGGGTTAGAAAGAAAAAGGAAAGAGCATTAGGAGGCAGGCGGGCATGACAGAAGACTGAAAAACCAGCAACAGGGATGCTGTACAAAACAGACATGCCAAGCGGACAAAGTGACTGAGAGACAGAGAAGCAGGCTGGCAAAGTGACAGACACAAAAAGAAAAATAGGCAACAAATAAGCCAGCTGTACTTCTAGATCCTCGGAATCGGCCCTATCCAGCCAATCACCTTCTCACTCAGGAGACATAGTCCTAAAGAAAAGCAAGTATTTTACCTAAAACAGAAAAAAATACAATGTCAAATCCCCCCACACTCCTCTTCAGGCATGTTCTTGCAGCCAGCATCATAAAACATCTCTCATTATTTGCACAAATATAGAAGAAAAAAAAAATCCTGAAGGGTTAAATCCTTCAGCGGATGCAGAAAAGAAGGGCTTGGTGGGACAACAGGGGTGTTCTTCTAAGATGCTCCATATTGTAAGTAACCCCTGAGCAGTCCTTGCAAAGCATTTGGGGAGATTTTTAGTCTGAAAGACACTTTACAAAAATAAATTGTAATTGAGTTTAATAATCTTCCCCTTTTCAGAAAGGGCCTGACAGATGCTGCCTAGTGCTCACTTCTGCCCCATTTCAAATATTTTTACCTTATTTGGATGAAATATATTATTTTTCTAATGAAAGGAGGTTGTGGGTTGTTTTTTTTTTTTTCCAAAGAGCTGGTTTTCCCTTCGTCCAGCTGGTGCCTTTATTAGGTTAGTGCTTGCTCCCTTTTGGGGATGGGATTGTTTTTTTCCCTGAGCTGGGAGAGACCATGCCAGCCCCTCAATCTACAAGTGCGCAGTTCAGAGCTTCTACTGCACAGCAAGTGGAGGAGTTGGGCCCTGCCCTCCATCTCCCCTCTTCCCTGATACTCTGAAATTCACCTCAGGTACATTTCCATTATTTTATTTCATTTTTTGAGAGTGTGCATAGTGGTAAGAGCCAGCCTTTCATCAGCATAATAGGCGGACACAGCTCTAAAGGTGCCTACAGAGGCAGACTCCTGAGGAAGCAGCATAGTCTGGGGATACGACGATAAAAGGGACAACGAAGAAAGCTGGAAGCTCTCTCCTGTGCCCTTAGGTAAATTATTTCCTATGTTTCACCTCCCAGCATCCCTTTATTTATATTTTCAATCCCTGGAGGCCAAGCCCCTCTCTTGCTTTGCACTTGCATACCACCCAATGGTATGAGGGGTCAAGTCCAGGCTGGAAGACTCTCAGCTCAAGCTTAACATCAGTTTTTTGGTGTGCAGGGTCACCACCACATGTAATTTGTGCTTAACATAAAGCACCATCACACAGAAGGAACCTTCCAAAGCTTCCTGTTGTCGAAGCCCTTGGAAAACACTTATGGGCTCCACAACCTGCTGGGTGCGGAGGGTCTAGTCAAGCATGGAGACCTTGACTTTAACACAACAGGTTTGCAACAAAAAGCTACTCTGGACCTGTTGTCTATCCTTTGTTTTCCCCAGGCATCACACTGCCCCACCAAAGGAAAAGCAAAGGCAGCCTCCATTTCTGTAGAGGGCACTGCAAATGAAAGCAACGGAGCAGACACAGACTGGGTTTGTCCACAGCCCCCTCCCTGCCCCAGGCAGCAGCCCAGCATATACCATGCTTCCTTCCATCAGTACACATGACCTTCTGGCAACCCTTCTAACAAACCGCAGACCAGGGTGAGGTAGCCACTGGAAATGCAGCCAGTTCTCCCACTCTACTGAAGACAAAATCAAGAGAGAACATAGTTATTAAAAAGCACTTACTTGCCAGAAGAACCTGAGTTGCAATAAGCAAAGGCCAGATCTAAAATGTCCGCCTCCAAGCCAGGGCAAGCTGGCTAACCGACCAACGCAGGCTGCTCCAGGAGGGGAGTGCAGCTCCTCTCACACAGCCCTGCGGCCCAGGCTATTAGGAGACAGTGGCTACAGCTGGGTGGTGTGCTACGGGGGCTGGGGCTCTCGCTTCAGGGCACAGCAGTTAACAGGGGTTGGGGTTTTTGTGCCAGCTGCAGGACCCAGCATGAAACCTGGTTCCCAAAGTTGGCTTTCTCTGCAACTTGTCTTTGTCACCTCTCTGTATTAACAGCCAGTATTTTTTACCATCACATGTGGAAACTGAGGCATGCTTATAAGTAAAATACTTTGCAAAGCGTCATGCAGCAAAGCAGCAAGATTACAAGGGATCCTACAGTCCATCCTCTTCCTTCTGATCCCAAACACTGTTAGGTTACACCCCCAACACACAAAAGGCAGTAAAAAAAATTCTTCCTGCTTCTGACAAAGATGCACATAGGACTGATTTGTCACATCTAGGGGTGAGGAAGGTTGGACAAAGATGATCAGGAGACATCTCTCTTAACCCTTTCCCGCTTTGTCACATTTTCGGAGTTCCCCACATTTCTCCTGCAGCTATTGAAAAGGGAGTTTTTATATCCTCAAATTACTGGAAAGCACCAGCCTGATATTGTTTCCTCTAGGAGAGAGAGCACAGGCTCACAGGGTTTCACTGAAATGTGCTCAAATGACACTGTTCAGAGGAAGCTCCCTTCACCTGCTTTCTATACGCTATCAAGGACCTGTAGAAACCACGTTACGAACCCACTGAACTCACCAATCGGGGTGTGTTTTTATTCTTCTTCCTGTGTCAAAACAAAGGCTGATTACACAGTAAAATAGAGTACTCAAATAAGCCAGACGGTGGGTAACTGCTGCTGCTGTCTTTCTTGTTCTGCAGAAAAAAGGTTCGCTACCTGGTCATCTTTCAGCTAGTATGATGCTATTCTCAGTGCCTACTGGCCAGTGGGCTAAACATTTCACAGGGCAGATGATCTAAGAAGTTTGTTTCTAGCAAAAAAAAAAAAAGAAAAAAATTTACAAGTTAGCAGTCAGGCTACACGGTTCATAAGGACCAAAATACTCGCCCTAGAACTGTTGCTATGCTGGAAAGACAAGGAACACAAGACAGAGGAATAAAACTCGTGATTCACGACAATACCTGCTGGTAAGAAGGTCTGGCTTCTTCCAAATTCTCTGCTGGTGGGTTGGATCTCTTCAACAAAGTACTCAAACACCCCATCAGCAGCCAGAGGCCCACAGTTAGATTTTTTGAGCAACAACGGCTATGATGGAGTTTTCTGGGATTCATCAGGTTGGGGAAAGGAAAACCTGTGACCTATAGAATTAGTAAAGGTTGTAAGAAGCAAAAACTAAGGGAGAGAAAAGGGCAGTTGAAGAAAACTGCCTTTTACTCTGCACCAGAAATCTTGAGGTAAGTGAATTGAACACTGGCAACATGGAGGAAAAGGGGGGGAAAATGAACCCGCAGGGATGCTTGTACTGTAAACCTCGTAAGTCACTCTGCAAGGCACATACCTCAGCAACATATTTTCCACATTTCACCAACTGCTGTTGTCCAGGCACTTTCTATTTTCAAAACCTTCTATGTATATAAAATGTACACAGGCAGGACAATACTTTTTCATCACATCCCTGCGTTCAGTCATGTTTTCTTTTCACAAGGATTCTTGGCTTGGAGAAATGAAAAGTGCCATCTCTTAAGAAAAGCCTTTCCTTTTAAACGCTTTCAAATTTGCCCTGTTTTAGCTAAACGTGACGTTCTTTGTGAACGTTAAACAGCGGAGAGAGAGACGGAGAGGGAGAGGGAGAGAGAGACACACACACACACTCACTCACTCCTGGGGAAGATATTCGTCCATTTAAGGAATGAGAAATCATCACATTCAGCAGCAGGTCTAAATACAGTAATATGAAGGTCCCTTTCGCTCCCCCTGAGCAGGAAAATGTCACTGTGTACCAGACACCCAAATACTCGGGAATCAAGTAAATCCCTCATTTTTAAGAAGGGAGCCAAATACTTCTATTGAACAAAGATGGGACTGCAGTAGCTATGAATTACTTGCTGTACGCCATTTCTTTCAATGGCTTCTGTACTGACATGGCAGGGTTAGACCAGTCATGGGATATGGCTCAGCATTCCCTGCTGGCAGATAAGACTGAGGGGCCGTGGGATAGCTCACACGCTCCCTTCAGCACCTCCTGCTGCCGGGGGTGGAAAGGAGCGGGATGCCGCATTCTGCACCCTGCAGAGCCTCCTGCTGGGAGGAAAGGAACCGGAATAGCTGCATCTTACTCGCTGGATGATACATCCATCTCACCCTCTGCAACGTCGGAGGCAACCTAGCGTTACAGTGTTGTTGGAGCTATTTATATTGTACCTTATATTGCACTTACACCATTCTCTACACTGCCTCCTGCTGATGTAACCTAGTATTGGAGCAGTCAGAAAATCAACCATAAATGTCCTTCAGAAAACTTTTCATGAGGACTGAATTTCTGTAATAGTCCCTTTTCCCTCCCTTTACCACCCTGCATGCATATTTCTCCCCCAAAATAAGAGCCACAGTAATCCAGTAACAGCCTGGTGTTAAATAGTGGTAACTCATATTTATTACAATTATATACAATCGTATTTTATATTTGAAATCTATACATGATCACACAGATGAGCACACTTGCTTGGTGAGGACAGTGAGACTCGGTTGTTACAAGAATTGCTCTGCTAAGAGGCTCTGATGCAGTGAATAATATAATTGGACTCCACCATTTTACCAGCTGAGAACACAATGCTGCAAATGAGAGGTTTCAAAATTCACTGTTTTAATTTGTGTATAGCCCAAATGGGGCAAAAAAAGGCTGGACTGGGCAAGAAGGGCCAGTGGTGTACCTCAGAGCTGGAACTGTTTTCTCTTCTGTAAAGACTGCTGTGCTGAAGCAGGTGCCTGTCACTGGGTAGGTGCAGGTCTCAGCTGATCATTTAAGTTGGGTTTTCTCCTCAGGGAGAAAAACAGGCTAAGAACCATTGCAAAGATTCAGAATTAACCAACTATTTCAGCATCTGATGTCACCTCATTCATTCATTCATTCAGGGCAGCTATAAATAAAATGTAAGATGTCAAAAACGGATGTTGAGCTCCTTGTCTTTGGAGGAGGAAGGGTAATAATTGGGATGAGTGGGGTCAATTTCTTTTAAAGCCTTCTTTTACTGGGGAGCAATCAGTAACAAAGCCACCTGTTCTCATGGATTTTACTGTGGCCATGAAACCTGGACTTGGTCCCTAGCAAGAGGCCACTTCGATGAGTGTAGGCATGTGGGGTGGAAATAGTGTTCTTTGGACCCCACAGAAATTTAGTGTTTTTAGACGCTAGGTAGTTTCAGGAATTTGAGGCTTGACATAAGGCTTGGAAGAGCCAAGACTGAGATCTGGTGAGGAATTTGGGGTTAAAACGTTCTTTTTTTGGCAACAGAATATCAAGGAGTTTGAGAAATAAAACAGAGGGTTATTTTGGGAAACAGAGAACTGGTTTGGGCCTTATGTGGGGATTAAAGGCTTGTGAAATCAAAGAGCTCAGGACAGATTGGTTTCTGAAATTGGACAGAAGGACTCTAGGATGCAGCGAAGAGGCTGACTGTTTCAGGAGAGATGGTGTTTTTGTAAGAGGACTTATTCTGTAGCAGTGGTGCATGGTAAGGCGATTGGTCTTCCAGCCTAGGCAGTGACCCCAGCTCATGGGGAGAAGGTGGGTCTGGGAGGGGAGAAGAAGCCACCGCAACACTGCAAAGCCCTGTGGTGAAACAGGGCCCACCTTGTTCACTGGGCAATCATGACCCTACTCAAGGTCAATCATGGGAGAATCACTGGAGGGGATGGTGGCACTTCTCTCCACAAAATGGGAGAGGCACCGGGGACAGTGCAGGAGGCTAGGGAAGATGTACAGCAGCAGCAGCAGAAGCCAGGGTGCTTTAGTCAATCTCATTCTCGTTGCTGGCCCCCTCAGGTCTTCGTAGCTTTTCCACTTGCTCATTAATCTGACCATCCCCTCCTCGCCGGTCCTCAGTCTGGACACCCAGACATTCCTCCTCATCCACATGGCTAACATCATCATCCTCATCGTCCTCTTCCTCCTCTTCATTCCTTTTGTTTTCCCTTTTCTCCTCCTCACCCTGCACCTCCATCCGCACTTGGCTCTTGACGTCAATCACCGCCTTGTTGCCCTCCTCTGTGCTCAGCAGATGGCAGCTGACCTTCGAACCCTCAGGGCTGTGGTTCTCCTTGACTGGTGATGAGGTGGTAGACTCGTTGCTGACAGGTGAGATGTCACTGCTGCTGTTATGGTTGGCAACAACAGGGTTGGAGGGTGAGCTTGGCTTCACTGGGATCTGCCATGACGGGATCTTAGGAGCCGAAGGGGAGGGAGGGAACTGCCTCCTTGGGGGAGGGGAAGAGGGGAAGAAAAGGAGAGAAAGGGGCTTTTATTAAAAACACTGAGGGGTTATCATTAGAGAGAATGGTATTTGCACTGGGGAAGTCATGTAAAGCAGGACTGAAACTGCAAGTCTCCTTTGTCATAAATGAACAAAACCAAGGCCACTTCACTTCTTCAGCCAGAATCTCAAAGTGCTTTACAAGCACCCAGTAATCGAGCCTGCACACAAGGAAAGTATCACAACTGGGCAATCTGAAGTGCTAAAGTGATCTGGTTTGGCCAATTTCACAGAGTAAGCTAGCACTCAGGAATGCTGCCTGGGGAAAGACACGAGTGTCCCTTTATAAAACAATCACTAATTAATTGGTAAAGAAAATTCCCACTGGAGCAAGAAGTCAGACACACCAGGTCCTTGTGCCTGAGCCAAGGAATTTCACCACCTGGCTCTCACCTCCACTGTGATACACGGCTATTGCATGCTGGCTCATTACAATCCAGAGCCTATCTCCTAGTCCCAGCATGCACTTTACATGTTTGGGCCAAGTCTTGGCTGCCACAAACTGGTTCAGCTTCTCTGGCTTGAATGGAGTCATACTAGCTTGCACCAGCTGAGAAAGCTGGCTGCTCTGTCCTCGAGTCCTTTCCAGGTGGGCCTTAAGAATTTGATCGTGGCAGACTAATGCCCAGCCCTAATAGGAGAATCCAAGTACCAAACAGGACAAATGTAAGTGCAGTGGGGAGCACTGGTGCCCTCAGAAAGTCATCCATCATGAAGAACAAAGCAAAAAAGCATGTCTGATCTAGTACTCCCCGTGCATCCTTGCTTGTATGTGAAAAGTGGGAGTATGAAGAGGTATCAGATCAAGCTCTGAAAAGGATGCTGTGCGGCAGGGAGTTCTCATGCCCCTCAGGTGAGCTGGCTAGCGCCACGGACAAGACCAGAGCAGATGAAAACTGGCTGCTCTCCTACAGCGAGCACTCAAACACAGCAGATTACGTTTTCTTAGACTGAACTAGGAACAGTAGTTGCTCTCACCTCCCTCTTCCTGCTGCCACCACCAGCCATCGAAGAACTCTGCTGATCTAACCTCCATATCCTGTGAGTGCAATAAGCTAATGTCTGCATTATTCAACCAGTATCATAAATGCAATCAACAAATTCAATCTGGAGACTTTCTTGGCTCCAGTGTTGCTGCTGCCTCCTCACTGCAGAAACATTTGCCTTTTTGTTAAAAAACAACCCCCCAAAAAGTTTTCTTTTTTTCCAAAAAGCACTTATCCCCCAGCTGCAACTTTCCCATTGCTGAAGAGGTGTCATTAACTAATGCTCTCTCCCCCAGCAGTGATGCTAGTACGACCCAACTTAACAGACGGTAACTTAATATGTGTCCTCAATCCTCCAAAGCTTTCTACTGTGACTCCTGGGAGGACTGGGAGGTGTAGCGAGAATTTAAAAGGATATTAAAGACAATACACTTTTCAGACTTCTGAAAAGCCCACGTGCTGAGATCCAGAACATGTCTAGTCCAATCTTAGACTGATCTTTGAAGTCCATCTCTTAGGAAACAGATGACTTGAGAAGACTTAGTTACATGTAGAAGGAGACAAGGGAGTCGTATCAGAGTGAAAGGATCAATAGCTGAAAAGCTAGATAAACTCTTAGGTAATGTACTTGGAAAAAAAGAATTTCCTCAAGAACTGAGATCTGATCCCTGTTCTTACGACTGTCCCACAGGCTGGGATTTATATCACCTCATTTCAGATATCTACTACATTATAAGATGTCTATACCTGAGCTAGCTAATCGAGAGAAACAGGCTCTGCTGAAGTGCAATTCTTTTCATCCTGGTTATGCCCTAACCATGAACAGGTCAGCTGAACTGTATCCAGAAGTGACTCTCTCTGTAACAGAATACAGGTGCAGATGCAGTCAGTACCTCAAACTAGGTGAGAGGTATCCTGACTGTGGCGAATGGCAGAGAACTCCTCTATCGTAAACAAAAAGGAAAAAAATCTCATTAATTACCCAAAGCACTCTATGATTTAAGGCAAGTTTGAAAAGCATTTTGAGACCTGCAAATAGAAAGTGATAGTGGAGTGCAAAGTGGTATTATTAAAATAGCATTAACAGGATATAGAGCTAGTTCCTGTTGGAAATGCCTTTCCTCTCCATGATTAAGAGAATCCCAGAAAGCAACTCTTTCTCCGCACAATAATCTGCTCACATATTCCATCCATACCGGTTCAGGAGAAGTCCTTTTAACGAGTATATCTCAGATTTCAGTTCATTAATATTCTGCGACTCCAGAATCCAGTTGGTGGAAGTTGTGGCCTAGAACATGAAAAAGAAGACATAACGATCAAAGTATGAACTCGGAGATAGTTCACAAATGTCACTTTTTTCTGTGTTATCCTCCCTCTCCTCCCATCTGGGAATCTCGAGCCCTGGGGATAACATACATAAGCTCTATCATTTAAAATCTCTCAGATCTGAGCAAAACAACTTCCACAATAAAGAAGGACCTGAATGGGTCCCCACGATGAACAGAAATAATAATTGTCTCGATGCTAAAACTGTTCAAATATTTGCTTTCTGTTTGGGAGACTAATTAATCTTGTCTCCAACATACCATGCACAACCATTGCTGAAGCATCTCAAGGGGACCTTTCTTTTTCGATTAGAAGGAGGCCAGCACTTGTGAGAATTCAGACAAAGCTAGGTCTACATAGGATGTTTTCCACCAACATATCAGACAGAGAACAACACACAAAGAGGTAAACTAAATCATTTGACACTGACCTAATGAATGACTTCTAGAGAACTAGAACTAGGATCCTGAAAGGCTGTGGGAGTTGCACTGAATCAGGTCCTTTACTCTTTCCTGTGACTGCACTTAGCTGAGGCAACAGATTCAAGTATTATATATTAACAACTATTTTAAAACCATTTATTCATTTCTCTTAAATCATGAAATAAAGAATTGATTACCTGCACTCTGGTGTTTAGAGGTGGGCTGATAAATTGATGCTTGAAAGTTGCAAAAATTTTCCCTACTAGATCTGAAGAATTAGAACTATGCTTGAGTTACCAGATTGTATCTCCAGGAAGCAGCTGGACTAGGCACTGTCTCTCGGATATTTCAAGGCAATGAATGTAATTTGGTG
Source organism: Aptenodytes forsteri (assembly GCF_000699145.1). NCBI lineage: Eukaryota > Metazoa > Chordata > Aves > Sphenisciformes > Spheniscidae > Aptenodytes > Aptenodytes forsteri. Next base: position 3,294,295 of record NW_008794443.1, read on the forward strand.
GGGAAAGATGATAAGTAACTCATGGAAGCCTGGTACAGCTGCTGTCAGCACTGCATCAGAATTGCTATGGGATATCAGGCAGAAATTAGAGTAAGGTGACAACTGAGAAGAACATGCTGCAGATAATACTTTTGGCACTCTTTCTTTTAACTCTTCTGGGAACTTGAGAAATGGGAGGAACATTCTGAAAGACAGATCATGGCCTATGGTTACCCCATCCTATCACTCTAGCAACTCCTGTAGCAATGGGCTGAGTACAGGACCAAAGAACACTCATGTCTAGCACTTCGCATGGTAATTTCTGCTAAAAGCCATTAGGAATGAACCCATTTGTGAGCATCGCTCCAGAGATACCCCTAATAAATCCCCTGACAAAGGAAGCCAGGACTGGAATAACACAAAACTCCTCCTCAGCAGTTCCTACTAGATGTAGCCAGAACTGGTTGTTCCTACTTATTCTTTAAACAGACTTCAGCTAGTGCTGAGTAACCCTGAACACCTCCACAGCCAGCACTCCTCACAGTGACTTCTGGGCTGTGAACCCAGTGAGCTGGGAGAGGCTCAGTCTGTAGTAGCTGTGATATACACAGATGCGTTCCCTTGGGATTCACACTCCCAGCCCTCAGACAGCAAGAATCCAGGAGCCACTGTTCTGGCTTTCCAAGACCTTGAAAGCTACAGCAGCACATTAACAAGGGAGTGATTTCCACTCACTGGCCTGCAAAGGACTCAAATTTCCAAAACACATATGGTGCCAGATGCCTAGGATTTAGAAATAAAATCTGACATCTGGGGCTTTTTAGCCAGTCTCTTTAAAAAACAGTTGTAGAAAATTCAAGCCTTGAATTTTTATGTACGTTTTTTAATTACTTAAAGTCCCTCTTTTTAATTTTTTACAGCATGCCAGTAGGAGTTTGAAAAGCAGATATAAAAACTTACATTACAGCTGAGAAAACACAGCTTTTATTCTTTGGTTTGTGGGGTTGCCCAAGTTTTTCTTTGTACACATGAGGTTTAGATATCATAACAATGTGTGCTACCATTTCAGTGCAGGGGGTAGAGAGGGGGGAGGAAAAACTTCTTCAAGACTCTCTAAACCACCAGGACTCTTATGCCCTTTTTCCTTCTTAAAGCTCAACATGTGGTCTTAATCTTAACACTTAAGACCTGAAAACAGTTTTCCAATTTCCGGACTGGCTCCAGGCCACTGACAGGCCACAGTTCCCAAGGAAAACTGAAGTAGAGTGTTGTGACCATAAACTGGCTTTCATGGTTGGGTTTACAGCTGTGCCACTGAGGGTTTCCTACTGTACAGTGTGCACACCACATAGTCAGCCGTGGCCCACCAGTTACACAGCATCAAAGGGTTTGTACAAGATTAAAGTATAGGTAAGGGGAGAAGACAACTGTTCATGCTATAGGTAAAAGACTGTAAGCATTGTCTAAGGGATTTCACAGTAAAAAGAAAAATCTCTACCTGTACAGAGAATACTGCAAGATGACTGGGCCCTGAATAATCACAAGTTTGTGAGTGAAAGGAAGACTTCATCTCTATGTGACTAGTTCAAATCCATCCCACCTCACATGTAACCAACACTTCCTGGACAATAGAATGCTTAGGCCAATGGCTGCAAAGTACTTTGGAGATCATAGAATCATAGAATATTTTGGGTTGGAAGGGACCTCTAAAGGTCATCTAGTCCAACCCCCCTGCCGTGGGCAGGGACATCTTCAACTAGAGCAGGTTGCTCAGAGCCCCGTCCTACCTGACCTGGAATGTTTCCAGGGATGGGGCATCCACCACCTCTCTGGGCAAC
>NW_008794443.1:3297109-3374856 GCF_000699145.1 Aptenodytes forsteri
CAACTGGCCTTCTGGGCTGCGAGCGCACATTGCTGGCTCATGTCCAGTTTTTCATCCACCAGTACCGCCAAGTCCTTCTTGGCAGGGCTGCTCTCAATCCCTCCATCCCCCAGCCTGTATTGAGACTGGGGGTTGCCCTGACTCAGGTGCAGGACCTGGCACTTGGTCTTCCTGAACCTCCTGAGGTTCACACAGGCCCACTTCTCGAGCTTGTCAAGGTCCCTCTAGCATGTCAATTGCACCACTCAGCTTGGTGTCATCTGCAAACCTGCTGAGGCTGCACTCGATCCCACTATGCCATTGATGAAGATATTGAACAGTACCAGTCCCAATACGGACCCCTGTGGGACGCCACTCGTCACTAGTCTCCATCTGGACATTGAGTCATTGACCACTACGCCCTGGATGTGACCACCTAACCATTTCCTCACCCACCGGACAGTCCACCCATCAAATCCATACCTCTCCAGTTTAGAGAGAAGGATGTTGTGGGGGACCGTGTCAGATGAAAAGCACTAATTCTCATTGCCAGAAAGAAAACAAATTTTGGTGAAAAGTGGTTACTTGTAGTTACACATGTAACAACACAAACTAGGCAGAACTTATGGTTTTATTGCCAGGGTCAAGTCAGGAGTCAAGGGGATTGGGCCACTGTGCATCACTAATGTGGTTGTGATGGAGCCACCTGTTAAACTGAGATGACCAAAATCACTGAAACAAGAACCCAAATAGTAAGAATATTCGGCCATTACCCGGCCTGGATCTGAACAGGTGACTTAAATACAGTACTTCAAGTGTGTGCTTGGCTGAACAGGATTAAGTCATTGTTTTGACAATGTACAAGGGTACAGGAGAAATAGAAACATGTAAAACTACGTATTACACACAAATAAAACCTCTGCATAGCTGGCCTTTACCTCTTTTGGTCAGTGGACTAACAGCACAATTATTTCATCTCAAATGCAATGCAGAACATACAGAGCTGAGAACAGGTCTGAGGCCTCAGACACACAGGCTGCATACAAAGCTATATAGCAAAGCCCTCTCAGAAGTTAGATATATTTCAGAGTACCCAATTAATACCCAGTGCTTTAAACAGACTGCCTATGGAGAAGTCAGATGCAGGGAAACTGGCTGGGGATATGACAGAGCTGAAGGTTGGATTGTGAACCTAATAAGGTCCTTTCCATGTGCCCACAAAAGAAGCTATGCATGTTCCAAAGAAGATGGTGATGTTCTAAAGGTGAAGAGTTGGAAGCGGATACCTTAGAAGCAGCCAGTTCTTGGGTGAGCTCCTGGATTTTCTGTTGTTGCTGGATTAGCAGTTCCTGGACAGCTGCTAACGTTGTCTGTAACTGAGTCACTGTGAGGAAAAAAGCAGGAGAGTGTTAAACTGAGATACATGCACATATACGCACTCACACACGTCCTTCCTGCTGTCTCGCTACAAAGATGCCTCTATTCCTACTATATTTAATTTATCTACGCCCGCCTGCTCACTTTAATCCATATGATTTATCTGCACTACGGGTAATCTACCTGCACTGCATCTAACCTCCAGTATTTCTAGTTTATCTTTCCATTGTATAGATGTCTATAGCCCACAGTATATCCGTCCAAAACCTCTCCCTTCTAATTATATTGGTTTATGATTTGTACATCTCCCTGAACTTATACAATGTTTGTATCATTTATCTATCTTGGGCCTCACGCAGGCAAACACTGGGGCTAGCTCCAATCGGGGAAGAGGCTGGTCTCAGGATTGACCTTAGGGTATCAAGAGAAATGAAAGATGCTTTTCTTCTCACTCTCCACTAAAAAGTGCAATTAGCATCCTCCCACTCTCAATCCACCAGCTTCTTCAACCCCAGCATCTTTAAGAAACTTACTGCTGAAAATCATACTTTCTTCCATCCCATCAACTGAATACACTTTGCGCTTTTCTCCTTTTATTTCAAGAGAACACCCTGTACACCCCTCCTACACCCCAGCAAACACAGAAGAATTTCTGCTGGACTCCAACTCCAGCTGTAGGAGAACTTTTTCTACTTTGGTACTTTATCCAAAGCTTTCAGGCAGTAAACAAGCTGATAAAATAAAATAAAATTAAAAACTCTATTGGTGTGACAGGTAACAGCTAATCCAGACCATCATTAGGGCATCGGGTAATGAACAGACACCCTATAGAGTCAATAACAGAGAAGGTGGCTAAGGTCAGGGAGGCACAGTAATTACAGACTCTCCTGACCCTTCCTCGGATTTTCAGATGGAAGGTGGGGGGAAAACAGCAAAAAAAACCCCCTGAAAACATCAGAGAAGCAGAAATTAAAAATGAACTTTACAGCCCTCCGAAAGGCTGTCATTTTATTCCCCTTATTAATATTCTGAGGTTGGGAGCCTTTCCGTAAAAACATAATTAATTGAGGCCGCGCCGACAGTAAACAAGCAATTTCAAATTAAACCGAAATGACGGCGGCTTCATTTGCAAATGTGAACAGATTCTCAGAGCAGATAAATGAAGTCACCACATAAAGTGGAGATGGAGGGAAAGAAAAGGGTGGGGGTCTTGGCAGAATGGAGGATATAGGGAGAAAGGCTTTGAGGGGTGAATTGATGGAGTCATTAATCTTTACCTGTCTGTGTCACACTGCCACTCATCTCAGAAATGTTTGACTCAATCCTCTGAAGTTGTTTCCTGTCTTCTTTGCCTCCCATGATGAGAGGAAGCAGGTATTTCTGCATGGAGCACAGAAACTTTTTTAGGAAATAGGGATATGCAAAGCGGTCTTTCTAATCTACCTGAAACATCCTCAAAGCCCACCACCCAAACCTCAGCCTTTATTACAGAGCCAGTGATCAAATTCCCTCTACAGTAGGTGTTAAATGAAGTTGCCAAAGAGAAGATATGAGTTCTGTGGTTACATTTTTGGGGGTGCTAAAAAACAGTTCCTAACTCCATTTAAGGTTTCCTGGGACAGCTCTCAGTCCAGAGGAACATCCATCACATATAGAGTACAATTTCAGATTTTACGCTCTCAAATGTGAACACACTGATGTGTCGCAACATTCGAGCTACATCCACAAGGCAAGAAATGCAGAAGTGGGAAGAAGAGGAGAAAGGCCCAGGAAAGGCCAGAAGAAGCACAAGCCAGGGAACGAGAAGTATTGTAAAATCTTTTGAACCTTGGCAGGGGAAGGGTTACAAGGCATGGAGGGAAAAGCAGAGACCTGGAGCACAGGGAAGAGAACTAAGGAACCAGGGCTAAAGGAAGTGAGAAACAAGCTAGTACAGGATGGGAGGCAGGTCAGTGACACTGTACACAGCCATGAAATCTACCTCATTCTGCCCTTGGACTGGATCTAACAGGTCACAACTCTCCTCTAACTACCATGGATCCTTCTGCAGCACAGCTCCTATGAACTGAATATGCACTTTAACAAGGGCACATCCAAGCACAAGATGGCAGGTGAAAAAAAAGTGAGAGAAGGATGGTCTAGGATGTGGAAACAGCCCTGATAGTGCCTATCAATTCTTTTTCATCCTGGCTTTTGATGCATGTACACCCACTATCAGGGCATACATACAGGATGGTTTCTGAGACAGAGCTGATTATCCAAACTGACATGTGTGGGACAGCCTTCTTTTACACTTAATAGCACTGGTTTAAGATTCAGTGTCGCTGTACACAGCTCTTACCCTCACAAAGCACATGTACATGTTTACACTCAGACATTCTGAAAAGCAAATAGCTTTTGATGACTTTCATAAACAGTTCTCTCTTAATCTTCACAGAACACACATGGACAACTATATCTTATCCTAGCATCCTATCTTTCATATAAAAACCACGATTTGCAAACTCCCTCAAAATCCCATGAAAGGCAGAGGGAATTTATCAAGCTCCAAAGATTTCTTACTCCTATACAAGAATATGGGTCTCTGCTAGGCACACAATATGCCTTATGAGGTTTGGATAGACAGCAGAGCAAGATCTGTAAACAAAGAATACAGCAGTAGGATATATCAACAGCATCAGTGACATTATGCCAAAAAATTTATGTAAATCATCAATATGTGTTAGATACGTGTCATTTAGTAACAGCAATGTGTTCAGGTCTGCAAGGCCCAGCAGCTGTTGTCTTAACATCTCTCTGGACACTTATCAGCCCCACCATTTGCAAGAACGAAAAGATCAGTAAGGTTGGCATCACTACTTTTATATAAAAACATAGGGACAACATATCTCAATAAAAAGCCATAGACGGAACATGTTGCTTAATCTGGCCTCTCTATCTTAGCCTGAGACCCAGAAAATTAATGATAGGACAGGATAAGAAAAGTAGTTTTAAACTAGAAGGCCAACACTTTTATTGTAAAATAGATTTTACTAAACAAGACAGTAATAGTTAATTGAACAAACATGAAAACCATCAACCTCTCATTAAGTCTTCATCTCTGTCCCTTTTTCAAAAATAAAACACAACTTCTACTGGACCAAAGCTCTTTACACTCCGCTGTGTTGACCTGAACCACTTATGTCTTTCTATGTAGCCACAGAATATGATTGTTTACCGAAGACATTATCTAATGTCACTTACCGCATTGCTGGAAAGCAAATCCAGAGTGAAAGAATATGTTCAATTGCAGAAACATTGCACAAGAAAAAAGAAGGGGCTGCTGTCTCTACAATACACAAGCAGACACACGCTTGCTCTACCTTGTTCTAAGCACACTGGAGTAGAACTACAGGATGTATGGCAGACCTGGAAATTAGCACCTTCTTTTCAACAACATTCTGACTGGTCAAAGAAGATTCTTTCCTACCCGTGGTGCAGGATCACCAGTGGACGAATCATTAGACTGGCGCTATGACAGTAATGTCTGCTGGCCAATGCGGGGAAAATCCCTTTACTGAACTGTGCTCAGTTTCCCCAACTTTAAAAATTCCAAAATATATATACACAATGAAAATTACCTTGTTTCTAGTAGCTTGATCCACTGCTAAAAACTAGCAGTTTGAGATCCACTGCTAAAAACTAGTTTTGTTTGCTTGTCACTTTTTGACTCTGCATTTCCACGTTAAGTGTCTACATTTCTCAAATATAGCAATGTCAGCGCCAGTAAGAACAGAGATGCTTAACCAACTTGGAACCAACATGATCATTTGGACACAAGCAGCATAACATCATTCTCTCAGAGCACGGTGTAAGGGTAGTGAGGGAGGTATTACCTTGTAGAGCTGGTGGAATCCAAAGGCAATTCCTGCCATGATGATAGCCAAAGCCCCATAATCTCGCCATCTGGAGCCAGGAGGACCTAAAGGCCAAAATCAAGAAATAATCATAGTCAGAACTGCAGGTGACAACATTTTCATACACCCATTTTATCAGAGAAAAAAGCAATGAATAATGCCAGTTCTGCTGTTCCTTAGCAGGCACAGATTTACTCAGCAGGGAGCATTAAGATACTGGTAGTCCCTCAGGTACAGTGTGCAGGCTTCTGGCCCTAGCACATTGAAACATCTGTCTGGACCTCTAGCATTGACACTGGCCTCACAAGGTGTCAAAGGGAGACAAATCACAGCAGCAATTAAAAAGGTTCCATCAAGCTGTTTTGCCCTACTCTTTCCTTGCAGAAGGCACACTGAACCCTACTGCACTTTCCCCAGATAACTGTCTGTGGTGTTAGTGGTAGCTAAGGTTAACTCATTACTTGAATACCAGTTGCTCTTCACTATCATCATTTTTGAAAATGAGGACAGAGCCAGAGACCCAGGAGAGTGCAGAAAAAAAGAAAGAAGGAAGCGTTTTGAGAAAGGAAAGAAGAGAAATCAGGGCAATAAATGGGTTTATGAACACTGTGTCAGCAATTACGGACCATTTCACTAAGGAAGGATCCAGTGTCTTTCAAGCCTCAATTATGAATAGGGACCAAAGCACACATAAACAGCAGAGAGAAAATATGCAATTAAATACCTACAGAGAGAGGTAAAGAAGTAGATAAAAGCTTGAGATATTTAACACACAATTTTACACAGAAGCTTAGAGACTCCACAGAGCAAAGCAAAGATACGGTATGCTCTGCTCCTTCAAGCAGAATCAGAAGACACCTGTAGTTTTCCACCAGCTTTATCCTTTTACCTCCCTCACAGTTCCCTTAACGAATCTTGTACTGCCCCCAGTTTTCTTTAATAATAAAGAGGATGCAGAGTGATCTTTCCTAAAGTTCACTGGCAGGATGTGGGCAGAACTGATGAGGTGGAGGCCGGTGTACAGTCTCCAAACAGACAGATCCAAATCTACATGTGACCTACAATGTCTCGGAAATGCGTTCTGTTCTCCAAAGTTTCAATTTAGGCTTTCAAAGGGAGGCTTAACTGGCTGAAATGGCTGGAAGCTTGTCTCCTTTCTGCTTTGCTCACCTATTGCCATTTTTCCTGTTGCTGTGATCTTGTACAGGCATTTCATTGCATGAGTTACTCCTAATCCGAGCCCTCAAGGCTCTACAGACAGGCACTGACTCTCAAATACCGGCACTCAGAGCTTCTTGCTATGTTTTAGGACACAGCTCCTCAAATTATCCACTGGCTAGAAATCTGAACAAATTAAAAGCAGCTCTGTCAGAATTGGTGAATAGTGTCACCAGCAGTATTTTGGGTTGCTGCAGTTGCAGTTTTGGAGCTCAGGCACATGATCAAATTATCATAACTTTTTAACTTAATGAGTTAACACACGTCAGCTAAGCTGCAGTAACTGGCTGTGTACATGTCAGGATTTAAAATGATCTCTGGCTAATCTTGCTGCAAACCCCAGTCATCCATCCCACTTTCCCCTCCTTACTCTGCTCCCACTGTCATTTCTGGTATCTGAAGTCTCTTGGTTGTCCAGTTCTCTGCCCTGAACTTCTGACTAAAAATATCCTTCTATGACAACGCAGCTCGTTCCAGGCTGAACTGCCTATTGTAAAGGGTTAATTAATCTCAGAGGGTCTGTGGGTCCAACTGTGCCCTGTCCATGGCAGTCCTTGACTGGCTGTCCCTACCTACCTCCCAGCTGCGGTGACCTCTGAGTAGAAAGGAGAGACACCTGTAGGACCTTGTCCGCTTTGCCCTTTCACCTCACTCATCTCTCCCTCCATTCCTGTAATGCTTGAGCTAAGAACATTTTATTGCCCCCTGGTTTTCATTATTAATGAAAAGGGACCAGAATGATCTTTCCTAAAGTTCAGAGAGTCTATAAAGACAAGAAGCTGAAATGCCATTTTACTCGTTTTAGAGATGTGTGAAATAATTCTGTCTTGTGGCAAAAAAAAGTGAGGGGGGTGGAGAGGAGAAGTGAGTGAGTGAGGGACACAGTAAAGGCTGAGCATTGACCACATCAACTTTACAATGTTATGAAGAATGTCACAGCTCTGCCTAAAATCCACATTCAATCTTCCTTTTTCTCTGCAATGCTCTAATCTAAAACGCGGGGTGGAGACAGGGTTAGAAGTTTCTCAGCTGTAACCTCAGTGCTCACACTGACTTCTCCACATATCCTCAATTTCCCCACTTGTAGAACTGGAATAAAATTCAGAGAAAGTGAAAAAGCACTAATAGCCCAGTTACTCTTCAGTTTAGACATTGGGGAAGTAACAAACCATTCTACATAAGAGACCCTCAAAAGGCAAATGGAAGGGACACAGACATTTTCTCCAGCTGTTAAGTCTGTGTTTTCTGTAAGTATATTTAATTTTCACAGCAGTAACTGTAAATTGCACTTCCAGAGTAAACCCCTACTATTTTTAAGATCCCCATTCATCTAAGAATTAACTTTCCTGACATCGATTAATTAGGCCTCGTGCATCCAAGTAAGGTCAGCCTCACTAGTATCCACATTTAAAACTGTAGAAACTGAGGCTGGAAGAGGTGATTTTCCAAGAACAAACGGTGAACCCACAGAAAGGAGTTGAGGAAAAAAAAAAAAAAGAGTTTGGATTCTAGTTACCATTTTTAATTGTAAGAGAAAACAGTCTGTATTCTACAACCTCCCACATAATGAAGACACAGGGGTGGGAGAAGAAGATCCAAATGGCAAGAAAAACCGTCACTGGAGACTACTTTTAAGCAGGTGTAAAATCTGCGCAAAACCCCATAAATGGAGACCATAAATACCATGGGGAAGAACAGAGACAATACCTGGATGATAAGCATGCAGCTTTGCACACCTAGCTCAGAAACTCCCCTGAGTTTGCTTGTAATTATAGGGGTTAGAAAGGTAAAAAAAAATATAAACCCAATTAATCATTTAAATATTTAAAGTCAGATTTTTGTCCTCACTGCTGGATTAGTATATTTCATAATGCCAACAGCAGACAGCCCTGGTTTTTTACTGGGGGTTCATTTTAGAGCATGTTTAAACTAGTCAGATTGAGTGATGCTTCCAGCAACTAATCGCATGTCAAATAAAAGATATTTTATGTAATAAATTACTGCTACAAGTAATTCAAATGTCATTTATCAGTTTTATTATCAGTCAGGCAAAGTCTTGTTTCTCTATATTAATCAAATTCAAGCTTTTTTTAAGCTTTTTTTTTAAGCCGTTTTGACACCTCTTGGCAAAAGTACAAACTGGAGGGAAAGAATTACTCCTCCAGAACAAGAGGAGAAATAGTAGAGATGGTATTGAGCTAAAATACAATGTCTAGAAACTTAACCTAATTCTTGTCTCTTCCTCCCAAAAGTTATTATTGTTTCTCTTAAATCAAACCCAGGAGGCGTTCGGCATACAAGAACTATGCTACTCTGAAGGCTTACAAATATGCTTCTTTCTCGTTAACTCTTGAAGGAAATAAGAAAGTACTTACATAGGTAATAGCTATTTCCAACAAAACATTAGAACATTAAGTAATACCTACACTAGCAGTTCAATTTGTACAAAAGGAAGTATTTAAGTGCTATGAATTATTTCCTGCAACTTTAAAAATTACAACAGACTGAGTTGACAACAGCAGGAGATCAAGCAAGTAAAATCAAAAGGTGTGCATAGGATTTATTGCTCTGACTCGCAAGAGTGGACATCCTACACTGGAGTTGCTGCCAAGATCACCAACCTGGCTGCTGGTGCTGAATGAACTCTTGAGATGGTTCTGAAGCCATCCTGAACTTCTGTACTCGTAATCCACAGTTTTAACGTAATTTTTAAACATGAAGCAGCAACACCTTGTGGGGAGGGGGGACAGAGAGAAATTAGGTTTCTTAAGACACTAGTCACTGCTTTTCAACACAGTACCCTCCTCAACTGTTTCTCCTTTTTGGTCTGTGGGGGGTAATTCTTTCTCTCTAGTTTTGTGATTTTGTGTAGAGGTGTCAAAACTACTGAAAAAAAAACTTTAAAAGAACCAAAAATATCAAACACAAAGTGGTTCACAGTCTTCAAGACCTAAACTCCAGCAGATCAGATGCAACTTCACAAGAAACTCAGATGTCTTCTTTGGGGAAGGCAAATATAGCTCATAATCTTTTTCAATTTAAGCTCTTCCAATATAAGTTGTTCCCATCGAGTCAGCCTACCTATCTCTTTAGTCCTTTAGATATACTTTTGAACTTCAAACCTTGAAGCATTCCAACACTAGTGTCATGAATACTCTATAAGAAGATAAGCATAACAGATAGACAGAAAAAGTAGTATCTATCTTTCTCTGTACATGACAACCCCTGACAAATCTGTGAAAGATAAATTGACTTAGTAAACTATTACTGAAACAACTGTCCTGGAGCAGATTTGGACCAATTCAGAAATATTCATTACAGGATTAGCATCCAACTGATGAAATAACCTACAGCAAACAAGGCACCTTGAAAGAGCACTGATCCACTGCACAGGCTCAACCATCAGCTCTAGAGAAATTCACGTATTCTTTTTGCAGTTCTGATACCATGGAAAGCACTTAACAGGAAGACACAAAGATGGATCCGTCACTAACACCACCAATACCACACCAGTCAAGGACTAGAATGGGGCACAGATGACACCTAATCAAAACAAATATTTTGGTCAAATGAATACCATGTATATTTAGTTATTTATTCTTTTTATGCATCCATTTAAAGGTTAAGTTTAAATAGAAGGTCTACAAAGAACGGCTAGAGAGGGGAGGAACAATACCTAATGAACCTATTGTCACCATTTCCCTGATTTTGGGGGTTGCTAAAAAAGACTGGCTCACAGGCAAAAGCTTTTGGTTCAAATTCTTTAAAAAGCACCAATCAGATCATAAAGCTAGAGCACCAGTTTACAATTACATCTCCTACAAAAGCTTTACTTCGGTGGTATTTTTATTCACCTTTGGTTTCTGATCGTTACAGAATGATACTTCCAGACTTCTCTTTGGAGCTGTTGCTGGGATCATTTTGATGTTTAAATATTAGTTAAGATTCTTACCTAGTGTCCTGGTTTTGGCTGGGATAGAGTTAATTTCCTTCCTAGTAGCTGGTAGAGTGCTGTGTTTTGGATTTAGGATGAGAATAATGTTGATAACATACCGATGTTTTAGTTGTTGCTGAGCAGTGCTTACACTAGTCAAGGACTTTTCAGCTTCCCACGTTCTACCGACTGAGAAGGCTGGAGGTGCACAAGAAGCTGAGGGAGGGGGCACAGCCAGGACAGCTGACCCAAACCGGCTAAAGGGATATTCCATACCATGGGACGTCATGCTCAGTATATAAACTGGGGGAAAGCTGGCCGGGTGGGGCGCTGCTCGGGGACTGGCTAGGCATTTGGTTGGCCAGTGGTATGTAATTGCATTGTGCATCACTTGCTTTGTATATTCTTTTATCTCCTTTTCTGTCCTATTAAACTGTCTTTATCTCAACCCATGAATTTTCCTTTTTTTTCCCAATTCTCTCCCCCATCCCACTGGGGGCCGGGGAGAGAATGAACAGCGGTGTGGTGTTTAGCTGCCTGCCAGGTTAAACCACAACACCTAGTGAGAAGAAACTGGGAGCTGGTGCTTTGAGGAAAGCCAAAATAGTAAAAGGAAAAAAACCAAACAGTGATAAAGCTGCAAGGGTTAATAACAATGACAATGTTTTCCAGTTTGAACTGCATACGTCTTTCCTGCCCTACTCATATTAGTGGAACACTATAAAATAAGGGCAGATTAACTCTTCCAATATTGGGTTGTGATAAGAGTTAGCTGAATGAGCAATGGATAGCACTAAGAAGGATCCGGCACTGTTTCTTCAGCAAGAGAGCAGATTTTGCTTTTCTGGCATTTTCTGTGAACTACGGCAGACAGGTATTAGCCCAGGAGGCAGAATTCAGTCCTGGAGTTCACCAGCACACCAAATACAACAGTCAGAAATATTCCAGTTCTGAGCCCAACTCCATCACAAATGTTTTTCTTCCCAAACTGTGCCAAACCAGACTATTTAAAAACTCTGAAAGCAAGTCTAGTATTGTCTCTAGCAATAGCAAAACTATGCCATAAACTAATAAACACAGCCCTAAGTGGACTGTTACATCGGTCAATATCTGACCTAGAACTGTTTAGGAGCAGTATCAAAATCCTATCCTTAACACTTGGCAGGTAAGTGAAGTGCTTTTCAAACTGCCAGACACACATGTGAGCTGAACAGCTTCTTTTGATGGATTTTTAATGGTGTGTACTTTCATTTTTATTGTTTGGAGCTTAGATACTTTTTTGTGAGGTTTGTTTTAAAATGCAAATATATATGTAAATTTTGAGTCTACACAGATTATGTTGGGACTTTAAAAATTCTTTGAGAGTGTGGTTTGTACACAAAATCACACAATCATATCCACAGAGTCTACACAGAATTTCTGCTGTCACCCTTCAGATTATTTAAGATTGAAGAGAGAAAGCTTGTTAAAATTAAGGATCCTTATTAACTGTTTTTTATTATTTGTAACCTGATAGCACTCTTAGAACTCGTTCATACTGGGGGTCCATTGTGCCAGACCTTAAACTCACACACAGGAAGTCACAGACTAAGTCCTGAAGACCTTATATTCTAGCTTGCTGTTCGTGCTGAAAATACACCTCTTTCAAGTAACTGTTCAAGGCATTAACTGTCAGAGTCCAATGAGCATCTGGATGACGCTCTTAGTTGTATGGTTTAGTTTCAGGTAGTCCTGCGAGGAGCAGGGAGTTGGACTCGATGACCCTTATGGGTCCCTTCCAACTCGAGATATTCCACGATTCTATGAACTGATTCGGTTGCCTCACTAGTTAAGAAAATACGTCCTCTAACTAAAATACAAAACTTTGTGATGATGTCCAACAGTTTATAGAGCAGAGTCCACTGTTGCAATAACTAAAGATGTAATAGGGTTGTACTTTTATAGCACCTTCTATCCAAGAATCTATCAGCTCTATCATATATTAATGATCTAAATATTAGAAAACCCTACTGATGAAGGGAAGCATGACCTTAAGTTTTAAAGGGAAGACTGAGTCCTACGTTGACTAAATGCTTTTTTAAAGTCCTTATAGTGGATCAGAATCTAATTTGTATTGACTGTACACCTTCAGGTCAAGAGGTGTCACAGGCTAGTATGTATGATGTTTGTTTGTAGACAGTGATCATTCATATCTCATTTTCCTTGTGAAATATGATCTTGCCACAGGCATCAACAACTATGAAGTAACATTTGGTGTCTGATCCTGACAAAAAGTATGGCATTAGTTGAATTGAAATCTAGGATCTGGCACAGAAATCTGTGAAATTGCTGCAGAAATCACTGCAGAAAGCAACAGGAGCAGATGTTTTTCAAAGTGTTACTTACTATACACCACAGGGTGAGAGGGCTGAGTTGGCACCAGCTGTGTAGAAGGACCTGGGGACTGTGGCTCATCCGTGGTTGTGCCCGACTGCTGGAAAGCCAGGTCAATCTCTTCATCTGTCAGGCCTGGGGGAGCAGAGGAAATGAAATCAGTTTAGCACCTTTACCCACTTGATGCACGCATAATTAAATTCTCAAGCCAGGCAGAACCCTTTCAAGCTGCAAAGAATTTTGGCACTGACTTGAGCAGTAATGCCTCCCCAATTTTGGATTCACTGGAATGTCTCCCTCTCTCTTTCTCTGTTGCAATTTAACCTTAAGCGACAGAATATTAGCCTCAACGCTGCTTCCAAATGTGGCTCATTCAATTTCCTTAATTTATCCTTGAGTTTATTGCTGCTTTTGAAGTAGCTTTCTATTGCAATTCTCCATTCTTCCCCCCAAAAAAAGATACCATCAACTGCAAATGTGGCTCATTTTAATCTGTAATGGTGTAAAAAAAAAAAAGAGGGGAAAAAACTAACAATAATGCATGAAAACAGACAGGGAAACAAAAAACTAATTATTGGGTTAGACGACTAATTAGTCTAGATCGTTTCCGAAGACGGGAATAATTTGCTTTATTTTATGACAAATGCAGAAATAAAAAGAAAAAAATCAGGACTGACTGTGATTAGTATGAATGGGACACAGAATGTAAGGAGGAAATAAAACTATAACAAACAGATCAAAACAAGGCCAAGCCCAAACTTTCAGCTTAGCATTGCCCCAGCCTATTGCTGCATGATTAGATTGCCCCAGGGCAGCCTGGTTTTTATTTCACGCAGAGCTGTAGTAACACTGCACACATGGTACATGTTGGTGCAGTCACTCCTGCCATCAGGAAATGCCAGGATGACCATCTGTAATTGGCCACAACATATGGAAAGGATTTGGCCAACAAGGGGGAAAAGAAAAGCAGCTAAAGGATTCACGATGACCAGCATCTGTGAAGAAGGAAGCACGGCTGGATTATTTTTTCCAACAGTAGAAAACATCCTCTAGAAAAAGAATTTAGGACTCAGATGGCAACCACGATGTGGGGCCTGGACAGCTGTGTATTATTTGTTATGTTATTCTCCTGCACAGAAGCAGATAGAAAGCCAGCGTCCTTGCTATGAGGAACATGTGAAGTGATTCGGGACCTTTTACTATACACGCAGTGTGTATGCAAAAACATTCAGAAAGGTTGGAAGTGAGAATACAGATTTAAGGAAAGAGACTTAGAAGAGAAGAGACAGACCGCTTGATTTTCACACAGTTGTTGTAGGGACTGAGCACAGTTAGGAAAATGGTATGAATATGACAGCAGTGGGAGAAAAATGGGGGAATACTTTCTCTCCATCACCTCCACTCGAGATCCATAAAGTATTGCTGGTAGATGAAATTCCTGAACTTTACCCTTTAAAACAGTTAGTTCTTTAACATTACAGGGAGATACAATATAGAAAATGGACATATCTGGGCATATTACCTAAGTTTCGAGAAATTTTTTCAGGATCTTAAACTTCACTGCATACTGGGGGTCTAGACAGAATAATCTGTAGCACAAACAATATTGCCAGAAATAAATACACAAGTCTGTCTCAGAACTGTTATTTAATATCATAAAGCACTGACACGGTGCTTCTGGTATTCAGAAGGCTTTATAACTATTAACAGATCTTTTCCCCATTCCTGCGATTATGTGAGACACTGTGAGTTCCTGTGAGTTACTCTTATATCTACTCTACAGTGCAGAGAGTGATGCACAGAGAAGTTAGGTGATTTCTCTAACATAACAGAATATTGTCAGTGTCAGATACAGTATCGGAAATCTGAAGTTCCTGATCTCTGGTCCTGCAATCTGACAAAATCACCCCTTTACTTGTATTTGATGCGTACCTCAAATAGTAAGGAACCAAAACCACACATAACAGTATGGAACAAGACTTGCACTGAGAGTAATAAAAGGCACATGAACACAACTTAGCCTATTGTTCTAGTCACAAAAGCAATATTTATGGTGTCTAATCCATGTTAAAAAGCAAAGTCCTAAATCAGAAAGAAACTGTTTTAACCAGCTCCTAATTATCCAGTGTAGGAGAAAGCATAAACAGATGCCAACACGGCAGATCACTAGCAACTATGGAATTTCATAAACATGGAGGCAATATTAGCTGCTGGCTGCAAATATGGCTCCCACTAGAACAGGGCATTGTTCTATTTCCATGCAAAGATAGCAAATCTGATAATATTTAACACTTAGAAACATACGGAAGTTATGGAGGATCCTTACTTCATTCTGCAAAAAGAGCAGGAAACAATGCTTATTGTTTCCTAACCATACTGCCCCTTCGATTCTCATCCTGTTGGAGAAAAAAACCTAAAATCTTTTGCAGATAAAATGCAGTTCTAGGATTATTCTGGTCTTGCCAACTAGTGACACATTCAAGTATCACTATTTCCATTAAAACTCTGCTGTACTGTGAAGAAAAAGCTGATGAGCATGATAGAATGATGGGAAACATCACGTTTGAGATCCTGGTTTGAATCCTGTGCAAAGCAGTGCAAATTAAAATTCTTATTACTTCCCTGGACTATTCTGCTGCCTTGTAAAGTGGTCTTGTTCATGGTACTAGTGGCATTATACAAAAGAACATCACAACTACATCCCTTCTTAATTATCAGAGGAGAAGACTGGGAGTGTCATCACCTTGGAACGCCTCCTTTTTATTCATCTGAACAAGATGTTTTTAAGGCCCTGTTATCTGGGCCTCCAAGCATCAAGGGAATAATCTCCTGGAGCTGACTCCTTAAGCATATACATGGAGTAAGTCTGCACTGCAACTAGTCACCTGTAGATTCAGAAATATACCTGTCTTCATGGTTGTCATTTCTCACACACACTAACAAAAACGTACAAGATATTCTAAGACTGTCCTCAGGCAATTATAACTAACTCATCAAAATTCCCTTTGGACTGAATTTTTTTCAGATTCACCACCTACACACATGTATGCACACAGTATGAGTTTTCCATGCCCAAAATTATTCAACCTTGATATATTAATTACATAGAAAAGTGGGAATTTCTAAACCAGGACAAAGTGTCATCTGTTCCAATATCTCACCTTGCTTTATTTTATCAGTGTCCTTCTATCACTGCACTATATAAAAAAGTATCCATGGTCCATTCATTGCTCTAATCTAGCAGGAAGTCAGTAACCCAAAAATAATACCAATTCCCTTGGATGCAAAAGCAGTGCCACGAAAACTGGAGCTTTGTGTCTAATATAACTCTCAAATAGGTATGTCAAGAAAATCACCTCAGTTTAACAGAAGAATTGCTCTAAACCCACTTTCTCAACACTTTCGAAAACAAACATTTTAGTTCTTCTGGAGTTTCAGCAAGATCAAGACCATGCAGAATGCAAAAGGTTAAAAGGAACAATAAAGGAAACTGCCAATTGTAAGTGAATTATATTTGGCTTTGAAAGCTGAGCCACGGCTATATTATAAAAGGCATCTCTTTGCGTTGTTTACCATCACCCTGACTAATGCAGACCTTTTTTTTTGTTTTAAATAATCTCATGCAAATTAGACACACACTTCCTTCCAGTTGATTGCTATCTGCAAGGAATAATCTAACCGCAGAGGGTACTGAGCAAGGACTGAGCTGAGGAGAAGGATGCAAGGAAACTGTCTTCATAGCCCTACAGAATGCAAACCTATTCCCTTCCCCCAACCATCCATTTCATTCCTCTACAGCACCACAGCCATTGCAAAGAATTAGTCATAATTTTCACAAAGACTTAAAATTTCCTTTTCAGGCTTGAGGGTGTTGATTTGAATAATCCAGCACCCATGATTGTTTTGCACTCAAAGGTTCTTGCTGACCCTGTTTTGTGATTGTCACTGCTGCCACTCAATTTTCAGGGATCACTCAGCCTCTGTAAATTGTAGTCAAACACAGAATCAGAGCAAGTCAGAGAATAAAATGGGTTGTCAAAACCATCTCTTGGTGCCTGCACCTCGAGTATTGTATAAAAAGCTCCTTTGCCCAAGAACTTTTAAGACTTGACTGTCTGTTTAGGCCCTTTTATAATATCTACCACTCTTTAGAACAGTACATCAAAGTACTGTTCCTCCTATGACCACTCTGAAGTAGAGGAGTACTTAGAGGAGTACTGTTATCCGTATTTTACAGATGAGGAAGAAGTGAGCTGTACAGATATAAGAAGTGCTCCAAGGTCAGAACTGAACCTCTGACAGGCAGAAAATAAAACACAGATGTGAGTCCCAATCCGTTGTTTTACCATAAATCCATTCGTCTCTATTTTCTGGATGAAACACAGTAGCAATAATTGCAATGCAAAACCCTTGCATGAGCTTAACTAGATGAGCCACTAAGTTTTTTCTTCTCCTTCTCTGACACAGGCTCTGACATTTCAGTGACAACTCTTTTTCCCATCCTATCCACTGAGCATATCTTTTTCTTCATTACATTCCTCCTCGCATTGCTCAACCCAGTAATTCATGCGAGATTTGCACAACCTGAAGGCAACATTAGTTTTAGGGAGAAAATTTCTGGTTAGGAAGAAATTAAGAATTTTGCCATAATAGGGAAGGGTGGTGGAAAGAATCTAAGTTCCTTTTGTGGTTTCCAAAGACAGCTTTATTACCCCTCTGACAGACCACCCTGGAGCAATCATCACACCTACCCTTTTGCAGGGACAAAAGGCAGGGGAGGGGCGCGGGGCGGGGGTTGGTATCTGTTCCTGTTTTCCTCACACATGCACACACTATTAAGAAGAAAACAAACAACTTGTTTAGCTACAACAAACTATATGACTACCCTAAGTTAGTGCATGGTACCGTATGACTAAAAGGAAGATCTACTGGTAGACACCCTGAAATGATACTACACTCCTGTTCCTGGAAGCCACTGAGTCTACTCTGCTCCGAAAGAACATGGCCACATTTTAAAAGCACCATCATAAAAACCTTCTGGGATCTGATCCAGACTAATGATTCCACCTGTGCAGTCAGTTGCATGCAGTGCTGGGTGATTCTTTTATCAAATGTTTGTCCTATATCCTACTCTGTTCTTAGTTGAACACATTTCAAAAAGGTCAGAAAGGCACGGTCTCCTGATCCATTTTCTTTCACACATCTTGGTTCATGAGGCATTCACGAGGCCGAGCCCAACCCAACGTTTTAACAAAACCTAAGGTCTCAGAAACATCACTCTGATTTTTTTACCCCTCATTTACATTAACAGACTGTATTTGAACGTAAACATCCTGCTGTGCACTTCCAGCTCAAACTTTGTGTTGAGGAACCCAAACATCAAAGGGAAGTTGACTGGTCTCAACTGTCAGGCCGAAAAATGCAGAAATAAGAGTAATTTGAAAAGTTACTGAAAGGGCTTTGAATTCTTACAGCTTTATTAATCTACGAGACTGTTAATTATGCAATTGCAGTCTTTAAGAAACATTATATACTTTAACCCATGAGGGTCGCTAAGCAGCAATCAGAACTGATAAAGGTGCTCTAACCTCAGTTGCACAGCACTAAAATAAGGAAGGAAAACCTGACCGACAGTACAATGCTAAGAATTACAGTGAGCCAAACAGGAAGGAAAAGGTTAAAATAAAAAGTATTTTGGCGTTACAAATATAAATAAATAAATAAATCTGGCAGCAGTTTCTCTTCCTGGCCAAGCTTTTTGGAGTCTATAATAAAATGAAGCGTAATGGAGGAGAGGAGGGCAATGTCAGAGGGTGAGGGTTTGGGAGAGAGGTTGTTAAGTATCTCCCTCTCCTCAGCTGTGTTTACTCCATTTACAGGACCCCAGGTGATTGATAGACAGACAAAAGAAAAGCAAGCAGATAGTAACCCCCCTCTGGGAGCATCAGTAAAGGGGATAACTCCTGACATCATCTAGAGCCCCAAACTCTCCTTAGCCACTCGTAATTAAAAAGACAGAGCAAGATATGCAAACCAGAGAAAAAGTAAAAGAGGATTTTTTTTTTATTTATTATTAACATTTTGTTGGAACAGTAGAGTGCAATAAGGACTCTCAGAGCCGTTAAAAGTCGTCGGGTGACCTGCAGACCCCTATTTCCCAGAGCCTTGTATAAAATTGAATTTTTTAAACATAAATTACACGTAATGACGACACTGTAAAAACTAACAGTAATGGAAAGCTGTGCTGTATTTCATTAGCCTGTATTATTCCGTGCCACCTGATCCAGCCGGGCCTTGTTTATGAGTTAGTGTGTTAGCAGATGCCGATGGAAGCATTTGCTTCGACCTTGCTCTTCTCATTGGGGCATGAAATTACGACGGCAGCACCTTGATATTACAGCCATAAATACAGTAAACTGCAAATTTAAGCCAACGGCTCCTATTGTCTCTGAACATAAAGCTGATCGGTATTTATTTAAAAGGAGAACGAAAAAAAATATTATATATCACCTTGTTTATGGGTCCAGTCCCCCCCCTTCCCCTAATCTGCCTTATTCACTTGGTTAAATACTAAACAAACAAACTAAATCCTCCCTATTTTCTACTGATTAAATATTCTTATGAAATGAGTATTGTCTTCAAAAAACTGGATCAAAGTATTTTCACTCTGAATAAGAAAGGGCAAGCGGCTTGCTTAGCATGTATTGGAATGGAAAAAACAGGAACAGGTAGTACTACAACTTTTCTTCTCAGTTTTCTATATATGAGAAGTTCAAAACGTAAAATGAAAAAGTTGCTTCTGGTCACTCATTCATGTTGGTGTGTAACACGTATGTGCAGGCACATGAGAGAGAGTAAGAGAAATATGCTTCCTTCCAGTTGTTTTCTATTTAAAAATCTCTCCCTTGTTAATACTATTTCAAAACAAGGAGAAAAGATGCAGAAAAAAAAATTGCCGTAAGATTAATGGGAGGGGGAAAAAATGCATAGGATTCCTTCTCTGAGGCAGCAGACAGCAGGGAGAATGCCTCATTCTCCTATGGGAGTTTTGGGTAAATACCCCCGTTCACTGACAACATACCCACTAAAATTTATTAGAGGGGAAAAAAATCAAACACAAAGGCAAAAGGACATTGTAATATCAGAAAGCATATCACAGCATAAATCACAGCATTATAAGTCAGTGCAAAATGTATTTCACTGGTAGTTTCAAGGCAGGGAAATACAGTTTCACTTGTAGTAAGAGAGGTCAGGTCTTCCTCTTCTAATGTAAAGTAAGCTCCTTGCTTATATGAAGTATGTTATCTCTGTTCCACGTAGAAAAAACAGGAAGGGATACCTTAAGTAAAAGCTCCCAATACTAAGCTCTGTATTTCAGGGGCCAAAGCACTAAGAAGAGAATACGAGGAACAACACGCAGGACAAAGTGGCTGGATAATGGGACTCAGACTCGGGATTCTGAGATGCAAAAGTCCTATTACATGCAGTGCTATCACAGCCTTAACAGGATATGGACGCCTTGTTTTTGAATTAATCTACAACAAATCTTCGGGTAGCAGACAGCATAATTCAACAGGCACAATTTTTGCTTCACAAAAAGTCCAAATTACAAAAAAGGCAGACAGCAACACGACTCTAAATCAAGCAAGACATGTCCAGAAGTCCTCAGTAACCTGAATTACAGAACCAGAAGTTTTGTTACAAAGCCCAGTTAAATTCCTACACAACGAGCATATGCAGAAACACAGTGAAACTTCAATCTTGGTTACCTTCTTCCAAAGACCTGTCTATTAGAGTCGTTCTAAGAATACCACGATCAGCAAAAAATACAGAAGAAACAAGTTTTTCTGTAACATGAATAAAAATCTCTCCTTCTAAAAACAGGGGGAAATTTTACTCTGTCATCATCTATGGGTTTTATTTTTAGGTCTCCTGCCTTCAGCTTTTCCTTTCTATTATACAAGCAGAAGAACAGTACCTGATAGAAAGCCTTCTTTGAGTGGACAATGGTAGAGTAAGTCCACCTGTCTATTGCACCACTAGTGATGAAGAGACAACGCATGTGACTAAGCTGGAAGCCAATGTTGTAACACGGGAACACAGGACATCCAATTCAACCAGTACATGATGTGAGAATGCTACGTAGAGAATAAAAACCTCTGCATATTTGAAATTATTTCAAATTAATATCTACCTTGGGGTTTGAAGGTTTTGAAGACTCTATGCCAGGATGCCAATTCCAAGGTAGTTTATCAGGAGTAGAACATAACCAAGGCTCTGACATTTGTTTAAAAGAAGCCTGTATATGGCAGAAAATCCAGATAATGGAAGACACACTACTCTAGTAACCACAGTGCTGTCATAATTTGTTACCACAACTGACAACCTCCCTAGAAATAAGACCACGCATTCAGAGAAAACAAATAGTAGATACACTAAACAGGTAAGTTTCCAAGCATACCCAACCTGTGATCTGCAAATGCTTGCTGTTATGCCTGCAGAGAAACAAGTCTCATGGTGATGGTTCCTGATCCTCATTACTTGTATTATAATACTCCTTAGAGACCCCAAAACGCATTCACTGTGTAGGTATTGTGCCAGGTACTGTGCAGAAACAGAGTAGAAGGCAGCCAGACCCAAAGCATTCAACAGTCTATGTGAAGGAAAGACAGGCTGGAAAGAAAAACACTGCACACACAAATGAAGTAACTTACCCAGAGCACACAGCAGGTCTATGAAATTTCCTTTCTATTAAATTGGGAACTACAACAAAAAACATTCTATAAAGGTGAAAGGATATTAATTTCTTCTACAAGTTCATTTCCAAAAGTAGAACAGTTTGGTACACAGCACTTCAAAAAGCTAGAAACTAAACTTCATTATCAAAACTTACCACAAATTTTAAAAACAGCAGTGTCAGAAAACATATGTGCTTCAGATCCATTTACTTTGTGTGAAAGAAAAATATTTTGTTAAGCAGCTTGTTGAGCAATAGTAACAAAATGATTGGCCTTTGGCTACTCTTTGATCTGTGATAATATCTTTAGGAGCTGCTAAGGAGAAAGCCAGAGGTTGTCTTAAATTCAGGTAAGGTAAAACACTGGCAATATAGGAGGTTTGGTTTTGATGTACCTTTGGAACTCCAATTTTAAACTGTATTTCCAACAACTTGAACCAGCACGTCACAACAATTCCAGCACTGAAGTAGAAGGAGCTGGCCTGGAGGATCTGCAGTCAACCAGACATCTGTAACTCCAACATCTCCTTTGTTATTGCAGCAAAAAATAACCAGGCCTTTCAGTGGTATGGGCCTGAACACAGTCCGTATTAGATTTGACTGAGCAGACTGGCCCTAATGTGGAATAACTCCAGAATAGAAGTCACTGCTGATCTGTTATTACTGGACTAGACTGGCCTGCAATTCTAGAACCAAACTCTCTTTTTCCCCAACTCTGCGTTCAAAAGAAAGGAATTGTGCAAAAGAACAGCAATTTCAAGCCATTATAAGGAATTCTTTAACCAGATTTGTCAGACTATCTGAAGGATGACTTAGTTTTATGTATAAGAATGAGAAAGTCTGTCCTGATGCACCATTCCCAGTTCCTTGTATTACTCTGGAATTACTGATTGCCCCAAACACACTAACAGGAGCATCTGGATATTTTCTACATTAGACAATGCTCGTCAGAGAGTAGCCTCTGTAGACTAACTGCAACGTAAAGAGCAACTTGCCTCAGTGTTATTTGCTTCCTCTTTTACTTTTAAAACTTTAAACTTTAGAAAGGAACAAAGCAAACCCATCAGTCCAGACTTATCACATGAAAAATCACATGAAGTGTATACTAAATGAACTTTCAGTGCCTGAAGAACGCACAGAACGGAACACTGAATATGCAGCATGACGGTGCAGACCATGTACTCTCTCTGTCAGGAAGTTGCTATAAGGAGCATGGTGAACAGTAGCTACAGCTGCATGTTTCTAAGAAAATGTAAAAATACATGGAAGTATGTATGTAAAAATATATGGAAATGTAAAGAAACTAACACTGGGTGAGGAGCCATGAACATAGGAGTCTATGTCCTTTTCTGACAGATATTTTCTCACAACCTTATAGAGCGTCTTTGCTCCCCTAATACAGTTTCTATAAAGTGGAATCAGTGTTAGACACCTAGGAGTCAGGTATCATCGCACTGAGAAGATAAGCTCAATTAAGAAAAATACATCTAAATACTACATATTTGATTATTATGGTACAAATTTTTGGGGTAAATCTGGTTTGCACTTCCCCCAGAAAGACAAGAGACACTAATACACTATTATAAAAAGACATGTCAGCAAGTATTCATTACAGATTATAAATCACCCTCGTTCTTCTTTCTTTTGTTTTAGAGAAATTTTTTTACATGCCATTAAAATATTGTTTGCTGAATGCTACTACAAAGCTAGCCACCTGTAAAATTAAAGGCTGATGCTGCCAATAACAGTGTTGAAATACCTTCTGTTTAAAAGACAAACTTACTGTGTAATTTTTAACACAACTATATAAATATTTCTCCATCCACCCTTCAAAATTCTGTTGGTTACATCGCATCCATTAGACAACAACCTTCTATGTCATCACACAGGATGTTAATCTTGGGTGGAGAAGAAAGAAACAATAACAAATGAACTTTTAAGAAACCAAGATTACACATTCAAGCAGGGTCCTTCGTGATAAAAGAAGAGTGAAAACAAAACACATTAGGGAACAAGTCAACAAAATAGCAGAAGTTTCAAAAGATCATTTTTCTTTTTTTTTGTTTGTTTATTGGGGGTTTTTTCTCCCCGTGTGCCTTCAACAGCTCTTCACAGTTCTGGAGAAAATTAAAGGAGTCTGGATTAAACGCCCAAAGGACAACTAATGCTAACAATACTAAAAATAACAAGGTTAAGTGGTGGAAAAACTGTGATGACCACACACGGAGAACTGGAGTGGTAAGGTAGAAAAGGAGTTTCATCATTGCTCCCTCGGGACGTGCACAGAACGTACTAACTTCTTCTAGTTCTCTAGGGTTCCGATTACCATGCCAAACACACCTCCAGAGTTTCCTTATTAGTATAATAAAAAGCCTCTACACATTTGGGTTCTATTCCCAGCCTTGCTATTGACCTTGTGTAGGTCATTTAACCTCCATCTGCCTCAGTTTCTACATCTGTAAAACAGGAATAATATTACACAATATCCTTTGTAAAACGTTTGAGACTGACGCTGACAATTATCACGTACAAAGACTAACTGACAGTTTTGAGAATCTATACATATATTATATGCATTTCAGCTATGTAAGGCATTTGCAACAAATAATTTATTCAAGCAACAAGTTTAGCCTTTTTTTTTTGTGCTTGTAGATCATCTTTGGAAATACTTCCAGATTTCTAACTCTCCAAACTACACAAGGACTCAAATTCAGGCTTTGCTTTGACTGGGTGCTAAAATACATGGCATCTCTCTGGTCTCCTTTCAGCCAAGTGTTGCCCTCAAAATCCAGTCACTGGGGTTGAATGTGCAAAACGGAAATACCAAAATATCTATTCTTTTAACACTGTTCGTTGTCTTCTAGTGCCTCATGGAAGTTCCAGCCCAGGAGTTAAAAACGGGAGTGGCTACACAGAACTCACACAGAAACTGGAGTGTAGATTAAGAAACATTTATGGGCATGTTCCTGCAACATAACACAAGTCAGATCAGTAGGTGAGGCAGCTGAAGCAGCTGAAAAACTTGCTACTAGCATCAGCTCATACTGTATGAGGATAGCTCTTGGATTTCCAGGACTAGGAAATATCCCCTAAACAAAGGAATCACCTCACAAATAAAAAGGGAGTGAATAAAAATGGGAAGATATTCCCTTCTGGGCACTGCATAAGAATGTGTCTCCTTTCCGGGGTGCCAAAAGGCTACTCAACACCACTATACAGGGGTGCCCACAGAGCCTTTCACAGAGTCGGGGTCAATGATGAAGGGCCAAGGATGCACTTTGCAGATCCCTCTCTCTCCACATAATTTTGCACACTACAGTCTTGAAGCATAGGAATCATGCCAGGCACAGGTGGAAGACTGTTGCAGGAGAAGCAACTGTTTGACGTGCTTGTTTAAGGGGCAGACCGCCGAGCAGCAGCTTCGTCCTTGGTCTCCCAGGGATGACAGCCCCCACACTCCTGAGTGCCAAGTCCAACGACCAGATAGAACAACTTACCCTTTACAGTCACCACAGTAGATGAAGTTCACCAAAAGGACTCGGATTCTCTTCTGACAAGTTATTAGATACACTAAACAGGTAAGTTTCCAAGCATACCCAACCTGTGATCTGCAAATGCTTGCTGTTATGCCTGCAGAGAAACAAGTCTCATGGTGATGGTTCCTGATCCTCATTACTTGTATTATAATACTCCTTAGAGACCCCAAAACGCATTCACTGTGTAGGTATTGTGCCAGGTACTGTGCAGAAACAGAGTAGAAGGCAGCCAGACCCAAAGCATTCAACAGTCTATGTGAAGGAAAGACAGGCTGGAAAGAAAAACACTGCACACACAAATGAAGTAACTTACCCAGAGCACACAGCAGGTCTATGAAATTTCCTTTCTATTAAATTGGGAACTACAACAAAAAACATTCTATAAAGGTGAAAGGATATTAATTTCTTCTACAAGTTCATTTCCAAAAGTAGAACAGTTTGGTACACAGCACTTCAAAAAGCTAGAAACTAAACTTCATTATCAAAACTTACCACAAATTTTAAAAACAGCAGTGTCAGAAAACATATGTGCTTCAGATCCATTTACTTTGTGTGAAAGAAAAATATTTTGTTAAGCAGCTTGTTGAGCAATAGTAACAAAATGATTGGCCTTTGGCTACTCTTTGATCTGTGATAATATCTTTAGGAGCTGCTAAGGAGAAAGCCAGAGGTTGTCTTAAATTCAGGTAAGGTAAAACACTGGCAATATAGGAGGTTTGGTTTTGATGTACCTTTGGAACTCCAATTTTAAACTGTATTTCCAACAACTTGAACCAGCACGTCACAACAATTCCAGCACTGAAGTAGAAGGAGCTGGCCTGGAGGATCTGCAGTCAACCAGACATCTGTAACTCCAACATCTCCTTTGTTATTGCAGCAAAAAATAACCAGGCCTTTCAGTGGTATGGGCCTGAACACAGTCCGTATTAGATTTGACTGAGCAGACTGGCCCTAATGTGGAATAACTCCAGAATAGAAGTCACTGCTGATCTGTTATTACTGGACTAGACTGGCCTGCAATTCTAGAACCAAACTCTCTTTTTCCCCAACTCTGCGTTCAAAAGAAAGGAATTGTGCAAAAGAACAGCAATTTCAAGCCATTATAAGGAATTCTTTAACCAGATTTGTCAGACTATCTGAAGGATGACTTAGTTTTATGTATAAGAATGAGAAAGTCTGTCCTGATGCACCATTCCCAGTTCCTTGTATTACTCTGGAATTACTGATTGCCCCAAACACACTAACAGGAGCATCTGGATATTTTCTACATTAGACAATGCTCGTCAGAGAGTAGCCTCTGTAGACTAACTGCAACGTAAAGAGCAACTTGCCTCAGTGTTATTTGCTTCCTCTTTTACTTTTAAAACTTTAAACTTTAGAAAGGAACAAAGCAAACCCATCAGTCCAGACTTATCACATGAAAAATCACATGAAGTGTATACTAAATGAACTTTCAGTGCCTGAAGAACGCACAGAACGGAACACTGAATATGCAGCATGACGGTGCAGACCATGTACTCTCTCTGTCAGGAAGTTGCTATAAGGAGCATGGTGAACAGTAGCTACAGCTGCATGTTTCTAAGAAAATGTAAAAATACATGGAAGTATGTATGTAAAAATATATGGAAATGTAAAGAAACTAACACTGGGTGAGGAGCCATGAACATAGGAGTCTATGTCCTTTTCTGACAGATATTTTCTCACAACCTTATAGAGCGTCTTTGCTCCCCTAATACAGTTTCTATAAAGTGGAATCAGTGTTAGACACCTAGGAGTCAGGTATCATCGCACTGAGAAGATAAGCTCAATTAAGAAAAATACATCTAAATACTACATATTTGATTATTATGGTACAAATTTTTGGGGTAAATCTGGTTTGCACTTCCCCCAGAAAGACAAGAGACACTAATACACTATTATAAAAAGACATGTCAGCAAGTATTCATTACAGATTATAAATCACCCTCGTTCTTCTTTCTTTTGTTTTAGAGAAATTTTTTTACATGCCATTAAAATATTGTTTGCTGAATGCTACTACAAAGCTAGCCACCTGTAAAATTAAAGGCTGATGCTGCCAATAACAGTGTTGAAATACCTTCTGTTTAAAAGACAAACTTACTGTGTAATTTTTAACACAACTATATAAATATTTCTCCATCCACCCTTCAAAATTCTGTTGGTTACATCGCATCCATTAGACAACAACCTTCTATGTCATCACACAGGATGTTAATCTTGGGTGGAGAAGAAAGAAACAATAACAAATGAACTTTTAAGAAACCAAGATTACACATTCAAGCAGGGTCCTTCGTGATAAAAGAAGAGTGAAAACAAAACACATTAGGGAACAAGTCAACAAAATAGCAGAAGTTTCAAAAGATCATTTTTCTTTTTTTTTGTTTGTTTATTGGGGGTTTTTTCTCCCCGTGTGCCTTCAACAGCTCTTCACAGTTCTGGAGAAAATTAAAGGAGTCTGGATTAAACGCCCAAAGGACAACTAATGCTAACAATACTAAAAATAACAAGGTTAAGTGGTGGAAAAACTGTGATGACCACACACGGAGAACTGGAGTGGTAAGGTAGAAAAGGAGTTTCATCATTGCTCCCTCGGGACGTGCACAGAACGTACTAACTTCTTCTAGTTCTCTAGGGTTCCGATTACCATGCCAAACACACCTCCAGAGTTTCCTTATTAGTATAATAAAAAGCCTCTACACATTTGGGTTCTATTCCCAGCCTTGCTATTGACCTTGTGTAGGTCATTTAACCTCCATCTGCCTCAGTTTCTACATCTGTAAAACAGGAATAATATTACACAATATCCTTTGTAAAACGTTTGAGACTGACGCTGACAATTATCACGTACAAAGACTAACTGACAGTTTTGAGAATCTATACATATATTATATGCATTTCAGCTATGTAAGGCATTTGCAACAAATAATTTATTCAAGCAACAAGTTTAGCCTTTTTTTTTTTGCTTGTAGATCATCTTTGGAAATACTTCCAGATTTCTAACTCTCCAAACTACACAAGGACTCAAATTCAGGCTTTGCTTTGACTGGGTGCTAAAATACATGGCATCTCTCTGGTCTCCTTTCAGCCAAGTGTTGCCCTCAAAATCCAGTCACTGGGGTTGAATGTGCAAAACGGAAATACCAAAATATCTATTCTTTTAACACTGTTCGTTGTCTTCTAGTGCCTCATGGAAGTTCCAGCCCAGGAGTTAAAAACGGGAGTGGCTACACAGAACTCACACAGAAACTGGAGTGTAGATTAAGAAACATTTATGGGCATGTTCCTGCAACATAACACAAGTCAGATCAGTAGGTGAGGCAGCTGAAGCAGCTGAAAAACTTGCTACTAGCATCAGCTCATACTGTATGAGGATAGCTCTTGGATTTCCAGGACTAGGAAATATCCCCTAAACAAAGGAATCACCTCACAAATAAAAAGGGAGTGAATAAAAATGGGAAGATATTCCCTTCTGGGCACTGCATAAGAATGTGTCTCCTTTCCGGGGTGCCAAAAGGCTACTCAACACCACTATACAGGGGTGCCCACAGAGCCTTTCACAGAGTCGGGGTCAATGATGAAGGGCCAAGGATGCACTTTGCAGATCCCTCTCTCTCCACATAATTTTGCACACTACAGTCTTGAAGCATAGGAATCATGCCAGGCACAGGTGGAAGACTGTTGCAGGAGAAGCAACTGTTTGACGTGCTTGTTTAAGGGGCAGACCGCCGAGCAGCAGCTTCGTCCTTGGTCTCCCAGGGATGACAGCCCCCACACTCCTGAGTGCCAAGTCCAACGACCAGATAGAACAACTTACCCTTTACAGTCACCACAGTAGATGAAGTTCACCAAAAGGACTCGGATTCTCTTCTTCCCCCACTTCCTCCCTGGTTTTCTTTTACTGCTACTCCTGTCTGTCTCAGGTGGCCTAGCGTGAAAAAAGCTCTCCTTTTATGATGCAATATCTGGGACCAGGTGAGGCCCTGACTCTGCAGATAACCTAACAAATGGGCAAGAGCAGCTTGTGTTCTTATTGACAGTGCACGTGCTAGTAAATACCAACCTCCAGGGTATTCTCAGTAAACACACAGCCATCCCTAGCTTCTAAGATACACACACACGCAAGCACTTGCTTTACCCGACACTGAACTCACACCTCACAAACAAATTATTTAACTACTCTATCCCCCAAGGAAGACAGTGATCATTTCAAATGCAGCTCCCTGCTCGTCTCTCACATACACGCAACGGCCTGATAGGTTAAATGCTGCCATTTAATTACAGTAATGGAAGCTGCTATTTTTTGGTTCCCTTGAATCCTCTCTCGCTCTCTTTTTTAAACACATACAGAGTCATCTTTTAAACATGTATTTTATATTTCTAACAGCTGCATTCTCCCGGTTACTTGAAGAGCAGGAGCAATGATATTCTGATATTCTTCTCTGTACCTCTGAGCAACTAGCCTTTTAAATGCCATGTAAAAAGGAAGACAGGCTGGGGGAGTTGCTGTAAGAAGGGATGCATGCTAACACTGCAGAGGCCAACCTGCCCCTTCATTTACTTAGATCGTTTGCGTTGATTTTATCGAACAAAAGTAGCTTAACCTTCCCCACCCCCCCACAAAGCAGCTGGGGCCTGGAGAGGATAAACACGAAAATGCTTTAAGTAATTTTACTGAAAATGCTATAAACACCAGTACATCACACTGACAGTACGTCATGGTATGGTTATATTTATATATATATATGACTGGGAGTCAGACTTATCTCAGATCTAACTGTTCTTAACACATCTGACTCAGTTTCCCCATCTAAAATGGGGATGGTATTTCCTCCATTTCCTATTGAAATTTGGAGTTTGCAAACTGTTTGGAGAATGTAAAGGTCTAACCAAGAAGAGAAAATGTAATCAGAAGTACATTAAATTAATCTTATAATCTTGCCATTCCACAAAAGGTGTCACAAGCTTAGTCAGTATTTGTAGAGTACTTCGAATATGCAAAGTGGTATAGAAATATGGGATATATGTTTGTTCAATTCTCGAACATGCTGCAAAACACTTTTTTTTCTTGAGTGAATTCAGGAAGGGGGCTGCAGGTGGCCAAAGACTAGAGGGTTTTATGGTTAGTTATTATTGAAGGAGGACACGTAACACAGTCTTACATGAGTAGCACAATAACTATTTGTGGATTTTACATAACGTATTGTGTGGCAATTAGAAAAAGTCCAGAAGCAAAGCATAAGTACTTCCAAGTCAAAATAAATTCTTACCTATGCTAAGGCCACAACACTCCTAGAAAAATACCCATATTACACCTGTCCTCAGCTTTATTTGTCCTCTAAATGTGAAAAGCTTATTTATTTGTTCTGTAGCAGTTGGCTCACAGTCAGCCAGCCATCCATGCAGGGATATTGCCCATCTTCATTCTCTGGTAAGGATATCCACTGGTATCTCTTAAGGATGGAATCTTAAAAGGTGAGGCAAGGCAGAGACAAAGACAAATTTAATTTTATCACCATAAAAAGGGACATTTCCACATGGGCAGCAAGGACATGAATATCATGTGTATGCGAGGGCGGGGGGGATTATAAACGCATTTTTGGCGAAATTCAATAAAGCTGATTCCACTGCATAAGGACAGCAATTTACTTTTAAAAAATGATATGATTGCAACTTTTAATATAACCCATGTATTTGCTGCAAGATGCTGTAGAAGATTGTGTAATGTAACCACCCGACCTCTCCACAGGAGCAGAGATCACCCCATTTACCCTTTATTGTCTTGCTAAAAGCAATGCACATTTGCACGGTATGACAAAGTCAACAGCTTTTACTTCAGAGAGCCTCAGATTTCATTGAAAATGAATTCTCTGCTCTCCTCCTAGGGGACTGAGTCTCGCCTGGACTAGGTTCCATCAGAAAGAATAGGAAAGAATGAACCAAAGACTAAATTCCCCTTTTAGCCAAGGAAAGAATGATTGCGCTCCAGATTAAAATTAAGAGGGAACAGCGTGTAGCAGAAAAAGCAAGTAGTAGGATTTCATGTTCACAGGCACCCAAGACATAGTTTTAAACAGGGTAGAAATGTTGTCTAAGAGAACCTAGAGAATTATCTCATACAGGAACTTATTTTATCTTTCCAAGCAGGAAAGTATCATTAGGTCTGAGATGGATTTCAGCAGAAAAGCAACACAGATTACCCTAATTACACTCCTTGTTTTAGCCCCAAGAGAGAAGGCTGTCTCTTTAGACTTAGAATACCAGGTTCATTCACAGAGCAGATCAGGAACTGAATTCCTTTACTTGCTCCAGGAAGACTGTGGGAAAACCCTGGGCTGGATGACCATGAAGAGCAAATTCCTTCTATCACAAAAATATTTTTATACAAACGTACATAGATTTCTTCAACTGTCTAAAGGTGAAGCTTGCTTCAAAGGTCAAAGCTGCAGGGCTGGATTAGGATTGCACGCAATCTGCCTGAGCCTTGACATTCTGACATTCTAAACTTTGCAGCTTTCCCCTCCCATACACAGCTGACGGAAGTAAATTCTCAACCTCTCTGCAAGTGTGGCTTTTACTGCAGCAAGCAACTTCAAAAATCACACGCTGCAGCACCAAGAACTCTGAAACAAGCATATCAAAGCAGTTTATAAACAGAGCTAACATAAATCTTACTAAGTCAATAATGCAAAAGTGGTCATTAACCCCATTTTACAGATGGGCAAGCTGAGAACAAGTAACTTGCCCAAAGCCAAGCAAGAAGTCATATCTCAGATCTCCAATGCCTGCTCTTAGATTGTAACTACAGAAGTGACTTTCTTTTAGCACTCTGCATTTACTTTCACTTGAAAACATGATAAATAAATTATTAAATTTACAAGTCAGACTTAGGGTCTGGGTCTTTTCTGCCCGTCACTAAGGCTAACAATTTCAGGACTTGGAATATAACTGACTATTTTAGCATTATCTTCTGGAATAGACTTCAACTCACTCTGCTGTAATCATATTGGGTTTTCAATGCTACCAGGAATGGAAATATTATTTTGACAGTAAACAAGGCAGATACGACTCAAAACACACTCAGTGAGCAACAGGAGTTAATTTTGCAAAGCCATTTTTAACGGCTCTTCTACATTACGTAGTTACTGTCAGATAGCCAAGTGGAGAGACATCATTAAACCCATGACATTCCAATTATTTGTTAAAATTAAGCTTACAACCAGTATTTTGTAGCATACACAACTTCCTGGGCACCAAACCGGTCTGTTCCAATTTATCAATAATTTTCAAGCTACAAAAACATGGCAAAAGTGATTCCGGACTCTTCACTGAAATCGTGAGGAATTTCTGTGGCCCAAAAGAAACAGGGGATGTAGCAGACTGTTTACCAAATGAATCACCTCTCTTGTGCTGTGGAGTATAGATCTAAATGTAGGTTGAGCCTGAAGTGAGAGAGGAAGGATATTACCACTAATGTGACTTGTATCCTCTGTTATAGAACACATATACAGGCATTTAGAGGATGTAAAATTTGAGTCGCTCCCTCAATGGCTTCTCCACAACATCATTAAACATCAAAGGGGTGCGTCTTGTGATGTACCTTCCCAACACCACACAGAAACCAAAGAGAAAGTCATTGAGATTTTCATGGTTTTAATATTAAATAGCAGAGCTTGTATCAAAGCCCTTTAAAATAATCTTGCTTAAACCAATACACTGTGAAGATTAGTAGGTCCTAAGTTTTCCATTACTTTTTTTCCTTGGCTCCCTTTTAACAGCCCCAAGTAGGACTTTTTCCCTCACGTTCAGCAACATGCTAACTGAGGTCAGAGCCAGTAGTCTAGAGTATTCAAGCCAAATGTGCAAGTAGAAAACAGTGCAAGATGACAAGCTTGTTGGAGCTATCCAGTAACAACGATGATGTATTTTCCTGCTAGTGAAAAGCACTTCTGTGAAAGAATTCTTTAGTTCCAAGTAGAGCTCATCAACAAATTTCTAGAACTTAATACAGAAAGTGTTTCTTCAAAAAACCCAAAAATGTTATGGAGAAAAGTAATGATTTCATAACAATTCAAAAACCATTTTTCCAAATATCTTCTCTGTAATATTATGGTACATATTATATTATTCTATCAATCTCTTTTATTATCAGTTACAATATTAAAGATTCCAGTCTAATCAATACAAAGTGATCTGACAGGTCTGTAATATTTCATTTAAAAAAAAAAAATCTGCTATTTTAAATGTTAATCCCTATTTAATATAAAAACAAATTTCCAAATCTCAGAATTTCCAGTGGGATAGAAATGTATTGTTCAACCTAGTTTCTAGATACCATTGAGCTACAAAAAACAACTGTTGTAAAACAATGAAGTGTACACTGAGTACAATGTTCTTCTACAATAACAAACTCACTTGTAAGTAACTATAGTTTCTATCAAACACACACACACTGTTCTTAATCATCTGGCTATTATAAACATTAAAAGGTAGCAAACAGAAAGGATTGCCTTCCTTTGTACACTACATCACATGGCTAGTTATGCCTAAACTAATGTCAGGTGTTTTTCTGCCCTCTCTTGAATCACTAGTGACCGGGACAAGAGTCGAAGATGAGATAGGAACTGATTTCTCCATGTGGATAGGGACTAAATAGATTACTTTTTCCAAACTTCCTTCCAAATCTTGAGGAACGATAGTGAAGGCTTTCTATCAACTATAAAGATTTTCTTCTAAAAACCCTGACAACTCCAAAGAATAGCCGTATCTGATTCCTCAGGATGTCCTAAGGTTGATTAGTTTATCACATTTTGTTAGCACTACCGCTGCAGGTCTCTTCTGCCAAGAAAATCTGTAAAGTTCATGACAAGTTCAGATAACACAAACAGTGGTAAAATTGATGGGGAAAAAGAGTCAGCATGATGAATAGGCTGGTGCTGAACAGCAAGTGACAGATATGCAGACAGAAGACTGGCAGGACAGGGAGACATCTCCACAGCAGATGGATAGAGATTCTCAATCATTTTCAGGAAGAAAAAAGAAGGCAACTAATACAAAATACAGAACTGTGGAACTAACTTCTGGATCACGAGCACATCTATTCTTCTGGATTATGAGACTCCAGCAGTGGAAATCTCCCCTGTATGTTGAACATTATCAGCACTGGGCAAACATAGCAGAGTGCCAAAAACGGATGTGACTACTGATAATGCTGATTCAGATAGGAACTGTTGTGAGTTTGTTAGCAGTGAAAGCATTCATTCTCTCACTCTTCATTCTTTGGGTCCCTAGTAAGTTCCTTGGGAGACAACCAGATTTCCCCACTTACGCAGGGTTGTACTGACCCAAAGCTTGGATGGGAGGCACCTAAAGAACAAACTGGTAGCCTGAACAGGTGTAGGACATATTTTTCTTTAACTTAAGCAAAATATTATAAGGCACATTAGCAATCTTTCAAAGTCATAAACAGAGGCCTAAGCATCTTTAGTAATTAAATATCCCATAGTGCTTTTCAAGAATCTTAGTAAATTTTTTACCCAGTAATTACATTCTCTATCCCTAAAGCTCCCTCTGCAAGATCACTTAGATAAAGTATTCTTCATTTCCTCTCCTAAAAACCACGTAGTGATGTTAAGCAGCTGCTGTCCTCGTAAGTCAGAGGTGGATGCTTTTTAGTGGAAAGCACAGTGAGATCTAGATAACCCTATACACACCATCAAACATGCTCCATGCAAATAGCTGCGAAGTTTCAATGGTTAATGGGTACAAGGTGCTCTAAGATCCTCAGATGAAAAGCGTTATGAAAATGTGGAATGCACTGACTTCCGTTTAACCTGTACAGTCATTTCTGTAAGTCTACACAAGCTGTTAGACTTACTTTATGCTACTTGAACACCTGTTCCAAGCTTCTTTAATAACCAGAAAGCACACCCTCCCTGGTTCTACCTATGCTAGTGAACTTTCTCTCATTGTGCATTGAAGTAATTTGTTCTAGATGCTTAATACACTAAGTATATTCTTGCAATAAATTTTTGTTATCTGTTATCTGAATTCCAGGTCTCACTTGCAGCTTTGCAAGTGCAAGTGATGAGGTCTGCGCAGGCATTGGCACAAAACACTTATTAGACAGCTAGAGAATAAGTTACCCGATCTGCAAGTACAAAACAGGACAAACGCTCACTCACACAATCAGTTGTGCAGTGAAGTAAAGTCTTCACTCCTTTTCTTCACCATGTCTTAAACCCATGTTCTGTCAACATATGTTTGAAGAGAAGGACAAGTCACCTAGCATTCCTTGAATAGTCTACACTTACAGCCTAATCACACATTCTTGTATCAAACATGGTCATTTCTAGAAAAGCATAAGGTTTGGAGAGCCATAGCAGTTTGGCCCAAATAGGTATTTTGACAGCACAGGCTACTAACTGTATTTTTTTGTATGAGTTGTCACTGGACTCTATTGGCTTGCATTGTATTTTCTTCTCAAGGAAAAGCTTTTTAAAAACTGTTCGAGCTTCACTGAGACATGTTAAAGAATTAATTACAAAGTAAAGCTGAAGGAGAAAATTAATTTTGGAAACACAAGAGGTTACTTTTCTTTTCCTCCCTTTTCTGGAAGTGGGGGAGGAAAGGCAGTTATTTTCATCTTCATGCTGGGGGCAGGAGTTGGGAGCTGTCCAGTCGATAACCTGGCCATCAGAACAAGGTTTGTAATTAAAAGGTCAGTGACCTGGAAAGCTAGGGCCCCACTCTCAGGGCCTCTCCGTAATGATGGCGCTATTAAATTAAGACTGTTATGAAATCAATGCTAAAAAAGCTTTCATGGTAACGAGATTCCATTCAAGGACATGCAAACTGCCTCATGAAATGGACTTAAATTATAAAAAAGTAATAAAAGAGGGTTAAATTGAAATCTGCTGAAGAATTTACTTCCTTTAAAGCCCTCCAGCAGTGGGTTGTGCCCCCTTCTCTCAGGTCCTCAAGGTGATCCACTTGGGTTTCTTTGGCAAAGAAGGAAAGACAGGGGTTCAACTTCAAAGAATGAGGACTACAGAAAAAGGAAGAAAATTAAGACAGTTTTCTGCTGGAGATCATGGGGCTGACAGCATTTGTTTCCAGGGAACCAAGTGTCTTTGAGCTCTGATTGGGAAGGGGCATGTATAATTAAACAATTTATTCATCTCTTCAGAAATCACCATAGCCTGGCATCTTGACACTGGCAAAATTTTCTGGAACTCCGATGCGCTGCAAAAAACTGTGCAAGACCTACAGGAAAACCTTGTGTAGTAACTCACTTCCTACCAGCCAAAGTAATGAAACAGATTAATAGATACAACATGCAAAAGGGCAACGCTTCCAACAACCTCCAACTCATCTCACCAAGCAAGAGCGCGACTGCTTTTGGAAGCGTGTAGCCCGTTATGTTACATATATATATATACACACAAAAGACCAATCCAGGTAGCATATCTTCTGAAGACTGTCCAACCTTCTGGGTGGACGTTTTCCCAATATAACTCAACAATTATACATTTACTTGCCCTAATGCACTTCTGTTCTCCCACCACTATAATTTCTGAGCTCCTCGTATGCTTTTGTCTGTTCCCACAATCCCACTCTGGGAAGGCATTACTGTACTCGTTTTACAGATGAAGAGAACAAGCAACTAAGGAAAAAGTTTTTCATCCAGAATTATACAATAAGTATATATATAAGTATACAATTATACAATAACCTAGCAGTTTTTCCCTTCCCTGCCCCAAAAGACTAGCACCCTGAAAAACAGAGCTCCACATGCATAGTGCACTTCCACCCCCTTTCTCTATCTTGCCAGAAGTTACAGATTCAGAGTACACAAAATTAACAAGCCACATGAGTTACCGGATGGGTAACTGAGCAGTACAGGACATCTGAGGCACAACAGTTAGATGACAGACACATTTCCACAAGGGTTTAAACCCCACATGCTGTCTAATTACTCCCAAGGCGCCACTGATTCTGTGGCATGTCATCAGCAGAATCAGCGAGTTGGACAAAAAACAAACAGCATCTTTTTTTCCTTTCTTTTCTTTCAGATACTCTGAGGGGAAACAGCTGTTTTTCCCTTCATCTGAAGAAGTTCATGATAAAAAGGAGGAAATGTCATAAATTACACAAAATGCCAGTGTAAGCTTCAAAGAAAATGATAAATTATTCTAATAACTTCATGTTTCTCATTAATGCCTCTGTATCTGGGAGTTTAAAAGTGCTTAAGACAACAGAGAAATCTCATCCAACTTTTGAAAGACCTTTTACAAATCCAGGACACCCTCGCTCTCCCAACTGTCATCAACACTATCATCCCATCTTCCAGGGAGAGCAGTTCAGGAAACCCCTGACCTGCAAGTAACCAGGAAAGCCTACTTGCAGCCTCTGCAACTACCGTTTCACTAAAAATCAAACCCAGTCCAGCTGATGATCCTGAAGAAACTTTCATTTCTCACTGCACTGAAATGCATTAAACAAAATCCAGTTCCCATATTGAATATTAATTAATATTAAAAGGAAATAAAATTTGATTGGCCTTTTTTAGGAAGGAGATGCTTATAAAAAAGAAGAAGAAATTATAATTCAAGGCGGAACCATCTCTGCAAGTCTCAGAAGTGAAATTTCTTAGGCAAAGTCGCGATTGCAGGACCCAAAAGCTCATCCACAGCTAATGCTCCAATCCTACCCCTGTAGCCTACACAGGCTGTAGCTGGGGTAGTGGCAGGCTCCTGCAGGGGTAGGGCACCTGGTCTTTTCCCTCCGCATTCACAGACACAAGGTGATCCAGCACCATCCTCTCTACTGCAGGAGTTTTCAACCAGACTGTGGGGAGTCATAGACCTCTCCTGTACAGTGCCACGAAAGTAACTACAAAAGACAAGTTCATACATGGCATACAGCTATCTATAGATATGAAAATTCCCCTCCACCAAACTTCTTCTGGGGTCCATAAAAAGATCTTCTCCTGCAATTTCTGCTTGAAGAAACTTGGATCAGAGTAACTGTGAAAAAAATACAAGGGTACCTCTGTATTATTTCCTACAAAGATAATTTTAAAAGCGACTCTTGTAACCGAAATGGTTTCTCAACAGAAAAAGCTTTTTTGCCTGGCAGTGAGGACTTCTCTACCAGACAGCCTAACTATCTGTGAAATGGGGATAAACATTGTCGTTGGGATGACAATGACTGTATATCAGAGAATAGGGGGAACAGCCTACCAAACCGTGTAATCCCCCATTTTACTCAGGACTAAACTAACCACAACATCTACGTTTCAAGAATAATTGCCTCATCTGCTAGAGCACATAGGCACCATGACAGTATGTACCTTCTGCTCTCGAGCACTGAACAGAGGTCATGTTGTAAGCTCAGTGGTCAGATTCCATATGGACGTATTCCCAGTGACTGCTGGGTACGGGCACTACTGGACCCTGCTCCTTCCTATCTCCTACTGTTAAGTTTTCAAACAAACAATTAGCACAAAGGGAAGGAGGGCTAATTAACAAACAGGAACAAACAAACAGCTCTACCAAACCATTTCTGCTCTTTAGTAATTATTAGCCAAGTAATTCATAAGAAGTATTAGTCGGGCCACAGTTTCTCTGTGCCTCCATCTCCCCACCCTTCCTCTTCTCCCAGTCAGGGATTTATTAAAATTAAACAGATTAGATGGAGCTCCTGATACTAAAAACTGTTCAGCGAAGCCTGCGGTGGGGAAGTGCAGAGCAAACACCAGAGACATTTGTCTCTAAATTGCTCTAAATACCTTCTGCAAATGAAATTCTAACCCAGCTGTGTTGAGAGAGAAAATGAGGAATAACTGGTCATTGTCAGCACAGAATAAGATCAGGCAGTTATAATATTGCACGATATACTGGGGGCTAAGGATCTCTCGGCAACAATAGATTTTGTATCAGGTTACCCCGGGTAATCAGCACAGCTTTTAGGCTCAGCTTTCCCTTGCTTCATTGCTTTGATGATAGAGTTGAAATCCCCAAGCTTTTATGATTAATTACTCCCCGTAGGTCCACATATTTCAAGGAAAAACTCATGGAGCACAGCGGCCAACAGGGTCCAAATTTTAATGCCATCCTGATGGCAGGGCAGGGCAAGCAACATACCTATGTGATTGGAATGTTCTCTAACTGGCACTAGGACAAGCAGTGAAAGGATCACACTCAAAATGATGTACCCATGAACTACTTGTCATGACATCATTGCTAAAACACAAGCCTGCCGTTCTCTTCTAGGTCCTTTGCTAATCAAGATGAGCAAAGTGGTGCATATACTTGAACTCTCCATCTCATGACATCAGATCTCAGGCGTCTCAATAAACAGTTCATAACCCCAAACAGAATAATATATATTTCATAGGCTTCCCTACTTTTCAAAATTCAAGATCTTTAGCTGTAGAATTTGATGTACCCTGAAGTACTTATAACTTCAATGTGTAAGTGGGTCACTCCCCTCTGAAGCTTGGAGTTTGTATTTTCAGTATCATTCCAACTGCTTAAAGTGCTCCATAGTGCATGTAATTAACTCCAAGGTAAGACTGTCCTTATTATTTACACCTTGTGGTAAGGATCTAAGCAATATGGTCCGAGGAGGGTAGCATAATATAGAGTGAACTTCACCTGAAATGCACCGTAAGTTGTGGAGTAAAAACTTTAAAAAGAAAAAAAAGAACAAAAGATAGTTTTGCTATGAGTCAGAAGGTAAAATAAATTCCTAGTAGGCAATGGCCAAAGTATGTTCCATCTGTCTAAGACAATATAGGATTTGTCAGGATCTGTTCTATCCCTGCTACAGAAAAGGGCTAAACTCAGTCAGTAGTTTACCATTTCAGCCTGAAAGTCAGGCTGACCCCAAGCTTGACCGCAGCCTGACCTTGTTTACTTTCACCAAGTCCTTCGCCCTTCATTCCTCTCTCTGGCTCTCTTTGGAAATATTCGACCTTTTCACCTAGAAGCTGGTCATTCTAAAGCCAATGTCACTAAGGTTAGAACTGACCAACTAGTCCGCAACTTTAAACTGTCCTGATTTCAGAAAAGATCTGATAATAGTTAACCCAAAAACTTCCAGTGCGTCTTCTGTATTCTATAATTCCACATCTGGTGCCAATATTGCTCTAGTCAGTTTGGAAGAAAAGAGACTGATATTTCTTACAAACTTCAAATCTTTTTTTGAGACAGACTACTTGCTTTGTCCTTAGCATCTAATTTTCCATAGCTTTTCCATACATTTTGGCTTTACGCTAACTCAAGCTCCCTCATCACTGAGACCACAAACTTAAGACTCCATACCTTTCTTCTTCAGAAACGCTCTTCTGGTTGCAAGAGGACTTTGGCGGACTCGTGGATTCTGTAAAAACTTCACTGCTGTCACAATCTGATGAGGGTAGGAGGATTGGAGAAATAGAAGAGAGAAAAGATCCAAGTTAGGAATGGTCAAATTCCTATTTTACATTATGCATTCTGTACTGCAAAGTAAGGCATCGCATCCAACACATGGAGACAGTCTGGAGCTGACACTGATCCAACTTTCAGAAATGGTGCAATAAGCATCAGAGTTTGTGGCTCAACTCTAATCAGACAGCACAATTACGGTATTTCAACCTAGAAGTTTCTTGTTGAATTACTCTTGGAGCAGCACAACCTGTACAAAAAACTCCATTAAGATTCTTGGGGGTTTCTGTCATTTATATTGTGACCTTTTCACCTAAGTTGGCTCCTATAGTTGAGGGCAACCTTGAGACAATGCATGTGATCTGTAACAGTAGGCTTACTAGTAAGAATGCTTCCTTTCTACCTGACTTAAAGCTCCCTGCAAATTCTAAGAGATTAAGGCCTTTTCTGCCATCATTCTAATTTACTGAAAGCCATAAATAAACCTCAGCTTGTCACAACTGGAAAAGAAGCAACTTCACATGTTTTGGATCACATTAACAAAAATATCAAAAAAGTCACTTTTCATGATAGAAATGGGTAGGTGAGTGGTTAAATTTATGTTCCACACCAGCAGAAATCACAGATTACTTTTGTCTAAAGACTGACTTCTACATCCTTTTTTAAGGTGACATAGCACTTAAAACAAACCACTTATTCAAACAAAGGGTAAAGTATAGGATAATACTCAATGGCATCAATGACAACGGCACTAGTTTTTTCCATTTCATTTCCATTTCACGCCAATGAAAGGTATTTGATTTTTTCTTCATATGGTAGGTCAACTTTCCACATACTCTCCTATACTATTACACACATTACTACGTGTTGCTGCACTAGTGGAAAACAGCTGATTCACTTTACTTTTATACAAAGACATCTGTTCTGATTGTGGCATCAGCGGGAATAATTTGCCTGAAGTTAACACCACTTAGGAGATGGACACATCCATGTGAACTAGTGGAAGAGATGACTTCCTTCCACTAGAGCTAAAAATAACGATGCATATGCATGGAAGAGGTTTTTCTCCCCCAAGGAGTGGCGTGAACCTTCTCCTAAAGTGGTGGCATACGCTAGACCTATGTTAGGTAGGTCTTGAAGAGTTTATCTTAAAATACAGTTTCTGGAATTCAGTTCCAAAAAGGTTTTCAGAACTTTTCGCAGCAGAAAAAGAAAGAAAAAAATAGCATCACTACTGAAATCACTAAGTTTCACTTTGTGTTTGAATCAAACCCTTCGAATATGCATTTCTGGTCAGAGAGCAAAGTTCTGATGGGTTTAATGGCACTTTCAATGTACTCCTCAGTGCATTCCATCAATTTTTTTTTCTTTCAAATTGCATCTCTTATTTCTTTAAATACATTAATCAGGCTAGTGTAGGCAAAACGGATCCATTGGACAATGCAATAAACATGAATTATCATC
Organism: Aptenodytes forsteri; assembly: GCF_000699145.1. Classification (NCBI taxonomy): domain Eukaryota; kingdom Metazoa; phylum Chordata; class Aves; order Sphenisciformes; family Spheniscidae; genus Aptenodytes; species Aptenodytes forsteri. The sequence goes on from NW_008794443.1 coordinate 3,339,070, forward strand.
TATCCAACACGCATAATGGCTTAAAAATACATAATAGCAGGTGTAGTTTAAATGATTAGTTATTACACCTGTGGTGGGTCTGATTCAATTGGGGAAAATCATCTTTAATAGGTTAAAAGGTTTAGATCACCAGGCTTCCCTTAAAGTGGCTGGGGGGGGGGGGGGGGGGAGTACGCTGTCATTACTAATTCATTTAAGAAAAACATGGGGGATACAGCAAAGAACAGCAGAAACGAGCGAATCCAATTTAAACATCAGGTAAAGCAGAAAACACCTTTTAAAAAAGCATGATAAATGAATTTGGAAGAGAGATGAAATTGACATATTTATTTTAACGGGAATTTGACAAAGTCCCAGCACACTTCAAAGTTGGGAGGATAAAATGAAGGGAGTATTTTTAATTCTTTGCCTTTCCTTATTCTCCTTCATTTTTTTCCTTAAGTTTACATTCAGTAATTTTGAACCATAAAATACTATAGCAAAATACCCCACATAAAGTACACTTTGGTTTCATTTATGTGCACTTGATCTGTCTCCAGCTGAAATGCAGGTGACAGGCAAATCACAGATTTAAACTGTGCTGATATTGCTACACCAGATGCAGAAATATAAAGCGCCCAAACTAATAACCTTAAGATAATATGCTGAATAAGAAAGATGCCCAAATGAGCAGACCAACGGATATGCGAACATATCAAAACCACTTTCCTTCTAACAATAATTACTTGTTTGTTTCTTCAGAAATTCCTCAACACTCCCTCCCACATTTTGTGAGCTGGAGACACAGACACAAAAGGCCTGCAGACCTGAAATTCTGCAAGCTCTCATATTTAATTATCAGTTTTTAAGCATTAAAAAACCTGTAAGAAATAAGCAGTATTTTTCATCGTGCTATTTCAATCACAACCATGTGAACAGTTTATTGATTCTAACTCTTTATTAAAACTTATTTTTGCCTTGTAAAAATGTAAACATTTCGGTAGTAAATTTCACTCCAAAATAAACTTCTGTTTTATCTCTTCCCTGCATCACTTCCTCCATTATTCACAAAGTTTTTAATCTTAAAACAAAATAAAACTACAAGCAACAACAAACTTCATAAAAAAGAATCCTGGACATGTATTCCTCCTCCCAATAATCCTGTGTTTCTCATATTTGTTTGCATTTACCTCTGAACATCCCTGCTATAGGCTGAGCTGAAACACCTCCCAATAATCCTGTGTTTCTCATATTTGTTTGCATTTACCTCTGAACATTCCTGCTATAGGCTGAGCTGAAACATCTTCATGTTTATAATTCATCTTGTATACATGAGCAACTTATGAAGCAATTTTGGCCATGTCAAAATGCCAATTATTTTCAACAACATAAACAAGAACTTTCCTACTTTCTATGGATCATTTTCTTTGCACAAACACTGCAGTCCATAATTTAAACAACAGAAAAAGGGGGAGGAAGATGAGAAGAGAGAAGAGTCCTGTGTATAGCCAAAAAAATCATACGGCAAATAGCACTCCGACTCAGCTGGTAACATTGTTCCATACTATTTCTGTATCATTTGTAACACTTCTCCAAATTTTTATAGTATTAGGACACTGCCAAATAATGTGCATTGTATCGCTACTAATTCATCTTGTATACATGAGCAACTTATGAAGCAATTTTGGCCATGTCAAAATGCCAATATTTTCAACAAACATAAACAAGAACTTTCCTACTTTCTATGGATCATTTTCTTTGCACAAACAAGGCCAACTGCAGTCCATAATTTAAACAACAGAAAAAGGGGGAGGAAGATGAGAAGACTTTGCAGTCCTGTGTATAGCCAAAAAAATCATACGGCAAATAGCACTCCGACTCAGCTGGTAACATTGTTCCATACTATTTCTGTATCATTTGTAACACTTCTCCAAATTTTTATAGTATTAGGACACTGCCAAATAATGTGCATTGTATCGCTACTCTTGATTCTTAGATTGCCAGCGCACACTGGCCAGCAAACTAGTTTTATCTAGTGGATCAGGTACCTATTTCTCTTAAGGAAAGACAGTGTATTTGGCTGTTAAAAGCAAGTCAACTCCATAAACTTGCTATCCTGCCACCACTTCTCCTGCAGTGATACGATACACAAAGACGTATTTCTGACTGGGTGGTGGTGGGTGGAATCCTGCAGCAGGTCTTGTCCTACAGTTTGATTTTCTAATTAGAAGATGAATGTAACTCTTCATGGATTATATTTGTGTCTGGCCAAATTACATAAATTCAGGCCAAATATTCTGCTTCAATGTCAAAGATATAAAACGGAGACAGGAACTTTATTGCAGATGTTGTGGGAGTGCAGCAGGCTGGTAAAATTCTGAGCCAAAGCACAGCACTTTGACGTTATAGCCAAGGTCCCTCATTCCTGATTTCCCTCCCGTTTGTGTTAATGACGAAGGTAAAGCCAGCCTTATTTCTTATTATGCTCAAAGCTGCAGGGTTTCCAATGAAGCAATCTAAGCTACTTTATCCGTTACTAGCATTAGAAAAATAAATCATGAAATTTAAAATACTGTGGCAAATGCCCACTTTCTAGCACCTCAAAAAAAGCCCCAAAACAATCGATTAACAAAAATGTAAAAGAAAATCACCTTCATGATAAAAGTTCCACGGGATTCGGTAACACAGAGTTCCACGTGGAAAACAGAATCAAAAGCCACCAGGAGCGCAGCCCGTAAGAGCTCTAATAGATTTCCTAATACTGGGAACCCTCTGTAGGTTATTACTAAACAGCGTTTGTTGATAGACTGAGACTTTGAGATGACCTGTGATGTAAAGGTTGGGTCTGAATTATATGTTGCAAGGGGTGGTATTTTGTCTTTCTGAGTGGATCTGTATCTGTTTAAACGCAACACTTCTTTTCATTAAGCAGAGGCGGCACAGGCCATGAACTATGCACAGACAGTTTACATTACATGTGCGGAAGCAATCAACACTGGCAATATACATGACGTATGTAAAAGAAGTTGGAATTAATTTTTTTCCAGTGTATTAAAAAATAATAATACGGCAGTATCAACACACACTCAACCTATTTCAGCCAGAGCAGAAGGCCACAGCTATAGGGCAAATGGAACTGATCAATATATTAGCCTACAGCAACACCCCCTCAGTGTACGGCTGTATGTTTGCAAGGCTCAGAAGATTAAATTGTCTGTGAAAGGTTTCTGCACTCCTACTCTAAAGGAGATACCCAGAATCCTGTTAACAAGCATCAGGCTAAAGCCAACTTATGTTTTAACAAGGGCTGACTTAAAAGCCTGGCACTGCAGTGAACAAGAAAACCCCTTCAAACAGAAATGCTGCATTTTAGTAAGAAATCAGCGCTCTGCCAGGACTAACTTGACAAACACGGTTATCGGTGGCACACGGAAATAGTTGCAAAGCAGCTGTTAATCAGGGAAACACATCATAGAACGCTGATGCTAGCACTCATGAAAAAATGCAAGGGGCTAATTATGAAGCCATATATCTCACTAAAGAGGCACTGTTCCTGGAGATTCCAGGCAGAGCTCTCTCAGAGACGGGGTCCTGGGACACTACATACACAATGTTCCCCAACACAAGCTTCCTCCTCCCAGGACAAACCTTTTCCCAATTCAGTGTTCTGGGCCCCCGAATCCCTGTGAAATTCATATTTCGCGGAAACTGCTCATTATTTCTGAAGAAATTATCTGCAGGTCAGTCAGGAGGGAGGAAACACATTAGAGCTCCTGTGTTTTCATTGGAATTTTTATGAAACCATGCAGAACCCCAGGAATTATTTCTGTTGCGAGAGAACCTAGAAACCTACAAAGTTTGCAGATCTCAAAGTCGTATTGAGAAAAGTTTAAAAATGCAGTAACAACAATAAAAAACCCCTCATGTAAAACAGAGCAAAGGAAAAAAAAAATACAGTTTAAAGCAAGATTCACAGGAGTCAGAACCAGAAAAGAACAAAGGCAAGGAAGAAACAAGCTTCAAACCGTATCTGAGATTAAGAACCCAGAACTAAAAGAACACAGAATAGTAACCAAAAAACGGTAATACGAGCTAAAAAGGAGAAATCCCAGGTGCTTTGAAACTCAAGACAACTGGGAGTCCTATGAATGAAACCTAACTCCAAATCCCCAACGTAACAGCAACCAGATGAAAGGTAAGAAAACAAATTCCAGCCACGCAGTTTTCGCTAACACTCGAAGGAACGAGGTTGCCGAAGGCAAGCGCGGGCGCGGGCGCGGGGCAGGTGAATTTCTCCTCAGGGCTCTGAGGAAAAGCCCCAGGGCGGGAGCTGGGGGGAGCCGGGGCCGGCGGCGCGGCGCGGCCCGCCAGCGCAGAGCCGGTGCGCCCCCTACCCGAGGCCGGCGGCGGGCCCGGCGCGAAATGTTTTGCAAGATGAAACAGAAAGAAAATTGAGGTTTTAGGTAATTACTAGTTGGCATTTACATATCACAGGCTGGTTCAACACCTATTCATTTTCCTCTTTTATTTTCAATTTTTTAAAATTGCTCATTAAAATGAACACATGACAGGGACGGGGGGAAAAATTACTCTTCCTCTTTTTCCTGAGGACTACAAAATCCAGATCTACTTTAAATACATTTATCTATAATTATCACATACAAAAAAGCCTTACTTAATTTACATTAAGAGGGTGACCAAAAAAAAAAAAAAATTGATAAAAGCCAGAAAAAATCCAAGCTGAGCTGTCTTCGTGTCATCTTGTTGTGCCTACTTAGTTCCAGGGACAGCCTCCACGGAGCCAGGACCCCTGCCACTCCCTACACATGCTGGTATGAGCAGAAATGAAGCAGCTGAAAAATCTTCGGTGTACACTGCTATCCTATTCCCACCAATTTCACCCACCAGTTCAGCTATAGAAGCTTTCAGATGCTTGCTTTCTCCTTCAACACACTTTCCCCTCATTTCTTCTACTGTTCTCACTACAAAGAAGTGACTCCATACAGTCCCTATTCTCAACTTCTTTGTTCCAGGAGCCACTTCACACTTCCTCCAGCTGTTCATAAAGGCGCGACCTTTCCACCTTCTTTATCCACCAGCCTTTCCTCACGTAACCTTACCATTTCCAGGGATCCTGATCTGCAGCTCGAATCAGACTTACAGGCGCTTTGAGCTCGGTGGCCTCTCCATTCAGATTCCTATTGTTCAGTTAAACAAATATTTCCTATACAAAGCCCTTAATTTTCCTGCGCCCTTCAGCTTTTTTTAATTTTAACCTTGTGAAAGTCTTATTTAACCCCACAATGCATTCTAGGATACAATTTGTATGAAAAATGCTATATAAAATAAAGTTTTATTGTATCATATGTTAAGGACATAAAACATCCCTGATAGAAGTGTACAGGGGCTGACATGATAGACTAATATATTTTAAGGTCTATTGTGTAAATATGTATTTAGGGAATTCTAAAGCATGGTATTATTGACCCAAGTCTCTCTTAAAACACATTGATATATGGAGTAAAAGCCCTTATGAAAAGTAGCAACTTCGTCTGTGTAGTAGTCACCTTTCAAAGTGAAATATCTCTGCCATCTTCAGTTTTTTCTGATTCGATTTAAAACATAGCGGAATTCTTGAGAAAATTCCTCTTTTTAAGAGGAATAATATTCAAGTAATACTTAGATGCATAAAACTAAAAAGAACAAGAAACTATTACTCATGCTTTAAAAGAAATGTACAATAACTATTTTTACACACAGAGAAAATGTGCTAAGTATTTTTTTTATTTCAGAAAGAAATACACCTCCAAATGAGACTTCATAACATCAGGTTTAACACAATACAAACTGTTACGGGGAAGTGCTAAATGCTGGAAAAACATAAGAAAGATGAGCAGAAGAGCAAACTAAATGTATTAAACTGATAATGCAGCCATAATATATTTTAACCAATGAGTAGCACGAACTTTTTTCTAGAGTTCAAACATTTTAACTTTTTATTGAAAAGATATAATCTCACTTTCAGAGGAAAAATAAACTTTAAAAATCCCCTTTTTGTACTTCTGCCTAAGCTTAAGTTGCAAGCTTCCTATAATCACCAGTACCACCAAAGAAGGTATTGCAGCAAGATGAACAAGGTGGGGGGGGTTGCGGTGGGGGCGGGAAATAATGCTTGCAATCCAACTGGCAGCAAATTATTTGAAGTTCTGTTTACATAAAACGGCAATAACCTCAGCGCTGAATGTACTGGATCATTGTGGATAACATATGGACTAGAAGGTCAGCGTCTCATGCAAGTAGGTAAAGTATCTAGCTTCCAAATGTGGGTGAAGCCAGTGTGCCATGATAAGGCTAACAAACTGATTCAACAGGACCTAAGAAAGATACCAGAGAGAAGGTGGAAGGTCAAAACTTATTAAAGAGAAGCTGATTTTTATGACTTTTCATGACAGTACCCAATTTATACATCTTGCTTTCTCCCTTCTTACAGAAGGAAGCTTAGGGATCACTGAGGCTCTGTGCTGTAAAATTAATGCAAGTGTCAAGCTGTTGAGCTGAATCACTCCAAAGGAATGTAATGACTCAGTGTCCGAGATGCTCACTACAGCAGAACTAAGATCATTCCATGGCTCCACAACTAAAAAAAACGCATGATGCAGCTTTCAGGGGAGTGGATGGCAGCACCTCCAACTCTTACCTTTTTCACTCCTCTCTCCATATTGCCATTACTAAAGAGTTCAAATACAACAGCTTTTGAAAGAAATCTCTTTTACCCTATTATCTTCACACGTGCAGAACGTAAAAAACAATGAAGCTGTAATTTATTACATTTTCATTCTTTTAACTGCAGGGCAGACAAGGACTGCTGGAGGTTCATTCACATGCTAGGGAGCTAGAAGACGACATAAGGATAGGAAGTCCGTGTCACATCGAACAATTGTGCCCGAGTACTTAAAATCACTATTGAATGGTAGACTCCAGAAGGCTAAATCAATCAGAGAGATGCACCAGAACAGGATCATTGTTCAGACTTACTTAGATCCTTCTAATTCCACAGTCGAGGGACTGGAAAATACTAGTAATACAATGGTTTAGATTCAGTGCAAGAGGATCGAAAGTAGAACCCATTTGTGGAAGATGCTATAAAGATGTTTTAGACTGAAATGACTCAAATGGACAGGAAAAATCAGCAAGCTATTATTCCTTGAACCTGCTATTTCAAGAACCCCATTTAAGAGAATTCTTAATCCATGGGAAATGTAGATTAGAAAACGAGTGTTTTCCTTGCAGCAATAAAATCCCGAACAATTAGGGGTGAAGTCAGGGGGCTACGATGGCATTATTACGTGGAAGATCTGAATGACAGAATAAATAAGGAGACACTGGAGGAAACTACTTGGACCACCGGAATCTGACAAACAAAAGGTTTCATGCTGGAAACATTAAAGAAGCTGGAAATTGTGACAGGTGCACAATAAATCATGCAAACCACAGCAGTTGGGAAGTAATAGCAAAAGGAGGAGGACTTAAAACACTGGAAGACCTTTACGTAAATTTAGTATTTTACTTAGAGCTCTTTGGGACAAGAATGGTCCTTTTACTCTGTATTTGCACAGTGCCTGGTGCTGGTCTGCAACTGGCCTCCTAGACATTTATTACAACACAAATAATAATAAAGACTGAGCAGACCATGCACTTTGTTCCTGCTGTTAATTGCCCCATTAAGGGAAAAACTAAGTAAGGGGCAAGAAATCTGATTGGCCAGAGCTGCCTAGTCTATGGGGATTGCGAGTGGAATAATTTTATAGATTCAAAAGCAGCTGCGTCCCTTGTCTTTGTCCAGTTCTCAACAGAAAGAAGCTCACATCACAGAATTTCTCCTTCATATGTAGGAACTTGCATGAGTTGCCTCAAAAGCAACTGAGCTTCCCTGTCAACTCTTAGGATGCTTCCTCTACAACAGGAGTGAAACACAATATAAGGGCAAACATGAGGAACATTTCCACCGTAGCTGTCCATACCGTAAATATTCTGCAAACAACGGGTCCACTTCATTTTCCCCTGGGGTCAATTTGGCATTTTTCATGGATGTTACATTCACTACTTAAAGAAACAAAGCATATAGGTGTCAGGACAAATTCAGGATGCTGCTCAACCAATACAGTGCTGTATGTACCAAAAGATCACATGTACTGATCACCCACTCCTCTCTCTTGAAACACTTGAGTAAGATCCTACCATCCTAAACATAGTTAAAATGTCCAAGAGAATTAGTTCTACAGAGAAATTATACTCAAGCCAGGGTGTTCCTGCCTAGTTTCTACACAGAAATTTGGGTCCAAACCAGGAAGGCCTACAAAATCAGAGAAGGTTCAAAATGGCACTTCTACTGTTTCTTGTTTTCCTTAAACCTTGGCACAGCCAGCACATGTCAGGGACTATTATAATTATACTCTTTACGTGCTGAAAAATTAATAAACAATTACTCACTTCAGGGAAAAAAAAAAGCAGGCGTTTCCTTGACAAATGCTGCAGAAAGCATCGACAATCTCTCTGAAATCTGGGTCCATACCACAGCAAGGGATTAACACCAATGTAAGAATGGCCATTGTTGCTACAGAGAATTGGCACAGCGAAAAGCCTGAGTCTGTAACATCGCTGTATTCTCAAGACAATGCACCTGATCCATAGGAGCTACAAGGCATTTTTCTATCTTTGTAACGGAAGAAAGTAGATTCAGTCTTTAATGCTGCTTTGGCCCAAGTACAGGCTGTTCAATCAATTTCTATTAAGCCACAAAGTCCAAAATTGGGGGTAAGTGTTTGAAATGCACTAGTTTCAATCCTGCTAGGCCAAAAAGGGCTTCCACACTGCCTTCGTGGCTGGAAACCAAGGGTTACCTCTACTGTGGTGGGAAGTCAGGCTCAGCTTCCCAGGAAATCATGAGAATGGTAAAAAATACACGCTTTCCTGAACAAATAGGTGAGACAGCAAACGTCTGGGACCTTGATAAATTCTTATTGAAATTTATTTGCAGCATAAATCTTGACTAAAATCAGTCATTCAATTAGTTCTTCCCTAAAATATTGGCAAGTTCTATATTAACTTCCTTGAGAATCCAGAGAGAACTCAGGTGCACTTGCACTGAAAGGCTTCCAATTTTCTTTAAAAAATTAAATAAAGTTAAATAAATCCCACATATCCCTTTTTAAGCAGACCCATGCTACTCAGTCTTCTCCCCACCTTAAATCAATGGTAACCCAATTCAAATGCCTTACAGCTCTGTCTGAGAACTAGTGGAGAGATCAACGCTTTTTATCTTAAGGATTATGGATCGCTACTTGGCTCACTAACATACCCAGCAGCCCATTAGAAATACCACAAAGGGCACACTGTTTCTCCTTCCACCCCTCAGACTTGAGAAAGCAGCATATAAAAATTCACCCCTTCACGTTGTAGTTCTTAGCCTGCCTGCCTTGTTTCATACTCTAAACATACCAAGATTTATTAACCTTTACAGTAAAAACAAATAAAACAATGATGAAGTAAAAACACAGTGATGTAAGGGCTGCAGCTAGCACCGTTTATCTGTGGAAATCCAATTAGTGCTCAAGTGGCAGAGATACCTGGAAAAGTGCTCACAATCAAATCAAAAAATGATACAAAAACATTAACCTGATGGCTAAAAACTCCACATTTAAACATTTAAAGTAATAAAGGTGCTTTTATTGAGTATTTTCTATATTTCATTAGGTCCCAAATTGACGAGGAGCCCTAGAGATGCATTTCCTGAGCTTTTGGATCCTTAGACCAAATGCTTGACTTTGTTGTTGTTGTTGTAAAACAGAAAAAGAAGGAGTGTTTCTTGCTAGAATGGCAAACTTCCTTCTGCAGTAGCAACTACAGCAACAATTGCATATGCAGGAAACGCTGAGAAGCCTATGAAGATATTCTTAGATCTGACACATTCATTCTGTACTCACCATGACGTGAGCAGAAATGTTGTTTGAATTACTTTTGCATGTAAGAGTATCTGGATTTACCTCTATTGTTGTGCTCTACCAGAAATTTTTCTCTCAAAGCCATCGCCTCATGTCCCTTGGCTGGGAAAGTGACCATATTGATGAGACAGTTGCTAGAAAGACAAATACCCACTGTACACCTTGATGGTCTCAGAAAAAAAGATAGGAACTGAATAAATAATGAGATTAGTCAAGTCCCTAGCAGTAGGGCCCTCAGATTAGGTCTGCTTACAAGAGTTAGAGAAAAAACACGTGGTACAACATCCGTGCTCTATCTTTCTGAATACTGTGACTCTGCTGCTTTTTGTCAGCATTAAATTCACTTAAATTTATTAAAAAAAGGAATCAGGAGAGAGTCACTGTCAATGAACAGAAGACCAAACTTCTGAGTACCAATTTTCCCCATCGCTCTAAAACCACAGAACAGGAGACAATAATACTTCATAAGTTTGGAAACATCTAATAGAACCTTACCCATTGGTTTGCTTATAGCAAAATGTTACACTTGCTTCCGGTATCAGTTTATGCATGCTGCTCTTAAGCTTTACACAGAGGAGTTGAATATACGCATTCAGAATAGACTGCATTAAATGCAAAATAAAATGCACTTAAATTCCATTCCAAGGTGAATTAACTGAGTTAAAAGAAGCAAACTTCCTTGAACTATACAGAAAGTACATTTATATTTATATTACAGAAAGATTTTTCTATTTTGTGTTTTGTCCACCTATTTTTAAAACCACAAAAGCCTTTACTACCTTTCTAGGGAGAAGATTTCACGACAGATCACTGTCAGCATTTTTACCTAATGCTAATCCTTAACTTCCCTTTTTTGTAATATGAATCCACTGCTCAGAAATAAATTTCAGACTTAAGAATATCATATGAACAGCTTGGATTGTACTGGGTACCAGAAAAATAGTTATTTCCTGATTTTACTGTTTCACTGGGCTGCTACTCACACTCATATGTTCTGAACTGACTGGCCCTATGTGTGGTATTCTTCTACAGAGAATATTCATGAATTACCTTTTAGATGCCAAAGAGTACAACCTGTCTTCAGGGAGCAATTTCTATGTCTCTTTAACTTTTGTGCTTGGTATGTAGCAAATTCTAAAGAGGAATGTGATACCTAGAATTTGCACACTGAAACGTAAAATGTTTAAAATAACAAATTAAGGACAAAACCCCTATATCAAACAGATTCAACACAGCAACGTTTAGATTCCCCTCCTCTCCGTCCCCTGGAATCAAGAGGGATGAGTACTGGGTAAGAATCAGTGGTGAGAGACCTCCTGCTCCTGTCTGGAGTATAAAGAGTCCTGGTTTATTATTCTGCATTTGCATGTGGCAGCAAATGTGTAAATGTTTTAATAATACAAAAATCCCAATAGAGTGGAGGAGGAGGATATGAAAGAAAGAAATACAAGGACATTTACTTTCTTGAGAGTGAGATAGAAAGGAAAAGAGAGAAAGAAGATGACATGATAAGGGACAAAGCAAGCTTTCTGGGGTATATCTGGAAAAAGCTAGAAGAGAAATCATTAGGAAGTCCATAGTGCATCTACAGCGATACAGTGTGGATCAATTCATTTAACACTGCCCTGTACATTTACAGAAAAGTACTTTTGATATAATAAAGGCTCATAAACACACAGAAATTGGGTTAGACCTGTTTCGAATTCCTGCCAAACAATGGTTCAGAAAAATGAAGCTCTATTTTAATTAGCTCGACTCAAGAGTGATTTGATAACAGCAGATGCTGTCTGGATGCTTTCAGCTTGATGGGCTCCACATACATGAACTTAAGAGTGGCTTTGATGCAATTAGGTACTCTCTCTCCTTTAACATGTGTTAAGCTGAACCAATGGCTTGTGTCTATTTAACATCTTGAACTAGAAGGATATTGACACTCTTCCTCATTCTTCTCCAAATGAGTGGAGCTAACGTGAAGAGAAGGCGGCTTATTCAGGGCTTACCCATGCCGTTTCAACAACTTGAGGACAGAAAGGAAAGGGCACCAATACACTACCCACAATGTAATATTAAGGTCTTAACATTAGATCTGTTTCTACCACAAACGACATTTCCTGGCACGTAATTTTTACAGACTTGGTTAGTCCCAGTCAAAAAAACTGCCCTATCAATTGCTGCTTCAACTGACGTCATTTTCTGTAAAAACAAGAGGGACTTAATAATAATTCCATACATCCCTTTCAGTCCTGTATTACCAGAAGATACTCCATACACACACTGTACCATTAGAGTAGCTTCCATTCAGCCATGGTACAGCTCTCCCACCTACTGTCCACCATTTTCTTTTAGAGACAACTTCTTCCATTCCTGGAAGTATTTGTGCATTGACAACTCGGAGAACCCTTTGCCTTTCTGAAGTGATCTACCTACCTCACTCTGCAGCCATAAAGCACAGGCATTTGCTAAAGGACACATGCAACATAGGAGCTGCTTTAATGCATCAGGGACAAGGCTAATAGGAGGTCTTGATTTGTTAATTATCTGTCAGTTTGTCACAGCTGGGCTGCAAGGAGTGGGTGAGGGGGAATCTTTCTGCTTGGTTCTTTCTCTAAATGCTGAATTAGGCTGTCAAAACCTTCATCCCACCACAAGAGGCTGTGAAAAGAAGAGCCAGGCTATCCTTTTCTTCCTCATTTTCCCAGCAGGATATGCTGCTTCAGATGTCCTACCCTCCCCACCATGCCTCCAGAAATGTATATGGCATATATAAAATGACCTTCACACCATCACACCATGCCCAGTTTAGTCAAGGGACGTTAGCAGACCTGAGCATGATAAATCAGAGAGGAAATCCCAGTGCCAGGGGAGCATGCAAGAGGCATTTATTCTGCAGGGAGTCCTAAAGTTGCTACCTGCTTGAATCAGCAATTTCAGAGCAGGGTTTTGGAAGGCAGAAAGCTTGGCCCCTGTGAGAGCAGACAGATAGATATACATGGAGTTACAGAGATAAAGAGGTGGAGTAATGGCAAGATTCCCTTTCTTCTTACATCTCTGCCCCATGTAATCCTCTAAGCAGGGGAAAAAGTTCAGGCTGTGAAATGGGATAAAGCATGGAATACCCCCATGGAGACAAAGCTAGAAAAGCAGAAAGCAGGCTGTGATATAGCACCAGAATTTACTATAAATGCTTATGCCTCTTAAATCCAGCTAAATGTGGCCATTAAGCCATGAGAGCCTAGGGAGATCCCCACCCACTCCTCTGTTTTCCCTGCAGGCCACGTCCAGAGCATCCCATCACTCAAGTCCTCTCCTCAACAGGCCCTGGATTATGAAAAATCCCCTGCAGGAGCTTCCCACATGCAACAGACACACCCCTTTTCTACCACCAGCGATGCTTCTCCCTTTCAGGTGTGGGAGGCTCAAAATTTATTCCATGTACACAGGGGTACTGCCTGCTTGAGATGGGAAAATTGAGGGCATTCAGCTCTGGCTTTGTACAGGTGATCAGAAGCTATGAAGTCACCTGAACTGGAAAAAATGACCATGAGCATTCCCCTAGTCCATTGCAACATTAAAAAAAAAGGTGTCTCAGGTTAACATTTGTTTATTTTACACTGACAACAGCCAAGGAGCACATACATGTAGTCAGTACACAAGCCAAATTCTCAAAGCAATTTTCTTCTGTGGACCATCTTCTCCTGTAGTTTGAAAAACTGGTGCTTTTCATCTTTTGAGCTAGAATCCCTTAGAACCAGCATTTCATTTTCCACTGCGATCCACCTACAGCACGTCAGCTGTAAGGGTAGAATAAGAGCTACGGTTTCCTCACCTCATTACTTAGTCCTGAGCACTAAAACAAACAATACATTTTTGCACAGACAGTCCTACCTTCCCCAGATGGGGCCTACTGAGAAATCCACTGGGGAAAAAATAACTGTCTTTATCTTTCATCAGGTAAAGTTAATAGATCCATTTCAGGGAACATTTGCAGAGCTTGTCCCTGGAAAATAAAATTTGCTAAAGCACTGCTTCTCAAACTTTATGCAAGCTTGACTCCCTTTTGCACTCAACTGTTGCGGTGGCTCATCCCACATTCCTCAGCTAAGATGGCAGCAAGTTCCTTCAGGAAAATGAGTGTTACTGGAATAAATGCTAACTCTTCAAACTAGGAGAAACAGCACTCCTAATAGCAATTACAGGTAGAAAGCTGTTCAATGGCTAGTGACTTTGTGATTTCCTTTGAAGCGTTTTGCATCCCTTTGGGGGTTATAACCTAAGTTTGAGAAACACTGCTTTAAGGAACTTAACTACAAAGAGACATAGCATTGGTGATGATAATGCGATGACATAGGATTGTTCCCCACCCCACACCTACATAAGAGTTTAGAAGCAATTTCCCAGCAGGTCCTGGTGGCCTCAGCCCCTTTGCCTTCAAAAGCTCTGCCCTACAGTGATACAGACTTATGGGTGTTGAGATGATGCTTGAGATAAAGACCCAGTAGCATCGATAATACAACCAATGCAGCAGTCAGCATTAATTATTGCAAACTACTATAGGGCAAGGCCTGTGTCTCTTAAAACATCTGTCTCTCAATCTTCTGGTCTTTAATAAAATCACCCTCCCAGCCATAGGGTGTAACTGGAATTGCACATACGCATGTGCATGCAAAAACATAAATGCATAAGGAGAGATTCAGGTCCTCATTAAAAAATGGAATAAACAAGAATTCACCAAGGAATTCTGCCAGAGTCTGATTTCCAGATCTGGTTTTGCTGCATTCTTGCCCACAGCCTGCAGAGCTCTGGGTGCCTCCCTATCCTTCTCCAGCTGCACAGTCCTCTTCAAATTCAGACTTCTTGCACCTATAATTACTAGGTGCCCTGTGCCAGGCTCCTTTAATTAACCAACCCAACTCTTCTCCCCTTGGGATCAGACTAAGCTCTTTTTTATTAGTTCCATCATTAGTTCCATCAGTATCTAGGCCTAAGCAGGATACCTTATACCACTTCGTGAGTGGGGCTATAGGGTGCAAATGACCTCCTAAGCACCTGCCTGCAGAAGAGGCAAAGAAAGCAAGGCTATGAACCAAAAAGAAATGGCATGAGGGGTTGATACAACACCTTTCAAACTTAAATTACATCAGCAAAAATGACACAGCTCAAAACCCTCAGGAAAACGCCTTGCATGAGGGGGACCTTGGTGTGCCGTGCTGCTACAGTACTGACGGTGCTTCAATCCAAAGAGCAGAGAGGCAAGAACAGAATAAAATCCCTTACTTGTCATTGCACCGGAGCCAACCTTGTGATTTTCAGGGCTCCAGGAAAGAGCCAAGCATTCCTCGAGAGCACTATTTCCCCAAGCCTCACTCTCTCCAACTGACACTGTCTTACCAACAGCTGGGATGGAGTCTGAATCACAGGTCCATGCAACGCCCTAGAAGAGGATCCCCATTTCACCCTTCATACTTAAGACTCCATGTTCCTGTCTCCCAGGAGAACTGGTAGAGCAGAGTCCAGATACCGCCCCAACAGTTCTTCTTCCTACCCTGCATGGTACCACGGAACCTCTTGCAGGCAGTTTCTTTAGCATTTATTGGTATTCTAGCTTTACCCAAGACACTTTCATTCTCTGAAGCTGTTTCACCTAATTTCTAGACAAACTGCAGCACACATGCAAAAAAGAAATGGCAAATTGCACACTGGCCTTTTCTGGACCATGAGATATTCTGCATGTATGTGTTCATGCATGTGGTGGAGAGAGAATGGGAGGTGAAAAGCAAAAGAGCTGGCTAATGTCCTGGGATTTCTTAGGACAGGCGGTCACTCTAGTTGCACAGCTTGACTTCCCCAGAGAGTTTTCTCAAGGAGAAACCAGCCATCGATCTTGGGACACACAACTTCCAGGACCGTTCCTTATCTCAGAACAGCTTCTGCCACGAATTCCTGAATGCGCTTTAATGTTTAAATTATTAAATGCATTAATGTATTTACATTATTCAAGTCTTATGTGCATTTTTCTAAGATAATTTATGTATAAGAGTTTGAATGTCCATGACTGTTAATGTCTACAACCCTTCCTGTTCATTATTGATTCTGGAAGGGAAAAAAAAAGGCAGTGTTTTAATGCCTTATTTTTAATGTATTAAGAGTCTGAATAAGTGCATTCTCTTTTTTCTTTTGTAATTTCATAATTTAAGTAGTGCATTTATTAAACTGACACAGTATGAATTGTGGTGAAGTCTGGCACAGGTCCATGCTGCCAACGCAGCCCAACCGACCATCACGCTACTCTGCAAATCAAGTACAAGCTCAGCTCCTCTTACGCCAGCTTTTACTTCCTACCTGAAATCAGAAGGGACAGAGACTACAAAAAAGTCTTTTTAAAATACATTTTCTTTGCTATTTACATGGCTTTTCTCTGTCATCTCCATTTTAAGTCAGTGAAAATTTTCTTCTGCTATTGATGAACTGTTTTAATGCAAACCTGTTTTTTCAATGGGGTCTGACACATATACTGCAGTTAAAAAATTTCTACAGTATCTTTTAAGCCCAGTAGCTCCAAGGCTTTTCAAAAATCTAAACTGAATATAATTTTGTTGTTTCTACACCACAGTTGCGCACATCATAAAATGAAAAATTTGCCCATAGCTTAATGTTCACAGGCAAATTATATACAGGAACCAGGTCACCTCCACTGTTGAACCACAGTCACTTCTAGAAAAGAATGCAACAGCTATTCAGCAGTAGCTGGCCATGTTGCATGCCAGTTTGGGACAAGAATGCTGTAATAGGCAACAGAAACTGCAAAAAAATTCAGCTAACACAATAGAGCTACCTCCGCTCACTCCACCCACACATAAATGGTGTTGTATGGACATGTACTTTACATATAAATTATGTGTAAATGCCTTAGATGTTTATAGCCAAAAATACTACTTTCAAAGTCCAGTTTTTACTGCCAGACAAATCCACTGCCAGCTGAGCCTACACAGAGCAACAGTGACACCCGATGGCTTTCAGCTTAACCTTCGGACACGCATTCCCTGCGAGAATAATCCAGGGGCTCCATTTCGGCTGCCAGTATGGTAGCCCCAACTCAAATCACCTATCAGAACAACTCATCAAGAAGCTGAACTGCAGAGAGATAAAACTTGCTGTACGTAGGCACTGTATGTAATTATGAGCGTGTGCATAAGTTTCACAGTACATTCTGCATAATTACAGCCTTGCCTGGCACAGTTGCCAGTGCGAGCATGAACACACACGCACACACATAATGTATGCACAATATTGTGCATATGGACTTGGGAAAAGACAGAGAACAGTGAAAGTTGCTGGCTGTTGTTTTAAGAGCTGACTCTGCCATTTCTAAGGTTAAGTTTGTGTTTTTTTGCTACTCATTACCATTCTTTAACTGTTACAATTTATATCAGCATATAATGTTAAATAATTACAGGGAGCGGAGCTCACTCTAGCGAGGATATAAATGCACTGTGGGATTCTACAGATTTAAACAAATAACACTCACAGCAGGGGGTGAGCAGATGAATTAGCATTAATATCCTGCCTGGGAGATCCCAGTGCAGTGTTATGGCTTAAATACAGATCTTTTCTGTAACAGTCAATATGACAGCTACTAGCAATACAGCCCGGCACATTTGCTAGTCAATATAGCAGCTGCAGCTAAAAGAATGCCCTTGTAATAATCCATACAGCAGCCAGTTAAAATAAATAACTTCCCTTTAACAGTCTATATCGCAGCCAACTGCATTAAAACCTTTCCTTTTAAGGTCTATACAATAGTCAGCTAAATGGAAAAATTGGCATCCTTCTTGGCAGCTTCAGAGGGAAGTCAAGCATCAAATGGGCTAGAGACTGAATTCTCCTCTCATCTCTTGGGGGACGAGGGGGGTCCTTTCCATATCATGCTGGTGGGGAATCCTGCAATGCTGCTATCACAGCTTGCAGTTTAAGTTTTGTGAGAAGGCGATTTAAGTCTCCAAAGCCATCGCTTCACTATCTTTCACAAGCAATTACATTCACTTTAAAAAATAAAGACCAAAACCTATTTCTTTCCTGATCAGAATAATGAATCAGGTAGACCACACCTGTCCAGGAGTAGCCAGCACATATATCCGTATTTCCTCAGACTAATGGCAATATGCTTCTCCTAACACTTTTACCATGAGAAAGATGCCCCATCTCAGTCCAAAAGCAGAACCCGAACTTGAACTCTCTGTTCTAAATCAGTAGCTGCTTTTTTACTCTGTAACAAGAAGCAACAGGCTGAGGTAGGCTAGGAGTCTACCTTCCTTGGACTATACCACAGCACTTCATTTTGCAATAGCAATTGCAAAAGACCACAATATAAATCATGATAGAAATGGTTACAAAGCATCCAAATCTGAAAACTGAACTGGAAGACAATCCATGACCACAATGAATTCTGTCATAAGGCCACTACATACAGTTTTTATGTCTAGGGTCAAATTCTGTTCTCATATATATAGATTTTATACTGGTATACCTCCATTCTTCTGTGATGGAGTGGCTGTAGATTTACACTGCAAATTAACTGACCTGCAAAACAAACCTGTAGAACTTCCACAAATTAAAACAACGCTTCTTGAGGCAAATTAGAAAGTAGAACACAAAAAACCCATAAAGCACTTAATACTGAGCTTATAGTTTACAAACTGTTGTACAAACAGTAATAAATTTCTAGAAAATGAAATGTGTACATATTTTCATATTTTCCATACTGCTAAGAGATTTTATTGAGAGGGAATTCTGCCACTAAAATACTACATTTGCTAGCTTCTTATAAAAGAAAGGAGGCAGATGACAATTTTGTTAGAAATTGGAATGATAAAGCAGGAATGGCATTTATTCTTTAAAACTCCACAAATGAAAAACATCTGCCTGCTTTCTTTTTAAGAAACCTGTCCCTTTGGGTATATATTAAAAAACATAAACATAAACTAGGGGCCTGCAATCCCACCAGATGTTTGGCACCTGGAACCTTTTCAAGTAATTGATCAAGAAAATAAATATTTTTTCAGGTAACAGGAAAAAATTATCTCGAATCTTTCACATTGTCAATGCTTTAATTTATTGTATCTCAGATTTTAAGGGAAGACTGCAGCTACAAACACATTCCAGCTTATAGCCTCCCAAATTAAAAATAAATACATGCCACCCCTACTCCAGAAGTCATGGTTTGAAGCTTTGACCATATTTTGCAAAATGACAGTTATTAAAAACAACAAACATGCATCACAGTGAGTCATCTGGTTTCCAACTTCTGAGTCAAAAGGAGCTGATTCCACACAAACTGAAACCTGGCTCTCTGACTACTTGCATGTTTAACGATTTGTATCTCTGCACCACAGCTTCAGAACAGGATGTGGAAGAAAAGAATGAAAAGGAGATGGGAGAAAGGGGAGGGGAGGGAAAGAGAAAAAACACTTCTTTACTGGTCCCAGTGTCATTGCAAATAAAGACCATGTCAAGATTTAAACCATAATAATGGAAAGGCTATAAAGGTCCCTGCTATAATGTTTCCTCTGATATTCCCTTTCATAAATGCTCTCTTTATGTTGCATGCTTTGCAATAATACATGTAATGTTTGTGAACTAGACCCGCTGGGGAAGCTGTATCATGTGAAGCTTCACAGAATACAACATTAGAAGCTAGACAATTCATTTACCAGTTCCTCAACTTTTGTATGCTGCACCTATCTTCTTCAAGAGAATGCAACAAACATGAGGAGACAAGTAATCTAAAGCAACTTCCAAGTATGTTTAGCTGGAAACAGATCTGTATGTACCAACACACGGACATGCAGTACGGAGTTACCTCTTCCTCCAATGCCTTTCTGGGTAAGACTAAAAGCCTCTTCCCAGATCCTACATGTATAAGCAAGAACCCCGAACTTGTTCACAGCTATGCCAATCGGATCAATAGCATCCTGAGCTTCCTCTTGGCAGAGACAGTGAAGAACGTCAGTGCCAAGAGTATCTGCACAACAGATTCCTGCCAGCACCAGGCTGGGAGCCTCCTGATGGCAGCGCATAAACACATGCGCATGGGGTACTGGTTGCAACACCTCTTTGAATTTGCATGTGCATAGGAAGACCCGTTCACTTCAGGTAACACACCTGCATGGAGCTCAGCTCTGCCTTCCCAGAAGGAATGACCATCAGCAGCCTGAGGCACCTGCATGCCTGGCAAGAGAAGTATAGAGAAGAACACCACCTCTGTAAGAACTTAGGGTCAGACTGGAATCCCATGGGGCTTTAGCACTGAATTTCCCGAGTGACCTGATACCACTACTTTGAAGCATACTGGGTGCTTGGTACCTGACCATTAGTGAGAACTAAGTCCATCTTTATGGGATTGTGGCAACCTGATGTTGAGAAAGGGGTTGTCAAAAATATGGGGGGGGGGGGCGGGCTCGTCTCCGTCTTGAGTGTAATTCTAAATCACTGCACAGAAAGTATTTATATCCTGTTGGCAGCATGTGTAACCAATGCGACTCTTCGTGTCAGAGCTGTCAATTACGGGCTTGACTTATGAGGAAAGATTAAATGAGCTAAATATGTAGAGCTTGGCTAAGAGACTAGGATGGGGGTGGGGGAAAGGAGGAATGATGTGATAACTGTCTGCAAACATCTGAAGGGTGCAGATGCTTAAGGAGGAAAGGAATCACTTAGGGTGGCACACAAAACAAACAGGAGAAGCAAGCTGGAAGGAAGACACAGGAAATTCTCACTGTATAGCAGGGAAACTCCATTCCAGCAAGATGTACTCTGCTGTGGAATTGTATCCCGAGGAATACCATCATTCAGGCCATTCAGATGCTTGACAAAACACTAGGAAGTTGACAGCAGAGGGAAATCCTGCTCTGACCAAAAGATAAAACAGGTAACAAAAAAGTGGGGCATATTGTGAATGCAGCTGATGATATGAAGCTCTCTCTCTTGCTTCTCTCCAGCTGTACAGTCCTTCTACTAAAAAGCTATGCATATTTTCATTGTTACTTTTCCAGAAAGGCAACTGTCAAGTAGCAGTGGCGTGTTATGGGATCACAACTGGGAAGAGGACATGGTCTGTACAATTACAACAAGGAGAAGAGCTATGTAAACATGCATACAAAAACAAAAAAAACCCCAACCTATTAAGATGTTTGGAAGGATTTGCAATGTAAGTGACATACAGAGAAATACAAGAAACATGAAAAGCAGGGAAAATCTCTTCTCCAGTAAGTTGTTTAGGAACTCCAAATCTAAGAATTATACCTCAACTTCCTAGTTTGGCAAGTCTTGGTTCTGAAGGTGCTGGCATCAGAAGTATCTGAAGGATGTATTCCTGTACATCAACGTTGGGGAAAGTTCTTTCAATTTCTTAAATAAGCCATTCTGCCTTTTGTGCCCCAGCTACCTTACTTTTTAACGTGATGAAGATGCAACATATCTTTTGCTCTGAGGCATAACAAAGATGCCACAGACATTGCAAATTTTTTCTTATGGCATGATCTCCCAGGTAAAAGTAGGAAGAAGCCAAGAAGTGAAGGAAGTTATCACATGTAGGCAGTTAGAATCTTGTAAGAATCACTAGCTGTCACTAGACTCTTTGATTGCAGTAACAATGACACAGGCAGCATCTGGATACAGGCAAAAGGAGTCCAACTGCTCAGTGGTATTAGAGGTAGGAGAGGAATTAAGAATCTCTAGCAACACTTTCCAGGTTAGGAATTTAATAATGTGGAGTCAAGAGGCACTCCAAAGAATAAGTCTCGGGCACAAAGTTATTTCAAGAAGCTAAAAAGGCAGACACTCCTGTGAAGTTCTTAAGCTGGTCCCTCCTCTCCGTAAGCAGAAAGAACTGTGGGCAATTGCTGCCCTCTACAAGTTGTTCTGCACATAGCGTATTTTCCACACACATGTAGCTGAAATGATACTATTATCTCACCTTGATCCCATAACCCATCGTTACCAAAGTGCACACTGTGCAGGCACCTCTTTGCTGTGTGCCGTCACCTGTTTGAAATTAATAAGTACCCTTTCCAACAGCTGGGATGCACACAGCAAAGTGCTCCCAATCTTTCTGAGCAGGCAAAGAGCTGGGCTGCCAACTGATACAGAACAGCCAGCTGATAGCAAAGCAGGCCATGATCTGTAAAAAAATTGTTTGGGGGTGTAGCATGTTTAGACCACCAAAACATCACATGAGCATAAACAAAAAAATTAAATTCATTTTTCTCAAGGGGAAAATATCAAGTAATGTTAAGTATTTCCTAACTGTGTGCCAGTGTTTCTTTCCAATGTCACAAAGCACTGTAGCTTCCATTTTACCTTCAGTGAGAGATCTGGGATCTCTGGAAGTCAAATCATACCTAACGTTAAAAAAGATTCTAACCTAACTCCTAGTACTTTAATTTCCTCGCATGTTTTGTAAAGAACAACTTAGAGTACTGCAACTATTTTAAAACCATCTTAAAAGTCTTCCGACCAGTAATGTTGGTTTGTCTGAAAAGCAAGTAGGAATTGCTTTCAGAGCTCTCTTCTGCACAAATGTCCAGAAAAGATTATAAGCTGCTAACTCACCACACTGTTAGTAATAGAAAATGACTGTACCTATCCTAGTTCTTATGCTGCCTCACCCACTGGCTCTAAAGGGTCACTTAACCTGTAAGCTTCTAGGGACAGGCAAAGCCATTATTACATTTTGTACCATCTGCTAGGGTCTTAACCTGCTTTGGCCTGTAACTACTGCAAGTTTCTAGCTTTCATACATTAACATATAATGCTACAACAGAAGTTCTATCCCAAACTATTATAGTCCACCCTCTTTTATAATTGGGATTTAAAGGAATTCCAGGAAAACTTTCCCATTGACCTCAGATGGGCAATTTAACTTGACGTGAGACAGTGTTCCTTTTACTATGCTCAGTAAGTAAATTTGCATCTGTGTGCTTTGCGCATATTAATATATTTGTCTGTATCAACAGAGTAAAAGGAATTGACAGATTAAGCGAGTACATTTTGCATGAACAACAAAAGAAGTCAATGAACACGCAGAAGTAAGAGGCAAAAACAGGCAAAAACCCAATAATCTCCAACTTATCAGAAGGTCAAACACAAGACAGGTCTGCTTAGTAAATCATAGAATTCTCTCTGCAGCAAACCAAAGAATATTGTGTAAGGCAGTCACACACCTCTGGCTCCCTGTTCCAGGCCCAATAAAACTGAAATCTGCACAGCAATTGCCCTCCACAGCCTGATGGAATTATTGTCCAGCACTGGGAATCCACAGCAACACATTCAGGACCTCTCCAAACAAACTGAAGCATTATCACACCACTAGGGTTACTGCCTGGACGGGAGGTCACAAAGCTGATAGTCTCTCTCTCTCTCCTGCTGACGGTGGTAAATTATCCTGACTAATGTTTCGCTGGGGGCTATAAGTTAGTTGCCTACTGACTCTGGCTGTCTGGAAATCCCCTCTGGATAGATTTACTTTTAGAGAATCATTCAGTGTAGGCCACCACTCCGAACAAACCCATTGTGGCAGATAGAAAATTTGTACAGTAAACAGGTATAAATCTTGTCTTAAACAATAAAGGGTGGGAAAATGGGAAGCAAAAGTGTGATGGGGAGTGTCCCTCCAGTACAGTCCAGTCCCTCACATCATTTCTGGAAACAAAAGTCCTTCTGAAAAAAAATCACATTTTATATAAATCTAGACTAGATCTTTGAACTTCTGAACTAAAAGAAAGGATAAGGATACTACATGGTATCCCTTGCGTAAGAATGATGGGAAGCAAAGTGCGATGGGGAGTGTCCCTCCAGTACAGTCCAGTCCCTCACATCATTTCTGGAAACAAAAGTCCTTCTGAAAAAAAATCACATTTTATATAAATCTAGACTAGATCTTTGAACTTCTGAACTAAAAGAAAGGATAAGGATACTACATGGTATCCCTTGCGTAAGAATGTGTTCTAGAAAACAAAGTATGAGGTTTTCAGTGAAAATATCTTTCTTGTCTTCAGTACAGTCCAGTCCCTCACATCATTTCTGGAAACAAAAGTCCTTCTGAAAAAAAATCACATTTTATATAAATCTAGACTAGATCTTTGAACTTCTGAACTAAAAGAAAGGATAAGGATACTACATGGTATCCCTTGCGTAAGAATGTGTTCTAGAAAACAAAGTATGAGGTTTTCAGTGAAAATATCTTTCTTGTCTTCATTTCAAACAATTTCAGTCAAAGGAGAATCTTCAAAAAATTCCCCTGTATCTCATTTTCTGTAGGGTTTGATAGGGTGGAAAGAGCATCTACTACTTCGTAAGAAGACGACGGCCATGGATTCTCAATGTGCCCAAAGATTTGTTCATAAAAAGTAGACTCTGAGTACTCTTAACTAACATTAGCCCCAACAAGCTCTCTCAAATCTTATGACACAGTTCTGTAACCTTTCCTCATTCCCACTCATTGGTTTGTTCACATGGTTAAAGACAACGGTATTGTTAGTGTCAGGCTCCATCAACTTCTAATTACACCAGTTAGACCTAAAAGTAGTCAAACTTAAAATCTCGATTGCAAAGCTCCTTCCTAGGAAAACCTAAATGAAATTCTCTTTAACCACAGTCTACTTACGAGGAAGCTTAACAGAACACATAAGGTTTAAAAGGAGGCAACGAAACAGAGAGGACCTAATAATTCTATTGTCTGTCACTGAATGCTAAGCACCCAAATCCAGGCAGCTGAGAAAAGGGGTAAGGAACTATCCAGTTTCAGTTTCAAAAGTGTTATCCATTATAAACACATATCACAAATTTTACTGGTTTACTTCCAAGGAAACCTAGCAGCTGAACACAAAAAACATAGAGGAACTAAATACACCCATAACAAAGCCCCAACATCATGGCTTCAATCTGAGATCTCAACTGATGGCTCAGGAAAGCATAAATACAAACACTGAATGTGTTCAGCATGGACATACTGACCAAAGTGACTTTGTGCCTGTGGATACACGATGGATATAGAAAAGTCAAGTCTCTTTTCTGCTCTCCATTTTTTTCATTATTCCTCAATCACCGGAAAAGTAGTCAAAACCAGAAAAAGGATGAACTAAGGAAGTAGCAGTGTACCACAATCACTTTTAAAAAATGTATTACACATGCAAGGCTAGAGGCTTTTCCAAAGACATAAAAGGAGCAGAATGAAGCCCCTGAAATGGAAATTGCCTCCTTTACCAGGCCAACAGACTAGGTCTCACATCTATGCCACCAACTTGCTGGATGAACCTGGCTAAACAGGTAACCTGTATATCTCAATTAGCTTTTCTAGAAAATGGAGATAACACACACGTTTTCCCTAAACATGATAATTAATGTCTGCAGTGTACCCTATGACGTTTGCACAAAAAGGGGTGTTAAAAGTATTCTGGCCATTATCATGACCCTTAAAAATTTAAAAATTAGTTTAACAAAGGGTGGGGAAAAGCCACAAGGGCTCCAGCACATATCAACAAACTCTACACTAATTGCTATAAAGGCAGCAGTAATTCTTGTTACCTTGTACCTTTCGACAGCCTGTAAAAAAGGGAATACAATGTCCATATTTCAGTGCTAACTGCTATCATCTGCAGCAAGAAACAGAAAGAAACAGCACATGCTAAAAATAAAAGAAGAAAAGTTAAATAATCCTGCAAAAGAAAATACCCTGCTCCTCATACCATGATCCAGGGATCTTGTAACTTAGTGAGAAACCAAGAGAGTGTTTTACATTTACAACCAGTACTTTTATATTTACAACTAGTCCTTCTTCCAGATACCAAGCACCAGCAAGGGAATGAGTATGTTTTGTGGCAGGAAAAAAAAACCAAAACAACAAACAAGCAGCACGTGGAAAGGCCTCGCTTATAAGCTCTGCTTCCTTAGCTTATTCCTACAACCCAGGCTCATGTTAGGGGCAATCATATGTATAACCTTCATAGCTGTAATTTAGACTGCACCAGATTCGGCAGAAAGCAAAGGCCAACAACAAATATATTCAAGCTCTTGAAAACATCTCAAAAGCAGGACAGTATGGTTAAAAAGCTACAAGATGCTGCTAGGGAGAGACAAAACAGGCTAAAAAGAGAAGCAGAAAAGACAACATAATTCCACTAAAGAGAGAAATTAGACCAAAGAAACAAAGAATCGAGAAGAAAAGGGGATTTTCTAACACTGTAACCTCACAGAAAAGGGTTTTGTCCTATGTGGTTACATCTTTTGCACATCCCAGGACTTTGAGTGGTTGCAAAAAGACAAACCTATTCCAATTCCACAAGTGTTCAGAGGATTATCAGGGGTGGCTTCACATACAAGCAGAAAGGGATGCAGCAGTGTTCGCTGATAAGCTGGACTCAAGGAGAAGCTGATCCTGCACTGACGATGACAAACGTGGCTGTAAACAGCAGCAGAGCGAGATGCTGACACTCTGCTAACACAAGGTTACAGTTCCCACTATGGAGCTACACGGCAAATTTTAATGGGCCAAGACCGACAGCTAGGGAAATGAGTGTCCGCTCTCTGCTGCAAAAATTATAGCTTTTCCCATCCCCCTCCAACTCATTCTCCACTGTCAGTACTATAACACAATGACCTCTTATTAGGAAGTATTTTTCAGTTGGGACAGTTTATTGTAAGGACACTGGATAACTCAAGGGATTAATGGCATGGACGTGGAGTCCCTTATCTCCAGTTTGGTAGTTCAAAACATCAGAAGTGGGTTGAAGAAAGAGCAATTAGGAGTGTGACATGAGTTTGTAGGGCTCCATTCTGAAGGCCTTAGTAAGGCCATAAACCTTAGCAAGGTATGCTCTGAAGACCCAAAATGCAGGACACAATATGATGTGTCAGACTGCATCTACTACATGATCTTGCAGAACGCTGAAGTCCTCTTGCAAACAACTAGAAATCATGGCTTCTCCTGGATTCCTGTTGAAAGCAGCAAGACTGCGGGGGTACAGAGTACACAGAAGACAGTGCCACTGAGCACAGAGCAGAAGGTATTTAGCACCTTGCAGGATACAGTGCCCATTAGAATCACAAATACAATACAAAAACAGCTTGAGCCTATAATGACATCTGCTGATACAATGCAAGATGTTTTAATTCTATTGCTTTCTCACACTTGTGCGTAACACCACTGATATGTTCCAAACAGGTCTCAGTCCTATGAAGCACTGTCATCAATTAAGTCAAAAAAGGTGAGGGGGTACAGAGCAGAATTTGGTCATGAGACTCTTGTCTCCCTCCTCTGGATTCTGTAATTCTTCTTCAACTGCTTAACACCAGATTTGAAGTCAGCACTGATAGGCCTGAGCACATGGCTTTCCCATACAGAGCCATTTGTTGGATTCATGCCATAGTTTGTTCTGGTGTTTCCGTAAACATTTTTATGACATGGCGCCATGTGCCTACAAGTCTGCTTTATGGACCGAGATCTACTGCATGCATTAGAAAGCAGCACGCATGATCCTGGCTACAGAGAAGCCACAGTAGTGTGGTGGAAGTTAGGTCATCTGGCTCACAGAACTGAACTGCTCATTTAATAAGGCTTCTACAGATACTCAGCTGGAAGCAATAATGACTCCTAAGCAAACGTGACAGAGACTGTGAGAGTTTAACATAAAAAAAACAATTAATGAAAAAACAAGGAGAAAACCTCCACCTTTCAGAGGGCTCTAATTAGCTCACATGCAAGACTCTCCATTGTGAGAGTGAAGTTTATGTTGGAGTTCTTAAATTTATAAATATTTTTATATGGTAGGAATATACACCTATACAGAAAGATACACAACTGCTACATGCTTCCTCTGAGCAATTCTTCAGTTGCATACACAGTGAGAAATTAATTATATCAAAGATAATGTTAGAATCTGCCTTGAGAAAGAGAACGAACTGTCGACCAGCACAGGCTGTGATGATCTGCTGCCTGCTATGACCTTCCTAAGGAGTGGGGTGGGGAACCAACCCCAAAAACCAAACCACCAAATCCATCACAAAGCACATGGTGTCAATAACAACGTCAGGTAATCTCACGTACAGATGTCTATGCAATTAAGGGATGGCACAGTGTTACTAGGCTAGAGAGATTTTCACTGCAGAGCTTAACAGAATTCATGAATAGCCCTTTCACTAGATGCACTTTACTGACCCTTCCCAATTCACAGTCTTTACTCACATCTCCCTCCTTTAAAAATCATCTCCTGGGTTCTCCAGATAAGAGTTACAAGGTAAAAAGACTTCGATGTAGCCAGTGCCACATCATTATGGAAAGTACTTGAGTCTTCTCACTGCAAACAGCTTGTATTCACTATGATCACCAAATGAAAGCTGGAGAAGGAACTCTATTAGAGATTTGTATGTTTAGGACAATAACATGGGCTAAGAATTTTGGCAAGGTTTTGACTGAGTTATAGATGGCTGAAGAGGACAGAAAAAAAGAAAAAGGAGGTTGTAAAAAAAAATATATATATACTGCAGCTCCAGAGAATGGTGGCTCACTTCCCACTCTGCATCACCGTAAAAATGAAAACAAAGCAGGGTTCTCTTCGTTATCCTCATACACAAAAAAACCCAAGCTCTTTCCAAAACGGTTCTAGAGTGAAAACATTGGATCACATGCACTGCCAGCTGCCAGACACTTCTAAGCTCACTCGGAAAATAAAGACAGCTTGAATGAGGTCTCTGAGCAGCAGAGATTTTTTTTTATTAGACAACAGCACTAAGAATCTCAGTTCAAATTATGCTGCACAGGTCTTTCTTCAGACTCTTTACTAAATAAGCACTGATCAAGAGCATACATTGCACACACTTAGGACAGGCAGTCCGTGCTCAAGGACAACTCAGTGGCCTAGGTGACCCATGTCTAACCCCAGAAAGACAGAAGGTTACGGTTACAGGTCAGAATTCAGAGGTCAACAGCAGGGCAACATAAGGCAGTTTACACCTTTTTCACAAAGCACCAGCTCCTTTGAAAAGCAAAACAATGGATGCAGAATGATGCAGCAAAGAGAACAACTCATGTATATTATATGATCAGCAAGAAATTATATGCTGCTTCTTGATGAACTTACCAGTGGCTCCCGAGATGCTGCATTTTCAGTCGCAGGGCAGGAGCCAGCCTGTAAAGCAAAAAGAAGAGTGAGGTTACATTGCCACCTGATGGACACAATTAGAAATACTTGTCTGTTAAGAGCACTCTTCCTATGAGCAGGATTTAGGCAGACACATTTGTTTCTGCTATCAGTAGCAGTTCTGTGATGGACTGAAGACAAAAAGGTCAGAATCACACAAAAAAATTAGTTCCGGCAGTCCCCATTTAAAACAACAGAATTCACAGAATCTGCAGAACTTGCTTTAGGGATCCAGCAGTGAAGAGCCAGAGAGACTACTGAGAGATGTCGTGAAAGAAATGTTCACCCTAACTCAAATTCTGAAATACATGGTGCAGTGAACAAACACAGCATGAAACTGGGATTCCCTCTGCTAAATCTTGATGGCAACACTTGTCACATTGCATGGTATAAGACAGGACATTTTCATCATATAGGAAATGAGGATAATAACTTGCCCGTCTCAAAGGGACCTGATGAGTACTTGACATCCGCAAAGAATTTTGCAATACTAAAGGGAAGAAATGCTGCAGAAGCCCAAAGTACTGCTCTTGAAGTGGATGCAAAGGTACCTCACTCTGATTCCATGATTCACCATCTCCTCTCTAGAAGGACTAAACTTAATTTGACACCGAGCTTCTCCCATTTCCATGACCCAGTAATGCGCCCTTTGTTTTCCACACTATTCTTCTAAAGATTTCAGAACAACTATGATTTAACTAAACCTCACGATATGTCAGCAATACCAGTACCATCCTTGTTTCCCACTCATAATTAAGAGATGTAGCTTTAGGGCAGATGCTGAACACCTTACCTTGCACACTAGGAAAGGGTAGTACACAGGACGAAAGTGAAACTATGTGATTAAAGCAGGACAGCAAGCCAAAGACTGGACTAGACTTAACATTCAGGAGCTTCCACCCTCCAGGCTCACCTGCAGTTTTGCTCATATTCACTCGCTCATCAAGAACAGGTATAACATTTTAGCATAGTCCCATGTTTTACAGAATTACTCTCTGGGTTTTTCTTCACTGCCAAAAAAAAGCAGTTTGATCTCTGTGTAACTAGCATATATCAGCTCTCCCAAGGTAGAGACACCTAAGTTTTACCATAAAATACTTATCTTGGTCTACCATCTACTTTCAAATGGGATTCACATGATGTTAAGATGGTCTAAACCATATTGCCTTCACTGTGGGTTTTTTATCTTAGGAGAGGTGACACATACCGGTTACCTCAATGGTAAAAAAATGCAGTTTTATTAGTAATGAAGACAAGTTTTGAGGCTCAGTTAGAGAAAAGGGATCCTATTCATTGAGTATAGGGAAAGAGAAATCAAGTGATAGCATAAAGGTCCTTAAGTGACTTTTTGTCCTCCAGTTGTATTCATCACTTTTATGCAATATACCACACCTTCAAAGTACCTCAAGATTTTTTCTTCCCATCTACAAAATACGCAAAAAATATAGATAAAAATAATTACCACAAGAGGGTGCCAGAAACTCAAATATACTGCAACTTAGCTGCTTCCAGACTTAAGCATCATCACCAGGGCCCAGCCAGATCTCACAGTTAGGCAGCGATTCTCTAGAGAGGCCCTGAGTCTCTTCATGTGCAGTCACCATCATTTTTGTTACTCCACTACATATCCGCAAAAATTTCAGCCACTAAGAATTCACTTGACATAACCACTGCAAATATCAGCTTCAACACCATACTGGGAGTCACACTGCCTGGTCTGTCTGTAGTGGAGACAATGCTATGTGATACCAAGAAAAAGGCTCTTCTCTCTTCAGCCTTGTCACTGACCTCCCGTTTTTATACACATAGTATATCTGCTTTCCAATCTTTTACAGCTGGATGAAAAAAAAATAATGAACAGTCTCAAGATCCACCCACCTCCAAAAATACGGAAAACATATGAGAATCAACACAAGAATATGGCTTGCATCATTTATTAATAAGTTAACTGAACCTGTTTAAGCTGTGGATAAACTTATTTGGTGCATATGCTCTATTTTATTTCTTCAGTCAAATCCCAGAACTAACACAGATATCTTACTATGGCTAGTACTCTAAAATATTGGGGCCTGATTCATAGCACACTGAAGTCAAAGAAAAGATTCTCACCAAATTCAGTTAGCACAGGGTCAGAACTGCTTAGAAGAGGCAGATGAAGAGCAGCACAGATAAAATTCCTGTGGAATACTTCAAAAAAGCACCTATAGCTGTTAACTACTATTTCCATGGAATTGTTCCATCAAGCCACTTGTGTTAAGTGTTCAGCTTTCTAAGAATGTACATATTTTGCTCTTCTGTAGCATGTTTCAAGGAAAATTCAAAGCATTTTAACTACTTAAGCTGACTTTGCAAAGAGAAAAACTACAGATGTGTGGTGCAAACAGTAAAGTCACAAAGGCACAAAGAAAGAAACCACCAGAGAATTCCTATCTTCAGAAAATTCCCACAGCATCCTAAGTACTAGAGCTTGTATGTTCTGCCCTAAGGAGCTGCACTAGTATTTGTGGACTGTCACTCCACAAAAAATTTGGCCAATCTGGGAAACTGCCCGAAGGAGGATTTGAAATGAAGCCTAGGTTACTGTGAGAAAACATGCATCATATTGACAGGAAAGAGTCTTGATCCTGAAGACAAATAACCAAAAATTCTGACGTGTGCTTGTACGTAACCTGATGACATATATATGATTAGTTGGATAATTTATGGTACTTTGACTGCATTGTCCAAAGCTACCAACATTTTAAATGAGATCTGCATTTTCCTTCCAGCAAGACTTCCAAGTACAAGGCGTAGTGTAACAGCAAAGGAACTAGTCTTAATAAGGTAGGGGACAGTAACCCTTCAGAACATGTTAGCTCCGAGACAAGTCAAGGAAGATTCCATCCTTTCCACGTGATGGCTGTTCAATAGCCTGTATTTCATGAAAACAATGGACATCACGGTCCAGAGACCACTTATCTTCACCATAAACCATCTTTTAAGGCAGAGAATCCAGAGGCTTAATAGTCAAGAGCTACAGGCAAGTGGGGAGGAAAATTTATGTATATATTGACTAACAGTGCAGCTAGGGAATTAAGTCTCTGGAGCAACAAATCAGGTATCTTTCAACCTCTGAAATTTGCTTTAACTACCTCCTTAGAAGGTAGTTAAAAAGAAGAAAAAATGCACCTAGATGCTGTAGACTCAATCCAAAGTGGGTATAATGAAGCTTTCGAAAGAAAACAACTAAGATTTGGGCCTTTGTACTCTGCTTGCTTCCCCACTAAACCACATGTAAGAACATCACCAAGTATAAAAGATGTTGGAACACCAATGCATTCTTTTCACCTTACCATCTCTCCTTTCTCAGTCTCTTACATTAAATTTACATGTAGTCTGTTTTTAGCATAGTGAGCCTTCCAGTGTTACGCAACAAACAAAAGAATCCCACGTACAGAATCCACTCTGCCTGTCCTACCTCAATGGCTGCACCACCATTTTGGTACCAAGTCAAATTCAGCCATTGACTTTAACAATTTCAAGCCTTTTATGACTCACACAGACCAGCTACATACTGACTTCCAGGCTACAGGATTCTCGGCTTCTGCACATAATTGTACAGATAATTAGGCATCATTTTGTGTCCCACACTAAGCAGCTTGGAAAAATTTAGACATACTTATCTAAACCAACAACACTACTGCCAATCAATGTTAAAGAATTTCAATTTTTCTCACACTATGGGGATTTACGGTTAAATGGAATACCAGAGGACTGGGTTGCTGGCTGGCTGAGCCAAGAAGACTCGCCAAATATACTGCCAAAGTATTCAGCATCAAAGAAATACTGATAGCCAAGAAAAATCAGAAATCGGTTATTCTTTTCACAGGCTATACCATCATCTTGCTCTTTCCTTTCTTTACTATAAGGAATAGTAACAGAGAGACGGGATCTTTTCTTTGGTTTATTTTTTAGTAAAGACATTGCTAAGGCCCGAGGAACACAATTTCTAAACAAAACCAAATATTTTAAAATCTCTGGTAGAAATGTTTATTGCCTTTAGAATATAATTCTATGTAAATTATTTCATTTGAGCTGCAACACTCCCCCCTCCCCACAATGCTTGAGGCAATATATTAATTCATGAGAATGAGAAAATTAAACTAAGAAAAACAGATAATAAGCCAAAAGATATCTGACACTCCCTTTTCAGCATCTAAACTAACTAGATTTGCAATAGAAAAAACAATAGGACCCAAACATAAACATGTTAAGCAGGGCAGTGCTACTACTCATAGCCTTGTGTTGAATGCTTGGCAATAAATAAACAAACATCATCAGTGGTAGAAAGTAAACTTTTTTTTTAAATTCTCTAAACGTTTAGTGTGCAACGGCGACAACTTTTTCCACGCATTTGATAACAGTGTCAAAACTGCAATGGTTGCATAAGAGGAGCGGCATTTACATTCTGGTAGACTAATAAAGATATTTTCATTGTTTTGTTTTATTCCAAAATTGTCCCCTTAAGAATTCATCTACTGTGCTAGACATTCTTCAATTGCACCCCCTTTTTCCGGCCAAAGCTGCAAGATTCTCTCAAATCCCATCCAAGCCAACAGAATTTGAGAGCGCTGAACGCTGCTCAGCTAGAGTTCTGGATGGGGAACGTGCAACCAGGGTAAGACACGTACTGGATGGTGAAGACAGGGATATCTGTCAGGCATGGATAGCCTTGGCCAGACAGAACAATCCCTTTGTCTCCACACAAGCACACAATGTGGGGAAGGAGGAAAGTTAATACACAAGCAGGGCTGCTGCCGGTGTGTGCGTGGAGGGGGTAAATATTAGTGTGGCTACCCTTTAGCTGAGCTTGAGTGCTACCTCACGTACCTGAAGCAAGGCAGACCACCAGAGCTGCCCTTTAAACAAACTGCCACTAATGAAGTCATCATGAGAGGCCAGGAGCCAAAAGGGGAGCAATTAATGTGCTATTGCCTGAGAATCCAGCATTTTTGCATACAATGTGACAGAATCCGGCAGGGGAGCAGTCCAGGAGACCATTTTCACCCACAGTGGCTTCAGACCACCTCCCTCCACAGAGGAGCTGACACAAAATAGTCTCTCCGTGGTGAAAAGTGAACTTTGCAGCCTGGGTATTCTGCCTTACCTCAAATTCTTCCTGAACGCACAAGCATTAACTCCACTATGTTCCTTACAGACAATGCCGGGAAAACTCTCCACGTTACACATAAGGTAGGAGTTACCATTCCCATTTTTCACTACGGAGACAGTGACAGAGTGACTTTCTTAATGTCCTTAATTTTAAAACCCAGGGGGTGCTCTGGCTACCTTTATGAGGCCCGTTAAAAAGCAAGACTTTTCAATTTCCAAACATCAAGCCTTCTTTTGAGGTAAAGCAACACTAAATAAATGTTAAAAAAAAGGGTGCAATGGGAGGATACTATAACCAAACTCAAGAGAACTTGAATGTTTCTCAGGCAACCGCATTTGCCAATTAACCAGATTTCTTTCTCAGAAACCTACAGTCAGCTGCCTTGTAGACTGCTCAAGTGGCTTATGGATCAGGCGCAGGTTCTCAGGTGTCCTCATTCTGAAAGCATTCACTTGAAGCATGAGGAATGGACTGCACCTCAAACTACTACTGTTGAAAGCACGTGGCCGATACAAAACTGCCCAACAAGCCTATGGTGAGTTTGGTAACTTGGCCTTTCACAGCCTAGGAGGAGATCTGTGCTGGTTAGTCAGAGTATGAATTTTATGTAATTTATTTCTATTTCAGTTTAGTTCAATAATGTTCCCTACAAACTTGGCCTCCTCAGCCCAAAATAAAAGGATCGACAGAGATTCACAGCGATTTAGTCAAATCTGGATAGATGTGAGTGATTGACTGCACATAAAAGCGTGTCGGTGGCAGACTTTGCTCTATTTTCTTCCCTGTTGCTGAAACAGTCAGACCTTTCATCTCCTGGCTGCTGCAGGAGGGCCCTCTGCGGCCTCCTAAAGGATTTTACAAAATTCCATTGGTATCACATACTCAGGAGTCTGTCCAAGATACTGGTGAGATGAGAGAGCTGCCAGGAGGTCACTAAACTTGAGGTAGGTAGAGTTTGCAATGAAACATGAGTTACCCTGGATCACAAGCAAGCCAGTGCAAGTGACCGGGAACCTACGCCGTATACCACTACATCATACTCCCATTTTTCCCTCTGGCTCCCCCGTTCATTTCAGGTCCCAGTTTAAAAATATCTTAAGCTTTTAGCATGTTTCTTGAGCATGCACTCAAGCCAGCGAACCCACATGTCTCTTTTACCCTCCCAATTCAGTTTTTGCCCATGCTTATACTACGTCTGTCATTGCTTTGCCCTTTTATGCTGCTGGTTCAAGGATCTTTCTCCCTTGCAGTTGCAAGGCAGAAACAACATTTTGTCTAACTGGTACTCCACCTCATTTCAAAACCCAGCTGACACATAAATTGCCTCCTTTCTCTCTGGCTGTGCCTCTTTTTTTTTTTTTTTAACCCCACCACCCCCCCCAGTCCGAGTGCTTTATTGAGTTTCACAGAGAGACCCTGCAATGAAAGCACGCCTAGTGTCTAGGGGCCAGGCCTGCACAGCTAC
>NW_008794443.1:3376438-3377259 GCF_000699145.1 Aptenodytes forsteri
CGGCTCGGGGCAGAGCAAGCCTCAGACTGCGAGACCGTTTGGGTTGCGGTGTCCTGCCTTGCCTGGGGCCCGTCCTGAAGGCGTTTTGGCAAGGGGGTGAACCCCCACGCTGTGGCCGCGGTCCAGCGGCTCCGTCCCGCCGCTCTCCGTGGGTGGGACGGGGGTCAGCGGGGCCGGACCCAAGAATCAAGCAGGGCTGTCGCCGGGGGCGAAGGAGAGGCCGGGAAAAGCCAGTCGGGCCATTGACAAAACCCGCGTTGGTCCGGGCGGTGCGGCAGGGCCACGGCGCGCGGCTCCGGCGTCGCCGCCGAGAGGTGTCACCGTGGGCATTGTTCATGGCTATTGTCCTACGGCTCCCAGAAGCCTGCGAAGAGGCATAAATAGCAAATCCCACTTTGTGCGGCCGGCAGGAGCTCCCGTGGGGAACGCCCTTCGCTTTGGCAGCCCCAGGGGTTCCCCCCCGACGGAGCTGCCCCGACAAGACGCCGGGGAGGATTTATCGCATGCCGGTGCTTTTTCTGTTTATGTTACAATTTCACGACCGGCACACTTGTCCGTAAGGGGATGTATTATTTGAATACACCTACGCACACTCGTCCTATTACTTTGTTTTACAAGTGATTAAATTGCTGCCGACGCCAGAAGAGTTTTTCGTAGACTTACTTCACAGCGGCTTTCTCGACCACCAGCGTTCTGCAGTCCCGCTAAGCCCTGAGGAAAAGCATCGCCAGCGAGGCAGCTCAACAAGGAAGGGTCGCAGGGCTGAGCACGCCGCACCGGCTCAAAGGGCGGCATGCCACAACGGGCACCGGGGAGCGCAG
>NW_008794443.1:3377651-3388768 GCF_000699145.1 Aptenodytes forsteri
CGCCGGGCCGTCCCCCGTCCCCGGTGGGCTCCCATGCGCCGCCGGGCCGAGGCCTGGCTTCCCGGCGTGCCCGCCCGCCGTTTCTAGGAGGCGGCGGGGCCGGGGACCGACCCGTGCCGTGGGACAGACGGAAGGAGAGCGGGTCTGCGGGGGGCGCTTCCTAAGGGGGGAAACGAAGGGAGGTGGCGATAAGCGTCTGGAAGTCGTTTCACTGAAATGCGCCGCCTCCCGTGTGGATGTCGAGGTTTGCATCAAGAATATTAATTTCTGGAGGGGAAACTCGTGAGTATGTGCTAAAAAAGAGCTGATGGGCAGAGCTGTGGGGGGACAGGTCCTGGTCTCTAGCCTGAATTACTAAGAATTGCTTGTCCCTTGTGATGGGTGTAATAAAAGGGCAGTGCTTATGTCACTTTTATTATTTCATTACGTATTTGTTCTGTTCTGCAGCTAGTGGCATTCTGGCTATTGACAAGGCCAGGGAGCCCATCACCTTAGTACTGGCAGAAGATGGCACCATTGTGGACGATGAAGATTACTTTTTGTGTCTGCCATCTAATACCAAGTTTGTGGCACTGGCCAAGAATGAGAAATGGTCCAGCAAAAGCTTAGGTACTCTGCGGATGAGGGAGCACGGAAGGGGAGGGGTGTCTGGAATACACCTAGTGAAATTAGGCTCTCTCAGGGGGGTCAGGAACGACCCGTGAAACTGATGACTCTTGTGTCAGACAGTGGAACAGCCTGGCTCTCGGAGTCTGTGGATGAAGTGGACAGTGCTGCAGAGAAGTGGAAGCAGCTGGCCAGGCAACTGAAGGATGACCTGTCTAATATCATCTTGATGTCTGAAGAAGACCTCCAGGTACAGTGGGGAAACCTGTAATTGCTGTCCTTGGCTCTGCCCACCATCCATTTATCTCAGTAGGTGGCAGAGAAGAGAATAAGTAAACAAGATCTCAAGCTTAATTCAGCTGCTCTTGTTTGGCTGTGGTGCTAGAGTCAAATTTCTCCTTGAGGGGAAACACTCACACGTCTCCTCAGAATGCTCTTAAACACTGATTGTCCCTCACAACATATCTTTCCAATTCTGGCAGTGGGAGGGCAAAAAGTCAAGATTTGGCCAAATGGCAACTGAGGCAGGCTCCTTCCTTAAAACCAGACACCTGTGTAATGTGTCAAAAGGGAAGGCTGAGCAGCATGCCAAATCAGGCTGCTCCAGAGGGGTTTGAAGAACAGCTGTCAGTTTCCAGAGCCGACTGATTCGAGTGTCTGACTGCTTAACACCTTGTATGTGGTGAGGCATGGTGATAACTGCCTCTTCTTGTCCTTCTGCAACGTGCAGCTTCCCAAGTGCCAGGCCATTGGCTTTCCTTTGTGTGTTCCCACACACTCTTAAGTGGTACTTCGATTGCCAGGAGCTGTCAGGATTTCTGTTAAAAGTGCACATGATTCCACACCTTCCTGGATGCCTTTTGGCTTCTGGTAAAGAATGCTGGCTGGTGGAGTGCCACTACAGCCTCTCATAACCAGGCTGACCTGCTATGACAAGAAACCTTGTGAAACATGCTGGGTTTCATGAAGGTGGAGGCTCTGTCATTCAGGAGGCTTGCTGTTTATACTGTAATCAGTGTAATGGAATGAGTTACTCAGTCAGTCCATGTAACAGGAGCACTCTCATTGTTTTAAGGTGCTTATTGATGTACCACGTTCAGACCTGGCGGAAGAACTTGCCCAAAGTCAACCCAAAATCCAGGTATTGCAGGACACCCTGCAGCAGGTGCTGGACAGACGAGAAGAAGAACGCCAGTCAAGACAGCTCCTGGAACTCTACCTAGAGGCCTTGAAAAATGAAGACAGTATCTTAAGCAAAGTAGCAGGTAGGGAGCATTAGGATGCTGGAGAAGGAGCTTTTCAGAGATGCCTGAAATAGTTGAGTGGAATAAATAAGGCAGAGTGAGGGACTGGAGTGAGTCACTTGCTTAGCAGCTATTAATGCGGTTGATGTAATAGCTGGTATCGTGTAAGAATTCTCTGACTGCGTGAGGCCAGGAGTCCTCTCACGGCTGCGTCACATTTCTCACAATGCCTCAAAGTAGAATACTGGGAGAAAAGCTTAAATCACGTAGTCATCCTTAACATTATGGATTTTTTAAGTTAGAGGATGCACCTGGATAGAATGCGTATTTTATTAACCTCAAAACAATCAAAGCAGTCCAGGCCACTTTTCCTGTCCTGTGTTTGTCACGGGCTATAATGATTCTGCTACTTTTCAGAATCTGAGACTGTACCAAGAAAGGAGATGGATGTGGTTGACACAGGTACCAGCAGTACAGGCACTTCAGCCAAAACGGCGCTCAGTGACCAGATCCTTGCTGCTCTGAAAGAGAAACCTGCTCCAGAGCTCTGCTTGGACAGTCAAGATCTAGAGGTGGGTGAGAATGACATAACCATATTCTGGCAAATCTCTCCCTCTGGAGAGAGAGGTTATAGGGAAAGCTGTCCTTGCTTCTGGAGGCTCTAATGTCAATATATCTCAGTCCCAAAGTGGTGAGATTTAATCTATTTCTCTCCCTCAGTAACACTAACCCCTGCTTGGAGCTCCTCTGTAATAGCCAGTTGACACTATTCCAAGTACTCTAGTCTGTCCTCTGAGAAGCCACAAAATAATTCTGGTTTTGATCTTTGCCAAATCATAGTCAGCTAGTGCTTCAGCTGTCTTACCGGCAAGTTTTTTGTGTATGCAGATGCATCTAGCTATATTTCTTTTATACATCCCAAATGAAAATAAAAACCTCCTTATTTTGGAAAACAGTGTATATAAACCCATAGCGTGGAAAGGAAAGTCTAGGTAAACTTTAACCATTAGAAAGTATGTTCTTTCTAATGCTATGAACTTGCTCCTCTTGCTTTTCCCTGCTGTAGAAACTAAATAACTGCTTTCTGTTCCTTTGGACATCTGAACATAGCTTCAAGCTCTAAGTGTTGGTAGAATATTTTAAATACACTAGCCCATGGGATAGGTGATGAAAGCTGGGAACATTTTCAGTACCAAATTGCCAGTATTAAACAGGTGTCTCATTACTGCTGTTCTTAATGTGGGCAGAGGGGTTAGCGGTGAAGGAGCATCAGTAGAAAAGACTGTTAGAAATCTGTCTTGCCACAGCTGGTCTTGAAAGAAGACACACAAGCCTTGGCCTCGGCTCTAAGATGGGACAAGCAGAAAGCTGAAGCTCTGCAGCAAGCCTGTGATCAGGAGCTCTCCAAGCGTCTACAACAAGTGCAGACTTTGCATTCCCTAAGGAGCACATCGAAGGGCAAGAAAACGCTACCCTGGGGAGACTGGCTTAGTTCAAAACGCAAAAAATAAGTGCTGCTTGCAATTTTTTTTTGGTGGGCTTTTTTTGTTTGTTTTGTTGGGGGTTTTTTTGGTTGTTGTTTTTTTTTTTTTGCATTAGAATCAGTACAAGCAAGATATATCCTGGGAGCCATAGTTTGCTGGTCATACTGTGGTCTGACTATAGACAACTAAAATCTGGACATTGTCCTGAGGCTTAAACTCCTGTGATGATTCAAATCATGTGTAACCAAAGGGATTTTAACTTTTTGCAGAATACTAGAACAATGGTATTGCTAAACACAGCAAGTAAGGGTTCAGCTTTGAATACCTGGTTGGGAGCCAGAAGCTTCCATCTGATGATGATGGATCTAGCTTCTGAAGCCCCAGGCAGTTTGCTTACTTTGTCCTCCCACCATTTTCAATGTAAAGGATGGAAGACCTCGTGGAAGACACTTTGAGGCACAGTTAATGAACAGAAAGAAGGCACTTGGAGGATTGCTCACTGAACACAGTGCTCATTCTTCAGTAGGGTTTATTGCGATTTGACCTAGTTAAGCTGTCATTGTGCAGTTTTTCCAGCTGCTTTCTGGCTTTAAGCTCCAGCCTGGGATCTAGGAACTTGAATCCTCATGCTAATTTCATCAGTTAAAGTAAATTTAAAGTCCTTTAACTTCTGTGCTTTTTCTGTAAGGAACTCCTGCCTCTTGGGTGCAGTGTAAGCACTAACTTGTAAAACACAGCAAAGGTGGAAATAATTGCTTTGTAAGGCTGTGGGGCCGAAGACTTGTATTTGGCCTGTCTGTATTACTGTCCTAATCATTAGTGTAGTATCATGGTGTTTTTGTATTAACTGGCTTATTTTTAAATTTGTTAAAGTCTTTTTTTCCTAATATCATTAAAACCTTTCTACCTTACTGTTGGACTAGTTTTGATATTCCCACCAGCTGCTATGATTAAAGAATGTGCTGATAAGTACAGTATTACCTTAAGGATAGAGGAAGGAGAAATTAAATACAGAACTCTCACCTGGCACAATCTGTTCTTCTCTTGTGAGAACAGAAGATGTATATGAAAAAAAAATCTGAAAAGTGAGCTGAAACTTCTGAGAAAGTTTTAGTAGATACAAATGTTTTCTAGTATCACGCAAAACCCTCTGATTTAACATAACCTTAAATGGTACAGGATGCCAACTGATGAGTATTCCTACAGCAAGCATTCAGGTGAACCCATTGCATATAGACATTCCAGTTGAATTATGGCACGCTCGAAGTTAAGACTGCCAGTGTAACTAATAAATATTCTAAACAGTTAAGTGGCTTTGAGCAGGTAAGGAAAAATACTTAGGGTAGCTTCAGATGAAGCTACCCATATGGGAATTGACTGGACTTAGGGGGGAAGCTTGCAGTCAACTTTTTGGTCAGTCTGTTTTGCTAGGGCAAGTAATTGCCTCTTAAATATACACTTCTGGCTTGTAACATTATAGGCCATGGCAGGTAAAAAGGTTTCTTTCTGCTTTAAATAGCTACAAGCTTTTTATGTTCAAGTCTTTCTGAAATAGCATATATGGCTGTGCATTAACAATTTTTGAAGCATGCTCTATTGCACTCAAAGCTAACTACACTGGCTACCAAGTGAAATAGCATGCTTTGAGTAGACTAGCTGTCAGCAAGCTTTTTCTGCGAGCTTGTGATTACCACTCTCTCCATTATAAATCACTTTTTCAGTCTTGCTCAAAGCTGCAATGCTTTTGTTTTTTTCAAGCTCAACTTGGCAATGGAAATTCTACTCCTCAAGCTGTACAAAAACTCTTCTTTCGAAGGGTTTTACCTGTGGCTTTTTCACATCTGCAGATAGCTATTACTTCAGTCCTGTGTGTATTGGGAATATTTAACTCACCCACTTCCAGGCAAACACTGAGATGGAGTCACAGAGACCATGCTGATCATTCTTGTAGGAAGGCAGTGATGGTCCTTCCAATCTAGCCTTAAGGAAAAAAACAAATGGAGGGTTTTCATTGCTGCTTTTTCCTCTTTTCTGATATCAAGGTTAGAGCCCTTTAGTTGCCTGTAAATTATTAAATGCTACAGTTCTTACGTTACAGAATTCAAATTATCAACTAGACCTAGCATAGTATGATTTAACCTGTTACTTTTTTCTTAATTGTTCTGTTCTAGTAGAACAAAAAAAAAAAATCAGATTTTCATAATCTGATGGGAGCTGCAGTTATACTCTATCCTAAAGCTGAGCTGGTAGTTTAATAGTAATATTGACTATTATTTGCAAAAAGAACAGGTATATAATACTTAACTCTCTTTAAAGCTCTATTATAGTCAACATCCTTCAAAAGTCTCCATGAAAAATGAGAAGCAATTAACTACTAAGAGACTTCAATGCTGCATATCATCCTGTAATTTCTATTAAAAAGTCCTTTTTTTAGTCGTCAAGTTTATGTATTGCTTCTTGGATCTCTTTCAGTAGTGCAATCAAAGACGAAAACTGCTAAAACATCTCCATTTAATGAGATTTTTAAACCTAACAGTACAGTCATCCGTATAAATTGATACTCTTTTTTAGTGTAGACTTTACTATAGATCTTTAGATCATTATATTCTGAAAGGCGGTTCATAGCTAGAATTTCCTGTTGGTGATGATAAAGAGCTACTGCCAGATTTAGTATTTCCACAGCAAATAATCACAAAGCTTTTCAGTAAACAATCTTTAGCCATTGGCCAGCACCTTCTGTATACCAGTAGTGTATATGCATGTGTGTTTGGAGAGGAAGTAACAGATTTTAGCTGAGGACAACATCAGAGCTAACAAACTTTGAGACATATTATTTCCCTTCCTGACGTGTTGGGCTTAATGACCTCAAAAAAAATCAATCAGGTAAGCTGTGCAATAAACATCCACTAGGCCTTCCTCTTGAAAGACAGCTACTGTGTTATCAAAATGCTTGATGCTTCTAAAGGCCTAGGAGTCCTGTGAAATAAATACCAATTTTCTACTCAAGAAAGGAATAGGATGAACAATAGAAGCAAATCAAATAGGACTGCGCATGTCTTGATAACCAGACCCCTACAGAAGTTGCTCCTTTAGAGATAGAACAGTGGATAAGAGCAAAAGATACTTGATCGTTTTTTGCTTATCTTACCTATGTAAGTCAGGAGAAACTGTCCACCTAAAACATGCTCTGTAGTCCAATTTAACCTTAAATTAGATCTACATTTTGTAGACATGAAGTATGTTTGATTCACTTAAGCTTATTTAAATTGCATGGACGCTTTAACTATGCAAAAATTAGCATTTCCTTGATCTTATTCCTGTAACATTTAAGAAGCTTTAACTTTTGAACAGGGTGACTGACCTGCCTGTGATTCATGAGGATGGATTTTGTATAGGTGTTCAAGAGGGAGGGATACAGTATGGAAGGTCTCAAACACAGCCAGAAGACGTGTGAAAGCTAGGGTGGCTGCCATTACGCTTTTTTCAGGGTAAAAATTTTAGAACGTCAAAGCCTTGAGTTAAAGTCTTTATCATTAATACATTCAAGTAGACAAACCTACCTTGTAACAGAGATTCCACCTTGTAACAGATTCCTTCTTCAGCAATAGATTTGCCATGAATGAGTATCCTCAATTAATGATCTTCAACGCTGCATTAATGATTTCTCCCTTAAAGCACCAAGAAAAACCTTTTGCATCTCCTTTGGGATTGGGCTGATGACCAGTGTACATTAAGGTAAATAAAGCCTCACGAACCTCAAGAAAGCAAGTAGTGTATAGTGGCATTAAAAAAAAAAAAGGC
This sequence comes from Aptenodytes forsteri, assembly GCF_000699145.1. Classification (NCBI taxonomy): domain Eukaryota; kingdom Metazoa; phylum Chordata; class Aves; order Sphenisciformes; family Spheniscidae; genus Aptenodytes; species Aptenodytes forsteri. The sequence goes on from NW_008794443.1 coordinate 3,384,787, forward strand.
AATATGAAAACTGAGTAATGTACGCACCGGTATGCCAAGAGGACAGATTTCCTGTTGATTACAGAACTGCTAGTTTATTATCTACCTAGCCTACATCAGTCAGCAGAAGAATTCTTCTAAAAGATATCTCATCCCTGAAAGTGGAACAGTTTGGGATAGGGGAAAGGGAGGGTAAAGTGTCATTGTGTAAAATTTCCTGTATAGAGCCAGAGATAGGGATTCACGACATTCCTATTTTCTTCTACACTGTAGCACTTGATTTTATTTGATCACTATTGGATAGTTACAGCCTAAAAAAGGCATGTTTTTTTTTCCCTATCCACTACTGCGTAATAGCTCAGATACAGAGCAAGAATAAAAGGGAGCATGTGTAAGAAGTCCAGAGCATTACTCTTTTTCCATTGTGTCAGGTATAGCTGAGTGACTCTAGTCCAGAAAGTGCACTCTTCTTTCAAGAGAAGGGTTTTAAAAAAGGAGCAAGGCTACTCCTAGAAGTTCTCAAGGATGATCAAAAATATTCTGTCATCTGGTACCTTCCTTATCTTGGGGTAGTATTTAAGGTATGAGTCTTACTAAAATGAGAACCTGATGATTTTAAACTTGGTTTTGGGGAATTGCCTTAAGCTGTATCCTTCAAGAAGGAACGATTGGCTTCAAGGAAGAGCTTGTCTCATGAATCAAGGGCTGAGCAAGAGAAACAGTGTTCAAGTCTTTCCTCTCTTGCTGCATGTTTTAGACTATCCTTGGCAAGCATATTCTTGCTTGATAAAGTTTGCCCACGCAGTAGCTTAAGCAGCCTTCTCATTTCACTGGGCTATATCTGTCTAGTACCTTACGTCTTTAAATCTGCTGCTTTTGAGTCAACAGCATTTGGCAAGTCTCTGTCAGTCCAGCAGAGGGCAATGGTGATACATTTCTGACCACCACCCCGGAGCCATGTTACTATAGTACAATTTAGAAATACAATGCAACTTGCCGAAAGTGAAGACTGTACACCAGCAGTATCACAGGTGAAAAATGACACAAAACATGTTTTAATTGTCAAGACAACAAGTGAGCGATATGGTTATTAAAACAAAAATAAAACACTCAAAATACCTAAGCAAAAGTGTCAAAAATGGAAGCGAGGAGGAAGTCAAACAATTACTAGAGAAACCAAGTAGCAGCATGGAGGGAGCTGCACATACTGAGGTATTACAGTTAGTGAGAATGTTCTGCTTTAAACTCTTTATTTAAAGGATTTTCTTTTTAATAACAGATACCTTTTTGTGAGCAATTAAGGCATTTTGGCTGTTTTACTGAATTCTGACAAACCTTTCATTTTTGGAACAAAAATATCCAACTAATCATGTTCACCTAAAAACCTAAAGATTCATTACTGTTGCTAACCTACAAGAGGAATCTCTAATAAGCTAACTTGGGTTCCTCTAGGATAATAAGAGAAAATGACCAGAGACATTACTTGAAAGGTAAATCACGCCATGTTGGAATCTTCACTTTCAGTCACAGCTGCTTCTTGTTCCCCAGAAGTTCTCCCTCCCTTAGCTGCACTGGACTTCTTTTTCTTCTTCTCCTTTTGCTCCATGTTACTTGATGCGAGCTCTTCACTCTTCTGGGTGATATACTTTAGCTGAGAACAATAAACTAATCAGTCATCTACTGAGGAACTTCATATATTCATGAGAAATTAGAGAGACGTGTTTAAGAGAAATTAACAGCGCAAATTCTTATTACAAAAAAGACGACAGACACTCCAAAAAGGCCGACAAGCATCAACTAATTTTAATTCTTGCCGAAAGTCTTCAGTCTAAGCTGGACATTCTCAAATACTCAAATGCCCTGGCAAGAGTTGTAGTTTGCTGAGATACAATCTGAGTACAGAAACATTGCAAGATTCCTCTGCACCCACTTGACATAAACAGCACATGGTAGTTAGGAACACAAAATTCAGCTCCTGCATTTACTATGCCTTCTCAGGTAAGTTCATGTTGCATATTTCAAATCACAGATGGAAGGAAAAAATCCCCTCACATAAAATTAAAATTAGTATTGGAAGTATTCTTCTTCATGGAAGCATTTACAGGTATGTCTTAACACATTAGCGAATTTAAGTCCACTGAACATCATACACATCAGCACATGAGAGAATACAACAATGTGAATCATCCCTATATTAATGTTAGGAGACTTAGCACCTCAAGGTGGACTCAAGCTATTCCTGACCTTAGGCTAAAACAAAGGAACACAAAACAAGTTATTTACTTCCAAGATTGACAATGCTGTAATCTGTCTGTTTATTGCACTTTTGTACTTGGAACCTCAGCAGCCCTGTTGCAACCAGAACGTTGCTGCTTGAATTGCAATCAGATCTGTGTTCCCACAGTGATGCATAGTGTCATGAAGCAAAATAAGATGAAAATTAAAAAATCACTGGATTGTGCCCATCCATCATCTATAAGCCAGTGAAATTGCTTAAGCAACAGTTGCTTCATCATCTGTAGCCTTCATTCAAATGCTCTTAGGAATTAACCAATTGGTTTAAGAGCGTTGTGAGACAGAAAATACAGTGATTCTCACCAAAGAATTGCTCCTTCTAGCCAAAAGCTTCACATCTTCTGTAGTGACTGTGCTTCGTTTTGCATGCCTGCATAAAATGAAAAAACACCCCTTAATGTGTTTGCCAACATTGGCTGTAAGAGGCCATACAGCATCTAATTCAGAAAACTAGCTAAAAGGGCTTAATAGGGACCCAGTAAACCAAACATGCCTATCTTTTCCAACTATAATACACAAAAACCTACTTTACAAGTTTGTACCTGTACACCTAAATTCCCACACTTCCTGTGTAAAAACAGTAGAATTTAGCAACCAGAACTTCAAGCACCACTGTTCCGTTCCCTCTTACTTGCCAGTAGCTCACTGTGTTAAGTTTTGACTCCTTAAAATATTCTCTTACCTCCTTGGAGCAACCAGATGAAACACAGGCATGCTAGTAAGCACCTGTCGCTCCCAAACCATCCAGTACTGCTATGTATCAACGCATTTGACAGTTTTATACAGTCTCTAATCTAAACAATCACTTGTACCATATAAATGAACTTCCAAGATCAGGAGGAACCTACAGGGGAATATCTATTTCCTAACTTCACAGCCACTATTTAATCAGCCAATAGGACTCTAAAACTTGAATTACAAGACATTATTTTAAAGATTATCTAGTTATTGCAGCTGAATGCAAAAAAAGAACGCCTTTGTAACAATCAAGTGCTTCAGCACCTACCTTGCAAACATTTCGAGGTCTTTTGCAAAGTTCTCTGGAGAAAACACAAAGACACCACATATTTTAAAATGCTAACTCTGAGTAGGAAGAGATACATAATACAGTTCTCGCTGTTACAAAGATGTAACTGCAAATTATCCAAGTTAGTTATGAGAAGGGACCATAACTTGTTATTACGTGCCACTCTGTTGCACAGGCAGGTGGCCCACACAATATTTCCACATACATTTAAATGCTTTTTCCATGTCTGAAAAATAGAATCGCTATTTCTTGTACTTTTAAAAATGTAATGCAAGAAACAATGCATCAGTGATACCTAGTTCCAGTGCTATTTTTTTTTTTTTAAAGCATCGTTTCTCCAGCAATTGCTCTTGAACAAATAGATAATACGCAAACTTCTGTACCACACTGCCTGAAGGTGATCTCTGAAATAGCTGCAATGGTTTGTTTGCTGAATTGCATGTCTTTGTCTTCTGCAACATCCTGACACAGGCAGCCAACCGTGTAGTGAACTGCAGCCTTCAGCCTCTGAAAGGATCCAAGGCAGCGACAGGTCAGTTCTCTGCAGACTGATATACTAGCTCTTGCATAAATCATCAAAACTGTTTCAAAGGACGCAACACAAGCGACCGTTTACGGACCCAACACGCCCAGCAACACCACGTTTACCATTCAGTGCCCCATATCCCCCCCGCCCCCGCC
>NW_008794443.1:3389003-3397364 GCF_000699145.1 Aptenodytes forsteri
CGGAGCGCCGTCACCCCCGCACCGGGCGGTCGTCGGGGTGCTGCGGGAAAGGGGCCGCTCCGAGGGAGACCCGAGCCCTCCCCAGCAACCGTCACCGCCCCGCGACGGGCAGAGGAAGCCGCCGCAGCCGCCCCGGCCCGCCCTCGCCGCCGCGATGCTAAACAGGGGTGTTCGAAGATGCTTTTCTAGCGGCGAGGAAAACGGACGGAGCGCCAGGACGCGGTCTGCAGAAGGCTTTGCGCGTTCCCCTGTGAGGCTGCCACCTTGGGCACGGTCCGGTTGTAAGCAGCGATTACAGCACCCGCCCCGCTCGAACAGCTTGTAAGAGGTACGCGTGGACCGTGAAAGATCGTCCCGCTGTCGGGAGCTAATGCACGTGTCCGGCGGAGCTCAAGCGTAACGCAGTAAGGGAGATGTAAAGCAACATCAGCTGGTGTCCCCATCCTTCCCTTATCGCTTCAGTTCAAATGAGATTACGGAACAAGCACTGCTCGTGGTAAACCCAGTGAGGCACATACTGCTTACCCTGACTTAGTAGTTGTCAGGTTTTAGACAACGAGATTCCAGATAGATATTTTTCGCAGCACTAATATCATACTAAGCACTAAAATAGATTGGTGGGAGTATCCTGTTTTCCCCCGAAACACAACGCTTATGCACACAATAATCTGGCAAAACTGTTCCTACCATCCACCACGGAAATCTTCAAATACAGTTCTCCTGCTGGAAAGCCTAAACCACAACCGACTACTAAAATGTTCATGACCCTCCAGTTATCACTATTGCCTGCAATTTGTCACACATTTATTTTACAGAATTCCTAAATCTTACAACATACTTTGCAGAAAAGTTGCTTTAAATTGAAGGTAATCTTTTGCTAATCATACAGATACTCAACTAATAACTAAGTAGCTAACTGTCTTAGCAGAAATAAATGGAGCAAAAAATTAATATAAAAATCAGCGTACAGCACAAAATTTAACACTTGAGAGGTTTTGACAAAAAAAAAAAAGGTACAGGCACCCAGGTGAATTTGCAGAAGTCCTGAAGATGATTGGCGGTGGGACTGCAGGAAGAGGATATCAAATAGGGCCAACTTTGCATGCTACTGCAGGTATTTTTAATTGCCCCATGGGAAGAGGAGGCAAAGAAGCAGGGAGATGTGGGGAAAAGAGCGCAAGCACACAGCTAAACCAACAGTTTATGCCAGAGCTTAAAACTGGGAACAACAGTTGGAGGGAGAACGGCTCGGTGACAGGAGTATCAGACTTGACACCCATGACTCGCATTCAAGTTTCTCCATGATCCATCCCACCCTTCACCCTTTCATAGAAAACAAACAGAGCTCACAGTGTGCAAGACTGTGTGCAGGTGTTAATTAATCTTTAAGATTAAGGAATTAATCTTTAAGAACCAAGCTACTGCCTGTTATGAATAAACAACGACAACCAAAAAAAAGGCCTTTACCTCCCTGGAATCTTGTGTAGTGTTACTGTGCTGACTGTCTGCCATTCTCCACTTTAGCAATTATTGAAATGCAGTCATCTCTATCTTGATCCCTATGAGTTTATGCACTATAATACAATAAAAATATTATCATTATAAAATGTATTCTATTAAATACTGCACAAAGACATTTTAGCCAGTTTTGGCCAGCAGCAGTGGAAAGAAAACACCTCAATGCATTTATAAGCAAATTTATTTAGCTTTCTTATATGATATATATATTGACATATATATATGAAATATACCCACAAGTTATTACAAAAGTGTCCAAACACAAGTTCTAGCACAATACAGTAAAAAGTGGTATTCTAGGAGGAATATCTGAGATCTACAGTATCTTGGCTGCAAGAGGAAATATTTCCATTAGACATTGTAGGCAGAAGAGGACACATTTCCTCCATGGCCTGTCCAATTAGTATGGATAAATTCACCTGGCTTCGACAATAATTCATATGTATGTGCACCAAAGTAATCACGCTGAGCCTAGAAGAACACACACACACACAAAATAGACACATGAATATCAGTCATAAGAGTACTAGAAGTTGCACCTACTGATACTTGACTTAGGAATTCTAGAAATAAGATGACTCCAATATTATAACATTCAAACTTATTTTCTCATTATTAGCAAAATCACTGCAATGAAATATTTACTAATATCTAGTAATTACAAGTATATAATTTCTGCTAGGTACTAATCTAAAAAACAAGCACTTACATACATCCAAAGGTTCAAAGATACTCACTTCTTTATAAAGCATTTTGATTCAAAGATATCATTACCCTGGGTTCACAGATGGAATACTAACACATGCTGGGCACTGTCGTACCAATCTCTGGTGTTCTTTATCCAGACATCTCATAGTATTTTATTGCCGTGAATTTCAGGTTAAACAGAATTGTATTAGGCAATCTATGCCTTTATCTTTACAGTGTTGGAGTGATTAGGACATATTGCTATCATGGCCTTTAGACCAGTATTTAAATAACAACATGATGATATTTCAGTAGCCAGAAGATCTGCTACACTATTTCAGGCACCTACCTGAATCAGGTTAGCTGGTAATATTTCATGCCTGTATCCATCATAAAAAGAAAGTGCTGTAGTGAAGCAGGGCATAGGGATACCAATCTGTACTCCAGTACTGATTACACGTCGCCAGGAGTCCTGGGAGAGAGGAAAAGAGCCGGGGGGGGGAAGAAAAAAGAAAGAAACTACTCAGTGCTTGCTCAGAGGTATGTGCAGGCATATGAACTATTCTAGTATAATAGCGTGTGCTATTTCACATTATATGAAATCTAGTGACCAAGTCTGAGCAAATGCAGCAGTAGATTCCTGATTTTACATAAACAAGGTTGATCCAAAATAATGGCAAGTAAGATAGTTAACAAACAGCACAATAGAGTGCAGACATATACTTCACATGCAATCAAACCACAACCTCGAGCAAGGATGCTGTTCTTTCACATAAACATAATCAGTCCATCCCAAAAGCATGAACACAGTGGGGAACATACTGAGCAAACACTGAGGCACTTTTGGGACCTCTAATCAAGCACAGTACAAAGCCCACCCAAGGGCATAAGGGGTCAGCACAATACTTCAAACAGACACGTGGATAATCCTCATTTCAACTGTACATCTGATTTAGTAACCTGCATGGAATATTCAGCTTCAGTTAAAAGAATTATTAATGATAATATGACTTCTTTGTTGGTCAGATAATCTGGTTTTAGCTCTGCCTGTCAACTCCATCCAAATCCGGACACTGTTTGGACAGACCTAGGTCTAATGAATGGCGGGTCTGGAACACTGTTATTTTGGTGCTACTGCAAACGATAGTAATAGAACAGAGCTTTATACTCTGTACAACTGAAATCCAAGAGCAGAGTAGGCACAAGATACAGGGCAGTGATGAGAATGTTCACACAGGTGAGACATTTTTTCCTCACATTGTCATTCTTCAGAATTGCTAGATTTCTGCCTAAGGCTCTTCTGTAATTGTAAAATGGAAACCTTAAGTTTCTAATAGTAGTTTGGCTAGTATCAAAGAGAAGAACCATGACACAACAAGGACTATATGTTCATTTGATCCTGTATTATCTTGAGGTTGACAGTACAAATATACCTTGCAACTTTACATGAGACTTCACTTGATGTATCTGGATGCTGATTTATAAAGTAGTGCTTCAGTGATGCAGGCCCCTTTTTTTCCTTCATTTAGAACTAACATTCTCCAACTTTCTGATGAAATAGAGGCAAGGGGCATTTGTAGGCATGTATTCAAGGACAGGTTGCTAACCCTGGTGTCTGGCAAAATTCTAATTTGGACCTCAGTATAGCCTACCTCATCACAGTAACTTTCTTGTTCAATTTCAACCAGCTCCATCTATGTAATTTTTTTCCTGTCCTGATCCTGTAAGACTGGTATGTTCTTCTAAAGAAGGGTACCTTGAAGCCATAGATGATGAATTCCTACACCCATACATTATGTGCATACAGATACACATACACAGTCCCAAAGAGCTTGAGGATTGTTTAGAGATCTTTGGGATTAAGGATGCTGTATAAATAGGTTTCAAGGGTGTTCTCTACCTTTTCATTTTTCAGTCTAAATATACTTGTGAAGGTAAGTCCTGGGGAAGAAGCTGAAGAAGTCCAGACTGTAAACTACTGTTTTTATGCTCTTCCTTTCTTGGAAACTCACCTGACAGTTTTCAACAGCTGTCTTAAAGAAATCATCCAACAGCAAATTCTGGAGCTCAGGGTTTCGATCAAAAGCATCTTTGATTTTTCCCAGGAACACACTAGGCAGAACACATGTAAACCAGGAATAAAACTTCACAACTTCCAACAAAGGCCCAGAATCCAAAACTTACAGTGTCAAAATTTGACTCAGCCAGACTCAGATTTCAAACATTGAGAAAGGTGCAAACAAAACAAAGACCTAAGAAAATCTGCAGTAGCTAAGCCACCAGAAAATTGGCTTCATCTGGTAACCTTTAGTGCCGTCTACAGAAACAGCCTCTCAGTATCTTATCAGCAGATTAACTCCATGGATTTTCCAAGAAAATCTCTAGGCTTGTCAGTCTAGCACTGCATAAACCAGTAACTCAGCAACTAAGTTACCTCCTCATCTTAATTACCTTCTGATGATGCAGCCTCCCCTCCACATCAGCGCAATGCCACCGTAATTCAGTGTCCAGCCAAATTCTTTGGCTGCTTGTCTCAGCAGCATGAAGCCTTGAGCATATGAGATAATCTTGGAAGCATACAGGGCCTAAAAAACCAAATTCATATTCCAAGTGAAGTCCCACAAAGTTGAACGAGAAACTTCAGAGTCTGCTTGCTCTGTTTAGTCCACATCTCATCAGGGATGAGTACAGTAGCCACATTCCAGCTATTTGAGAACCAAAATATCCTTTCTAATTGTTGGAAAGTTTGGTCTCAACAGAGAGAGATCAAGAGCTATTATCCCCATTACAAAGACGGGAGCATTGAGGGGCGAAAAAGTAAGCTCCTGTGCATGAATTATGACCTCTGCACCCAGCTAGTTGTCACTGCCCACTGTGGCTTAGACTTGGAATTCCTTCAGGACTATGCTTTGGTCAGGAAAGGAATCGCATTACACTTTGTGGACATCACTGGACAATGCACAATGGGACGGCTGGAAGCAGGAACCAATTGTCGTGAAATGCAAACACAAGAGCTCCTCACCAGGGTTTACAGCATCCAAAACCTGCTTTGATATGCAGCTTTAATACAGCACTCTGGCAAGCACAATGGCTCACCTTGCGTATGTCCTCCAGAAAGGCCTTCTTGTTCCCACCGAATTGAGTCATTTTAGGCCCATCCAGCAGCTTACTGGCCTGTACTCTCTCATCCTTGAGAGAAGACAGGCACCGTGCAAACACAGCTTCACCTTTAAGTATGGTAGGAAAAGGGAGATAATTAGAAAGTTCAGCATCACTGTCAAGGTCTGAGATACTTGTCCTCGAACACACAGTGAGAGCGCCACTGAATGATGAGCCACATACACAGTGAAACAGTCTCACATGGGAAGAGAGGTGCACAAATGAATTACTTCAACAGCATTACTGAGGGACCAAACTGCCAGTCAGCATAACCATCGGGTAAATATTGACTGATACAGCTTTCAAATGATAAAGTAAAAAAAAAAAGCCACAAGTCATCCACATGAAAATTTATCCTCAGGAACCTTCACCAGCTCTTAGTTTTAAGAATTTACTTTACAATTTCTTAGTTTTAAGAATTTACTTTAAAATCTCTTCCTATCTATAAAAGACAGTGTTGCACTGCAGTCTAGGGACAGGCAAGGCTGAAGACTTCACTAATTATTGTATCATGCTTTAAAGATAAAAAAACTGTTGCATAAATGCCAACTCACATTAACTAGATGTGCTTTGAAATACACACATGCAAACCAAGAGCAATTAAAATCAAGAATAAATCAGCAGGTTAACTTACAAGAGGAAATCAGTTTTACAAATCTGGTAGGCCTATAACACTAGTATTCAGAAGCCCATAAGAAAGTTTTATAACGTCACTAAGCAGGTTATTAAATGTCATTCGCCAGAGCTAAGGAGTTAGCCAAGCAGTATCTTCAGCTCCTAAAGAGAAAGTCTGAATGCCAATCTCTTGATCTGGCTCAGTCAATTCCTAATCATGCTGGTTTAAGTTGTACGTATTTGCAATTGAAGACAGTATTGTTAAATGTTGTACGTATTTGCAATTGAAGACAGTATTGTTAAATGGCGGGGTGTGTGTGTGGGAAGTTTCCTTTCCAGGGTCTGCAGACCCTTTTCCAGAAGGAAAGCAATCAAGTTTATTAGAGTCTTCATACTGAATTTTTCTTCCACCTTTTAAGTGAGTTCTGAATTACAAACAAAAAAAACCCCAAAACCCCAAAAAACAACCAAAACAAACCAACAAAAAAAAAGACGAATGAGTAATGTTTTCACAAGATTCTGTATACTCCCTGCAGTAGGATTAATGGACTGTATCAAAATCAGAACCGGCTCCTCTCCATTTCTGCAAAAACTTCCTTCTACACTGGGGAGGAGAAATGTAGGGGGAAAAAATCAGGAAAAATCAGGAGTAGCATGACTCTGCTTTTACAAGCAGAAGTCTGCAAGTCATGCTTATGCAGTAAAACCACACACACAGCAACTGCCCATGTTTGCACAAGGGCTATTGCACGTACTTCCCTATCAACTCATCATTACCTAACAGTGCTCCCCTGGCATTGCAGAGGACTAATCAGGGAGTGTCTCCTCCACCCCTGATCTTTGCAAGAACCCCAAACAGGAGAATATTAACAGCACAAGCAAGAAACACTGTTTCAAGCCTAGAACTGAAAGACTATAGCTGTAGTAGAGTATTAAAACCATTTACAAAACTTGTTTTGTAAAAAATACGTTATTGGAATGCAGCCATGTTTCTCTGATAGCTATCACTGCAGTTACTCCCTTTTAGCCTACTGAACATAGTTTTTCTTATCTTCTAATACAACAGGACTTGACTAGCCAAGGCAAAGGAAAAAGAGGTAGAGAAGGCATGAAAATTAAAGCAAATCCAAGAGCAAAGAACCTGTTGAGTCAACTTATTTACTCAGCGAGAAAGTCTACGTTGGACCTGTGGTAAGAGAGCACTCTAAATGTGTTGCAGCTGTATTACAACTCCTGTGTCACAATTCCATTCAGAGGCCAGGTTAGATAAAAGGGTAGGTAGAGACTGTTAGGTATGCATGTGAGCGGGTAAATTCTCACACTTTAGGGATATAATTGAAAGCAATTACAAAATACATTTCCATCATCTTAGTTTGGCTTTGGATCAGCAGCCTTACTAGCCACAAAACAAAAAACAGCAGCAGTCCAGAGTGTACAAAGGAATGCCACAATCAACTGTTGCAGTCGAAAAACAGCAGCCACCATCACAGGGTAGCAGTCTGCCGCTATTCCCCAAAAAATCTGTGATCCTCAACCCATAATACAGTCTAGCCCTCAGGTTCCTGTTTAGTCACACTAATGCTGGGTTAGCTAAGTTATACTGAAACAGAGAAATAGAAGACTGAGGTAGATATTGGAAAAATAATCTTACACCTTCAGAGAAGTCTAAATACTTATCAAGCAGTGGTCAAGCAACAAGGTTTTGAGGGTGTCCTGCCTCCCTCTTTTTTTTTTTTTTAAACATTTTTAAGGCTATGATGGGATTTGGAGTAGCAGATAAGGTGGAGGATTACTGAGAGAACATTGCATCAATCTAGCATGACACTTCTAGCACAGTACTTATATTCACCTGTCACCAAGTCACCACCAGCGCTGCGAAGACACCATGGACAAAGGCATGATAACAGCACCACTGACATTTGAGAAACAAGGTAAAAACAAGCCCAGCAAAGAGAAACAGTAACAGCTCTCAAAGACAGAAAGACTGCAGCAGCTACACCTAGAAAAGCCTCTTCTGCAAGCCAAGCCCTAGTGTGGGCTCATTTCTGAGATTACTGTGTTACCATGCTATGCTGGTTTTGGCTGGGATGGAGTTAATATTCTTCACAGTAGCTAGTATGGGGCTGTGTTCTGGATTTGTGCTGGAAACAGTGTTGGTAACACAGGGATGTTTTTGTTATTGCTAAGCAGTGCTGACACACAGTCAAGGCCTTTTCTGCTCCTCACCCCACCCCACCCGCGAGCAGGCTGGGGGGGCACAAGAAGCTGGGAGGGGACACGGCCGGGACAGCTGACCCCAGCTGACCAAAGGGATATCCCACACCATATGGCGTCATGCTCAGCACATAAAGCTGGGGGAAGAAGAAGGAAGGGGGGGACGTT
>NW_008794443.1:3397465-3403641 GCF_000699145.1 Aptenodytes forsteri
ACCCCCCGAGTTTTCTCTCTTGTCCCCTTCCGATTCTCTCCCCCATCCCACCGTGGGGGGAGTGAGCGAGCGGCTGTGTGGGGCTTAGTTGCCATCTGGGGTTAAACCACGACACATGCTCCTTATCGTGATGTGGTACATGCAGGTAGGAAAGAAGAGGCCAGATCGAAGAACCAGTTACCTATGAGTGTGACAGGAACTCCATATTCCAGGGCAGAAATGGCTGTCCACTTTCCTGTGCCTTTTTGTCCTGCGCTGTCCTTTATCTTTGGGAGGAGATATTTGCCATCACTGTCTTTGAATTTGAGAATATTGGCTGTGATTTCAATCAGGAAAGAGTCCAACTCTGTCTTATTCCATTCCTGAAATACCTGGAAAAGGAGAAAAATTGTATATCTATACACACACACATATACACACACACTGATTTACTGTGTACCTACTGTATATATTGATTTATTGATGTATGTATACATATACATACATATATGTACACATACAGAAGGGGGTCATGCTATCTCCGTTACTGGTTATTGGTACCCTGCCACATTTACCAATGATTTCAGCACTGCTGACAGGCCATTGTGCAGGAGCCCTGCGCTGGAAGGAGCACACCCCAGACTCAGAGCTGCAGAGCACCCATCTCCAACTGGGAAGGCAGAGGCATAGCCCATCCCTTTGCCTATCATCATAGGCACTGAAGGCTAGAAACACAACTGCTCTTTCAACGCACATTATACTTATCAACCTGCTTCAACAAGGTCTTCGCAAGATTTGCCTGCTCGACTACAATGCTCAATGTTTTACTAGCTTTTTTCAGGCAAGGTAATTCATATCTCTACACAAGAATGTGCTTCCTGGAGAGAAATCAGCTGTAGAATGGGAGAGTTTAGACAACTTCTGTAAACATTCAGATGTACGTGCTTGCTGCTCCCTACCTCTTTGAAGCTCAGGAATATTGTGCACTGCCCCTGGCAGAAGGCGTGTCAGAAAAATTAACTTCATGTACATACAGCAGCTTTACCCAAGCCCAGCTGCCTCCGTCAATGGCAGACAGCCACCATGGCTCAAGAAGGCAAGACACAAAAAACTACAGATCACCTTTGACATCTCATCATGCTCCATGCCCACCACATCTTTCATCAGGTGATAGGCCTCACAGATCAGCTGCATGTCTCCATATTCAATCCCATTGTGCACCATCTTCACAAAGTGTCCAGCGCCCTCATCTCCTACCTGTCAGGAAACATCAAAAAATGCCATCAGCAACAATGCTGTCACCACTTCCAGTGTTTAATACCTGCCCACAGCTTCCTTCCGCCTAAAGGAAGGAAGGAAGCAAGCTCAGTGCTAACCAAAAACACTGTGGGTCATGGATCCATTTAGCTCCCCCAGCACATGACCCAGCCATAAAACTTTGTCTTTCTATCCTATGGGATAAGTTATGAGAGATGGTAGATTTGAATTGAATGCAGTCAGCCAGAAAATCAACCCACTAATGTCACTGGTTTTATTAAGGACAAACATGCATGAGCTTCAGCAATCAAACTACCTAAGCATGGATCTAACCACAAGTTAAGGTCAGTATCAAATAAATATTTACCCAGTCACAACAAGGTTCCCCAGATCCCACTTTAGCAGCAATGCTTTGAAATATGGTCTTGATGTGGGGCCTGTGGGGAGAAATAATATGCCTCAGCAGATAGACAGAGGACACAAACACCACAAGAAAAAAATCCATTGGTATGATGCATCCCTCCGTAACCTGCCAAAAGGCAGCTTGGGGTGAGGGCATGTTGGCAGGTTGATAACCCACCACACAGCACCGTCAAATAAAATGTATGTTTTTCCCAGAACTAGACACTGTTTGCAAGAAATGGGGACAGCCCATGTCATGCTTACAGCACTGTGCAGACAAGCTTAATGTACCTAAAGGAGCCCAAATATTATCTTCTCCATTTTAGAAATGGGGAAACAGAGGCAGGTTATGATACAGGCTCAAACTCAGAGATGATCTGCTCTGGCAGAGCTGAAACAAAATCCCATTCTGTTTGATAGTCACAAGAAAAATCCAGGGTGATCTGGAGGAGGAGAGGGACAGAGGGAAGAAACTCCACGAATGCAAGTCAGGATATAGTTTATCTGCATTACTTCAGTAATGAGGAGCTTTTGTCATTGCCAGGCTCCCCAAGTGTAGTAAATTGCTTAGCCAACAGGACAGCAATACAGAATGCCAAGTTTGGAGCAACCTAAAGCGACCACTGGGAGAGGAGCATGGGTGGCACGTGGGCTGCAGGTGCTGTGAAAGAGGGGGGGACAAAGTTCAGGTAAGGGTGGCAAATAGAAGCTGTCTTTACTGAGCTGTTTACGGCAAAAAGATGATCAGACAGCAGATTACTGTTACATTGTTTCTGGCTTTGTGCCATCAAATTTGAACAGGCTGATATTGGTATGAAATGCTAACGCAAACGGACAAGGACTTAAGAGATTCTAAAGCTCAGGTAAAGCCCGGACACACCTTTTCTTTCTACATTCACAGAGAGAATGAACAACCTGGGATAAAGTCTAATACGAACACGGATGTACAGTCCTTTACAGTAACATGAGTACAAAACAGCAGGGCAGCATGGCAGAAACTTGCAAAAAAATTAATGTATTCAATAGTCAGTACAAACATGTACTGAAGCCTCCTTTTATAATGGGTGTCACTGCAGAGATGTTTGCTGCTGCCTGTTTCATAGTTAACACTTTCCAAGTGCACAGGGTCCCAAAAGAAAAATCATAATCAAGAAGTAGTACTTTTTTAAAATTTAAGCAAAATTCCTTTCTCCCTTCAGATTTCTGTAGGTACTACTTTTGCCTGTGAATTCCTGGAAGAAAAACCTACCTTTGTTTTGCCTGCCATGAAAGCTCAGCACTGCCCCGTGACCCCAGCTAGGTTGAGAAATCTTGAGCCTTGAGGAAGTGAGATGGCTACATATCTTGTTCTCTCCACACCCACGCCCTCCTCCTTCCCTCCGTCAGCTCTCAACGTGAATAGAAGACGATTGTTGCAGACCATTCTGAGGAAGAACATACCAGCTCATGCTTACCAGGCTTCTTTGGCTCCTCCTGGCATGAGTGAAGGACCATATCTGGCACCCTCCTCTCCACCACTAACACCGCTTCCGACAAATAAGATGCCCTTTTCCTTTAGTTCCTTACAACGTCTCTGGAACAAAGAGCAGAGCAGCATTATTTAATTTCTTTTAATGCCAGAGCCTTACAAACAAAGGTTAGCAATTCAGACCTAAAATTATGTTTTCAATTCTGCTTTGGACATGCTATAAGACAACCTTAGAGAAAGGTTGTACACACACCAAAGTGAACATTAGGAAACTTCCTGTTGCTTTGACATGGATCCTTGCAAAAGAGACATGCTGAGAAAACAAAGGCCTTATAAGCACCGGATAGAAAAGAGCAGTACTGAGGCTGGAAAAGGCTCAGAATTAAGTGTCAGGTGATACATGCTGTGTGCAAAGATGTGGAGGAGGCAGATAGGCCCAAGGTGGAGTTGCCGAGTTCATTGCAGAGTGAAGGTGCAAGCATGGACTAAGGGAAACTAATTCCCTCTGAGTGGGAGAGAAGCACAGGCTGAGATCCATAAGGGAGCTGCAAGCTCCCCAAGTATTAATCTTCATTTAGTACCTGTTTTTTACTGTAGCATGGCCAACTCGCTTATCCAAGATCAGGATATCAAAGCAGAAAGACTAATACCGGCACCCCTTCTAAGATTCAGAAGTACCGATTTGAATGCAATATTTTCATGTAAGCATCTCAGATATGCTATCATAACACCTATAGTTACAGCCTGCTCACAAGCAGTTTTGTTTGTTTTTTTTTTTAAAAACAGATAATTACTCTGCTGTTTTCATTACCAAGACAGCCAAACCAGCAGTTCTGTCTTACTGGATTTTCCCGCGGTCATGTAGGATTGAGATATAACAACAAATCTATAAATATCCTTAGATTTTCAAATCTCCCTGAAAACTCTTTAAGACTCTAACAGGAAATTTTCTAAAGGCCTTCAACTCTTTAAAAGACATCAGTAAAAATATTCTTTGATGATTTGGGCAACTTCTGTAAAAATATACTTATAGAACAGTCCTTAACTACTGTAACAATTGCTTTTTAATAGGCTGCATAATCTAGTTTTGCAGAGATAACTCAGTTTGGCCTTCCCTGAGCAGAGGGGAGATGACATCTTATTGACTGACTATTCTGATGATCAGAGGAGAAAGAATCACATGTATTTTATTTGTCCACTTCGGGTAGAAAACAGGCTTACCGTGGTATCTCTATACTCAGAATTCCCACCATCAATTATGATGTCTCCAGTCTCCAACAACGGCACCTGCCAAAAATAAATCAGCATTTTGGTTTTCTCCATGCATTCAAAACCTCATTAATGACAAATAATTGAGAACTTCCAGAGGAAGCTTCTCCAAAAGACAGCTAGAAGTCACAAGTAGAAAGAATGTTTGCCTCACCAATTTATTGATGAAGTCATCCACTGCATTTCCAGCCTTCACCAGCAAGATAATGCGACGGGGCTTCTTTAACTTAGAGACCATCTCTTCCAGGCTGTGAGCACCAATCACTTTGGTTCCCTTGGCCTCATTGGCCAGAAAGTCATCCACTTTGGAAACGGTCCTGTTAAAAGCACAAACCTGGGGGAGCAAGAAAACATGTTAATAAAAGTTGCCAACAGAACAGTTACTTTTGCTCAGACTACTAATTATATAAGCAAGGTTCAACATCACATGCGCTCCCACTTCCACCTTCCCTGAAGACACGGAGCAGGGATGAACCTGCAGCATGTCTTTGCAAGTGCCTTGGGAACCTACGGTTAATGGCCAAGCCCAAAGCAAACTTCAGGGAAAAATCATACATAACTAACACATCAGGTGGATAACTGAGTACAGGCATGCACTGATGTTCTTCTCTGGAAATGGGACAAAGGGCAGCCCAGGTTGTAAGTAAAAGGAGGAAACAACACCCATTAGACCATCACAAGGGGGGGGGGAGAACCACAAAATGCTCAGCTCCAATCCCAAGTGCTAGTGAGTCAGCCTTTCTGAACAATGTTTTCCTTCGCTTACCACGAAGCCATGGTCGTTCATGTTCAAAATAAGGTTTTGACCCATCACAGCCAGTCCAATCAAAGCAATGTCAGCTCTGGAATGTGCAAGAACAAAAATGCCAGGTAAGTCTCACTAGCAGTGCTCTAGCACTAGCACCCATACCCTCTGTCAGGCTGTTCTGATCTTGTCAACTGCTAGGCCAGCCCACCTCTTTCTAACAAGTGCTGTAGCACGTGCTCTGAATTGATTCTGTAAGCTATTACAAGAAATCCTTGTGGCTCCCAGTCAGTCCAGCAGACAGAGCGGAGACCAACACAGAGCATGTTTCAAGTCACCAAGATTTCTTCCCAACTACCAAGACACAACTAGATGAGTAAGAAAAGTAAGCTATCCAAAACATTGCACTAGGAGGCAGGGAGTAAAGTGAGTGGCTCTAATATGTCACCGATGGATCCAGCTCTGTCACAGCTCCATATTTAACAGATGCTGCACTAGAACATCGTGTCCGAACACTACACCATTTTTTTGCTTCTGCAATGCAAACTACCTCAGATTTGGGGTGAGCAAAGAAAAAGAGGGAAACGGGATATTCTGCTAGAGGCTGCCTAATTCAGCTTGCAAGGGGCGTGCATGCAGAGAAACCCATCCTGTCTACTTCTATTCCTCGGGTCAGGAACAAATTTCCCGCTTCACAGTCACGACCCCAAAACTGACTGCTCACGGATTTTGCCAAAAAGCCTCTCAGCCAACCGGCTTATTCCCCTTGTTGGTTCCCCAGCCGCCGCAGAACCTCTAACGGTGAAAAGCCAACCCGCCGTCAGGCCGCTCGAGGGCCCCATCCTCTCCCTCCCGGACACACCGCGGAACCGGCCAAACAGGAAGGCGGGGACCGCACGGAATCACCCGCTTCCCCCACATCAGCCGGCCGACAAACGAGGTTTTGCAGAAGGTCACTCGGCAGAGGCGACAAGCTTAGAAGGGCTCCCGCCTCCCCCCCCGGCCCGCCGGGGGCACGCTCCCGGCTCTCCCCAAGGCGCCTCCCTCCCCTCGCCG
>NW_008794443.1:3404097-3492303 GCF_000699145.1 Aptenodytes forsteri
GGTCCCCGTGCTTGTCCTTCGGGCGTGAAGGCTCCGACGCCGCCTGTCAGGCCCGAGGTGTCCCCGAGGGAAGGCCAGCACCGCGCCGGGCCGCACCCGCCCCGCTGCGGGACCGACTCATCCTCCAGCCGAAGGTCAGGCTGTTACCAGCTGCCCCCGCACGTACACGGGCTACAGCTACGCTTACTCCAACAGCAATACGTACCCCGGGACAGGCCGGGAACCGCCTATTTTGCCTTTTCTCTCCTTTAATTATACAGAATTCATTGCCTTAAATTCAGCTGTTAAAACATCTTCCTAGGCTGCAGTCAACACCTCACATAGCACAGCTGTCAGTTTGTCTTTGAGGCGTCCTGGAATTTGGGCAAAAGGAAACTTAGGAAACCTGTAATCTTAATGCTGAGGGATGGGCAATTAGGTTTAAGAGCAGGCAGCTAGTTTCATACCTTTGCTCCGTGACAGTCAGATGCATCATCAAGATAAACCTACATTTTAAGCATGTTTACTTTCTATTAAAGGCACATTTCTAAACATGAAGACTGGCAGCAAACTGACCCAGCAAGTTTTCGGTCCACCTTATTTTTGAGCATTGAGAGTGGAATGAATCTGAAAGCAGTAAAATGGCTAGCGGCTTCTCTGAAGTGTTAAGTAAGCTGTCAGAAGGGCAACCAGAGAAAGTTAACAGGTTACTCAAGTGCCTAATTGAAGAAAAAAAAAAAAAAAAAAAAAGGACTCAGCAACAGCGGCAAGAAGCAAGGAAGGCATCCATGATAGCTTTTCAGATAAAGAACGGATCTAGCCAGCAGCCTGGTAAAAGTATTTTGCCATCATGCAGCTGTTTTACAGTTATGAGAGGTGCCTGACAGCAAGTGGTGGCCCATTTTTGTGGGACTTAAACACTTTGGGAATGCCCTGTCCAGTTTCCTCACCATGACTTTTAAAAGCTGCAAAGAACTTTCCACTTTCAGACCAAGACGAGAACGATTTACAGGGATTCCCTGACACATCTTTGTCCACAGAGCTGGTGCCGTATACTTTGCTGTTATGTTTCGGTGGTTTGATTTCACACGCTCCCTGTCATTTTTAACGGTCACCCCCAGATGTGCAAGTTCAGTATTGGCAGCACTATGACCACCTTATTTTACCTTTCAAGCAGAATAATCTTTTTAAAGCACCCAAAAATGACTTAGAAATGCTGCATAACATATCAAAGGGAAAAGGATGAGGAAGGGTAAGAAGGGCCTTTCGTCTTTCTCAAGAACAGCCAAGACAAATTTCTTTTCACAAAAGTGTAAGCTTGTTCAGGACAGGTTTCAATATAAGATACTAGTAATTAAATCATAAGAAAAGGAGCACACATTATATCTGCTAATGCACTGGTTGTACCTTTATTGTTTCACCTCGTTCACTAACAATTCAGTGGTGCAAGGTTACCATACACAGTTAAATATCTGCATTGCACACCTAAGGCTATACAGCAAATGGATCAGAATTAGTACAAATACATGAACTATATTTACATTTTGTATACTCAAGCTCCAAATATCAGATATATTTACAAAATAAAATAAGAAAATGAAAACCTGAAATTAATGTACAGTGTTGCTGATACACTCCTTCGCTGGGATGAAATCAGTTTGCAGAGAGATTTGTTCAAGAAGGCCACTTATACAGCATATACCTTGTATACCTTGTGTACAGAGAGATTAAACAGGGAAATGGGGACCGCAATTTTTAAAAAAGTATATATTTCAGTGCAACGGCATGTCTAGTGTCCAAATTCAAGAACCTTAATCAACTGCACATGAAGTATGAACAAGCAGAGTGGAAGATTAAGAACTGATCCTGGGAAGTGCTGATCATTCAAGACTCCCTCTGCTTCTAGTCCCCGGTTTCAAGGCAAGCAAGAGGTAGTTCAGTACTGCTCTGGATCAGGCCATTAACTAGGCAACATTAAGAATTGAAGACTTATGACCTCCATACCCTCAGTTTTCTGAATACACAGCTGATCCTGTTAATTTAAAAACTGTTCCAAGTAACATTGGACACAGCCATCTGGTTAGTGTTGGACTAGTTTTGATTTCAAATACTTAGAACGCATAAATGGCCTTCTGAACAAAAAAAAGTCAATCCTGTTCTTGAACAGCTGATGTTTTTAAACAAGGAAGCACAAAATTAATACATTCCTGCTACATACAGTACAGTTCAGACCACATATTGGGGTTATTAACCACAATGGAGAGATGCAACGCGCACACGTTAGAGACCCATTTTAAAGTACATTCAGCAAACCGTTCCAGAGCAGCATTAGTATCCTTCCTTTGAGCAGCAGGTTAACAGCTGCATCTTCCACAAAAACACCCACCACAGTACAAACTAACACAAACTAAGGCTGTGCAAGAGTACCAGAAAGACACATATGCATAGGCAGTATTAGTTGATTGTGTAGTACCAATGGGTGTTATTCCAAAGCTAATCCTCTTTCTTATCTAATGTGCAATTAATTACAGATGTATAAATATACAATACATTACATAAAATGAAATCCCTGTAAATTAGATAACAAGCAGCAAAAAGTGAAGTCTTTGCTTTGAAATACCTTGTTAATCAGTAATAAGGACTATTAGACACTGACCAAAAAAAAAAAACCCAACCCTTTCTCAGTGTTCTGGAAATAATATTCCCTTCCCTTCTGCATCCCAGAATATAGGAATCTTCTTCAAAAAGGTACTTAAAGTGCATTTCTAAAATACAGTATAGGAGGTTTAGTTTAGTTTTAAAATATCCGGGAAGCTCCAACACCAACGACATCGTTTTCAATGGACAAAAAAGGTGATTTTCTCCTTCCTTTCAGCGAGGAACATAAAAAACCCAAACTACAGTACAGTTTCACACTCATTCTCTCCAAGAAATGCCTATCAAGTTTACTACCAGGGCTTATGCTCAATGGGCTGGCAGGCCCACAGCATGACGCCTCGTCTGCAGTGGCTGAGTCCCAAGAGCTGTCTGACTCCAGGACTTCACATACACGCAGTAGGTAACCAAGAGTGGGTTTTTAAATGTCAAGAGAAGGCAGCTCTGTTTCTAAAAAGAAAATTCTAACATGTTGGGCTAGATCAAAAAAGCTTTAAAGTGAATGGAAATCCACTTTTTTTTTTTTTGCTTTGTTACCCTTTTAAAGAAAACTTGAATTGATTTCGGTCCAGTTTTAAGTAGGGAAACTGATGTCTCAAACTAGGCTTCAATAATTGGTGAAAAACTGTAACTGTATGCCTTTCTGTCAGACCTGAAAATAGTAATGCCCATTTGAACTCCACACAACAACAATCTATTTTGTCACAGATTATGCAGCTTTAAGAGATACTGATGCTTAAAAATAGAATTTTGCTCTTCTGACGATCTGTTATCCACATAGACATCAAGTCACCAGAAGCTGCTTGGAGTCTTTAGACAGAAGAGTAACATTTATGCAACACAGCTGTAACATCTCCAGCTCTGTATAAAATAAGCATCTGTGTCTTCCTGCTTTTAAAGGAAGATCCCTTAATCATGTTTCTATGCAATGCCAATATTCCTGTAGTTCACTTTCTGGCTTATCCAAAGCAAAGACTTAGCAAACTAGTTTTTTTCTAGTTTAAAAAAAAAAAAAGAAAAATTAAAATGCTCTCAGTGTGTCACAAAATACCACCACCTAAATCGCTACCCCTCCTCAAACTGGTTCCACCTTCATTATAAACGGCGGTGATGGCAGCAACAACTTAGTGCTTAAAATTAACCTAATTCTTGAGATCAGCTTAACTCCAGCTTGGGGAGCCCTCCTGCAGCACTAGCAGTCTTACTTATCCACACACTGGAAGTGCATTATCATCCATTGCATAAGAAAGGAATATCATCACTGTATTAAGAGTCACACACAATTAAACAAGACAAAACCAGAAGGAAAAAAAGAAAACACAAAACAACAAAACATGCTCCTGGGTCCCCAGGATGCTCCCTCACTCTGGCTTCCAGTTCTGAAATAAATCTGAGGACCATAGGAGATAGCACGAGCACATGATTTAGCTTGAGTAGTATCTCAAAATATATAAAGGTACGTCCTAGAAAGTGTCAGACTCCACCTCCCTGCTCCTTTGCCAACCATGCTTTTAGGAGGTCTCATTATTCATTGCACTTTACTGAAGAATGAAAACCCCATAACGCTAAAATATTGCTCAACTGATGCCAGTCCCACGTACGCTTTTGGCCACAGAATTTCCAATGCATGGCACGACCTGCTGATGAGTGAGCTGAATCAAAATGACCTTCTTGAGCTGGAGTGTGCCTAGATGTGCCTACTGTAATAGTGGAACAAAACCCTTTTACCTCTCCCTTGAGAGGTCAGAACCTCAGGATGGAATTCCTGTACATTCCCCAGGATCACAGCTAGCCCTATCAGTGCGCAAGGTAAGTCAAGAAAGTATAGCACAGCAGTCTGAAACATAGTAAAAGAAAACAAACACCCCCCCCAACCTCCCTGAAAACCTAACTAAGAGAGATGAGTTCACTTCTCAGAAAGGAAATTCATTCTGTTTTCCTTTCTTGGGGCAAGGACCAAAACTTTGGCCACAAGGAGAACTTACATTGTAGGTCAAGAACTAACACCACCCAGCTGATCTCCAAGAAGCCAATTATTACACCCCACTGACCAGGACCAGAGTCCACTTGATCTGTCCTTCAGGAAGGACTAATTCTGAAGTTAAAACTAACTAGGGGGGTTTAGCTGATGAAAATTGTAGCAGGGAAATTAGGAGACATTCAACAGCTATTCCAAAAGGAATTGAAAGTGTCCTGCTGTTCCCTGGAGAATACTGCAAGTGCTAGGTCTAGAAAGTATTTTGTAGACAGAAGATGCTTTCCCCATGAGCAGATGGGATATTATTTGAGTATTACAGATAAGGAATGCATGCATAAAGCAGGTCTTTCAGAATGATGCCGTAGGACAGTCTATCCTAACATACCAATGACAACCGTACATCTCTTCCAAGAGAGGTGAAGAACTGTTGCTACAGAACTCAGAAGTCAGGACTAAAAGCAGACAGAGGAGATACTGCCCTCCTGTGGTGATCTCCTGAAAGCGCTTTAGGGAACAACCACGCTGTTCCATTTCCGCTTAACACTCTCCATCTGGCAAATACGAGGCTGAGCATCTAAAACTTTAGGGATTATAGCTAATGTTTCAGCGATGTGGTTTGTTTTTCCTCACATCAGCACAAGTTCCGTCTCCTCAGCTCAGTTCAGAGGCAGAGGAGTGAGTGTTAATGTTTTGGGAAAGAGTTAAAGCCAAGCACTCTTCACCTGCAACCCCACAGCAAGAGTTTAAAGGCAGATTACTCTAGCCAGCCCCTCTTGGTTTGTTCCCTATCTTTTCCAGCTCATGCCTTAGCCTGTTGGACCCTGGAAACTCAAAAACTTGCACCAAGTCCAAAATCCAGTCTCCCCAGATAGATTTGTCCAACATCAGCTTTCAACAGTTTAAATTAGCGGCTGGATCCAGAAAGCCTGAGGAGCTATTGAAGTTCCTGGCTGGGTAATGTCTACATAGAAGAATTTACCTTTCCCTGGCATCAGAACTTTGTCCTGAGGGAACCAATGACTACTGCCAAGTCACAAATTGAATGAAAAACCTGCAGCAGTCTAGACAGACAACAATGGACAGTGGGACAGACACCAAAAGGTCAGTTGGACTGGGAAAACAATTGTTATAAGAAAAAATAAATAACTTTTTTTTTTCTTTTTAGAGTCGTGCATAATCACTCCATTTTTTTGAATTTTTTTTTTCTTTCTCTTTTTGTTTGGCCACATGCTACTAGTACGATTCTTGGTACAAATGAAAAGAAACAAGGTAGGGTTAGAATACCTAGAAAATGTGCTGAAGAAGTTGGGAAGGTAGGGGATGTTAAGCCACAGGATTACATACAAGAGAAACCGTCAAGAATCACAAAGAGAAAATGAGAGGTAACACTATCTATCAGAAGGTGAGTTAGGGAGAACAGATGAGAACATTACATGGACTCAGTACTTCAGCTGGCCCGTGCGTCTTCGAGCCAGTTTTGACCTGCACAAGAAAGAAGTAAAAAAAAGTATTTGTTGAATTCTGGAAGTTTATTTTTCTTCCCTCCCCACAGTTCGTCCACCCTTTTTTTTAAATCCTTTCATATAGTCCTAGTTTACTCCACATGTTTAGAAAGTAAAATGTATCAAGGGCTATAATGACAAAGACTTCTCACTCTTCTGCTGTGCTCCTTTAAAGGAAGACGGGATCTTTCAAGGACTGCACTGTTAGGAAATTATTTGATGCTGTACAGTAATAGCTTAGTTTTTAATTTTTTTTTTTTTTTACTGAAAAGAAGAGCTACTGTAGCGTAGCAAGATCTCTCCAGCAAGCAGGGGATGTCTGTGACCTGTGCTAAAGGGAAGGCTTCTAGAGAAGTTCAAAAAAGGGAAGGAAATGAAATTTCTGCTTTAGCTCACAATCAAGAGAATGAAAAGGCAGTCCAGACCCGCCTGCACAGAGGCAATAAGAAGCTTTATAAATTTGTAAAATACCAATGCAAGGAAACCATTTTGTGGCCTCCAAATGTACTATTGCATGAAGCATACCACACATGTTCAAACTGAATACATCTGTCAAGAATGTCACAAGCCAAAGCAACAGCCGCTGCATTTCCTGAAATACAGGGCTTGTTTGGTTTTGGGGTTTTTTTGTTGCCCACTCTCCTCCCTCCTTCAGTTCACCCATCTTGTCAAATTCTTCAGAACAAGATTAAATTCTGTGACAAACTATCTGCCTCCTGCAGCATTGTCTGCCCAAGAACTGCCTCTTACCGTATTGTGCCAGCAAGAAGTGGATTGAAGGCATATAACCAGTCATTCATGTCTTTGTCATTGATGGCCTGGAGCAGGACCCCACGATGCTTTGTGCATACGCCAAATGTGTTGGGTGTCTGGAATATTAAGGACAATTTAAAATACTGAAGTCTACAAGCACAGAAGCTGATACACACCACTCCTCTGAGGAACAGTTTGCTATGTCACACTCCTAAAAAACACAAGACCTAAGGTCTTTCATTTAAGTTTCACTGGTCATTTCCAGGATATTATTAGTCAGTCAAATAGGACATCTACAAAATATAGTTTTAACTCATGAGTGTGGACTTTAAAAGCTGCTGAGGTGGACTAGTAAAGTTAATTTGATTCCTTGAAGGATGTTTGTGTGTGTTGGTTTTGGTTTTTTTTAAACAAAAAACCAAATCACACAACCCCCAAACACCACACAAATGAAACTACAAAAACCAAACACACAGCATCACGGTACCAACACATGCTCATTAAACAAAATATGATGCATAACAGCAGTCATTTTCAATCTCTTGTACAACTGTGTCCAAAACATAAGCAGCCCTGAACAAACTGGGAACTTTGTGGGCAGAATCATCAGATGCCAGACATTGCTCCAAGACATAGATGCATTTTCCTCGGAGCAGAGATGACACACAGGATGGTATGGATGCACTACTACCTGTAATGTTCCTGCTCTACGGGTAAACAAACAATAGCTCTCAGACTGACCTTTACCATTGCTTGTTGATCCTCACTGTATTCCACCTGAGCTGTGGATAAGTTTATGATTCCTCTTTCTACAGGATCTTTGTCACTGTTGTAAATAAAAACGTAGGGACGGCGAACCACCACAAAGTGCTTGGCCCAGGAGCTGGAGAGTGGCTCCTTGAAGTGGAGGTATCCTTTCTTTGAGACCACAGAGCTGGAAACAAACAAACAAAACCAAACCCACAGATAAACAGGAATACATTTTCCCCTAAATAAGACACCTACTGAGTATCCCTATTAACTGCAAAACACCGTAAGAGACACTTGGTCCTTATACGTTTTGTCTGCAACAGTAGTATTATGAAAAAGTTCTATAGCAAGCTGAATTTTGTCTTCAAGAACTGTGCAAAAGTCTGACAGAACGAAGGACCCACAAAGATCTCTACTTCAGTAAAATTCAGCCATGGTTTTGATGATAACAGACATTATATTTAAGCCACTGGAAATCCTGTTCATTAAGTAGATGCAGAGAATGACCGCTGCAGAAATCAAATGTCAACACGACTCTCGTCAATCCTGCCTCCATCATACAGAACTCTGCAGTTCTGCTATCACCTGTTTCATTTACCTTCCTCAAATGGGTCAAAGAAACTACAAATCTCAGAAAGCCCTTGTGACAGCTCTCAGGAAGCCATGATCACACTACAATAGGAAACATACCCTGGTCTAATTTCCTCAATATCAGGAACGAGGTTTAGGAATTCATTCTTTCCAGCTCTGGCAAGATAGGAAGTTTCTACTGTAGGAATTAGCTGGAACTGTTCCACCTCATGACAGGGACTGGAGGCACGAGAATTTGCTTCTGGTGTCCTTTAAAAAAAAGCGGAGAAATAAAAGTAAATCACAAAAAACCAACTGAATCTGACAATGGAATTTAAAGTGCATCTACAGCCTAACCTGTCTTACAAGTTTCATCCTCCAGTCCAGATTTTTTGTATGACATTGGGATCCTTTTGTACAATAACAAATAGCATTTCCCTTGAAATCTGTGGAATAAGACTTATAATAACTGCTAGTAAGTTGTTTCCCCACTACTCCTCCCTCGTTTCTCTTGCCAAACACAGTCACAACACAGACATATGTCTTACTATGGTTTGATGTAAAATGCACTACTTTGTCAGCACTCCTCCTCTCAGGAATGTTAAACTGAGAAGGTACAAATCACGTCTTTCACTAAGTAGTTATTCCCAATTTAATCAAAAATATCTTCTATACATACAGCTGAGAAAGATAAACAGGGATTACTGGCCAAACTGGTTTATTCTGGGTTGTTGTTAGTAAGTCTTTTTAACAGACCTCTGAAAAAAACTTGTGGACTCTACACACTGAAGATGCACTGGTCACTGGAATGACAAGTATCTGACTGTTCCTTCAGCACAAAAAACCCAACCCCAACACTTCAAAAGAACAAAACAGGCAAAAATAATTTTGCAGAGTGATTAGAGAAGGTAAGGCAAGGGGGCTGATACAGAGAAAGTAGGGAAAAGGAAGAAAGGGGGAGAAAAAAAATAAATCAGAAAACATAGCAAAGAGATTCGTGAAGCACTGAGAAGTAATGTTTTTCTATTAATACCCTATACTTACTTCTGATCAATTGAATTGCATCTTGAATCCACCAGAGAAGGGCAGGTAGATGAAGGTGTGAGGGTAGCACTGCTGAAACTTGACACTGATGGGTCCCGCCCAACTGGAGAGATATCCGACAACTACAAGGACAAATACAGGCAAAATATTACAGAGGAGTTTTTTTTTGTAGCTAGTGTTCAGTCCTGGCTAGAACGTGGCACCCAGCACGTGGAAGGCTCAGAAATATATAATAGAAGAAAGGTATTTCTATCGGCCATTTCCCTACTCAACAGCCAAATTTTTGCACACAACCATCATAAACCCATCTGGGGGTGAAAATACAATGGCACTTCTGTAGACACAGCTTGTCATTAACGTCCTACACTTCTGATTATTCACACCTTGACTTCCTCAACAGAATATTAGACTATCCAGTTTGCAACTTGGTGTCCCCTGTGCCTACAGTCAGAATTTTTTAAAAAGCCAATTTATCCTTTTACATAGGGAAAGTGTATGTAGGGAAAGATAAGAAGAGCGCTTCCAGTCTGCTAATAAACTAGAAGCTATACTATAGTCCAAGTTCACACCATTTCTAATTCCTGCAATAGTCTTTGGAACCTGACGCTGAATAGCCAAATGCTTCCAACAGACTGAAAATAAAGAAAATTAATATGAAGTGTTTTGTCTCTTCATAGTATCAACAGATTCCACAAACTACAAATACATTGCTATTGTGCTACAAATATAGTGTATTGTACTGAATGAAATATTTACCTTACAATCACTGATGCTGTTGTACACCTGGCTAAATTCCCGATTGAAAGTATGAGTAAGAAGCTGCAGACACTAAGATGGGGGGAAAAAAAACAAACCACACACAGAAAAGAATTTTACATTTAGATTTTCAGAGAAATTTGAACACAAGGGGCAATTTGCCAAGACACACTTGGCAGCTCATGAAAGAACAAACAAATTCTTCTGGGATTTTTCACAGCAGTTTAGAAGAGGGGAATAATCACTTCCCTTGATAAAATTCAAAAGTTTCATTTACAGAACTACTAATGAAGGGGAATGAGGTACAGCCATAGCACAAACCTAGCCACCAGCACTGGCTGGTGAGGATGGATGATCTCACTATAGAGCGTATTAAAAAGAAACTCACACAATACTGGATATTCACCATGCTATTTGAGAAGCTCATCATTAATCTTTAATCATCTTTGGCACCTCAATTTAGACCCATGACGCTTTTCTCATGTTATACCTTGGTGGCCAGCTCTTTCTCCCGATCCACCAGGCTCTCTATATCTGCTGAGTCATAGCCACTGCTCTCACTGGGCGTCACAGCACTCTCAAATGTTGTAGTCGAAATTTGTGAGGAAATGCTGGTGGAGGTACTGAGGGTTCCACTGCTCAGACTGGGAGACAGTGAGTCACTCAGGGACTTGGGGATGCTGTCACCAAGCTTTTCACGAAGCAGAAGGAAATGCCGGGTTTTTTCCACCTAGTAAGAAAAGCAATCAGTTATCATCTGCTCCAGGATGTTGCCTATTTTACAGGCACTGAATTCTTATGCATTCTTTTAAGATTCATACCAGTAAACATTTTCCCTGTGGAGAGGAGTTTACAGTGGCACTAGAAGTTGAATCGGCCTTTGCTGAATACACAGATTCTGAGCTGAAGGTTCTACTCAGCAGCCAGCCACACACTTTCTATCTTCTCTGTCGGAGAATTTATTTAAATCTTGAATTTGAGAACAAACTCCCATTTGGGAACCCATTCAGCTCAGGTGGTCTCACAGTGGGTAGACTAAAGGCAAATTCAAAGGTACAGTTGTGCTTTTTCTTTCACTTCCCCTGTCTCTTTACTCACTTCATGCAGCAGCTCCAGTTTCTCCAGTTCCCATTGATGCTCTAGAATGAGACTGTCACCCCTGGGCCTCCAACCTGCCAGGTTCTCTTCTCCTCGCACATATGCCACAGATGTATCCAGGACTTTCCTCCTCCTCCTCTGCATTCCTGAGCAGTAAAAAACAACATAAGACATGTTAAAAACATAGCCAGAGGGAAGCCACTAAGAAACACTTACCAATTGCCAATCTGCAAATAACCAATGCTTCTGCTGTTTGGCTGGAAATATACAACGCAATGATTTCATTAACAGCAATCACACATCCCAAAGAGATTTGATTTAGTCCAGCTTTCTTCATTCAGATATTTTCTATGGACCACAATATAATGCAAACTCCTGTTCAGTCTAATTCAACACAAGAACTTCAATTGCTAGGTCTTAGAGGAAAAATATGCTGATACTACATGAACTACATTCCTTCCAAGTTATCAAGCTTGCATCAGGTATCAGCAATATCTTCAAAAGACCAAAAGAAAACTCTATTGCTGCAAAACCAAGTCTCAGCTGTGTTAGTTATGAGCCATGTATTATGCCCCCTAAGTCTATGATCCATGTACATGCCCAGCTTCCTGATATACCCATGTCAGAAAATGTAAAGTTTTCAGTGAATCCTTGGTTCACCAATGGTAAACACAGACCCAAGTCAAAATTAAAAGCCTGCATAAGTTTTTTATGGAATAGCAATGTTCCATCGCTCTTGTGAAACACAGGAACTGCTTCCCATCAGGACAGAAGTGTTTACTCCGTTCTGCCTACAAAATTTTCTGCAATATTTCAGTTTACAGCATCTTTATCGCTTGAACACCCAGTCACTGCTTACCTGGACTTCCTGTGTCTGCCATTTTGCATAAACTTAGTTCATAGATCCCGGTTACTCGATTGCTGTTCACAAGAAAACAGAAGAAAAAACCAAACCTTATTATCTTCAGAAATAAAGTGCGTTAGCTTTAGTTAAGTGGTCCCCAAATTAGGAGTTTAAGTATAGTTGTTCATTAGAACTACATCTGAATTCTAACCTTGACATAAAATAGCCAGGAGAGACTGCAA
Organism: Aptenodytes forsteri; assembly: GCF_000699145.1. Lineage (NCBI taxonomy): Eukaryota > Metazoa > Chordata > Aves > Sphenisciformes > Spheniscidae > Aptenodytes > Aptenodytes forsteri. The sequence goes on from NW_008794443.1 coordinate 3,416,269, forward strand.
GACCTCTAAAAGTGGCATTTCCCCCATGTTCCCCCCCACCCCCCAGTAGACTCAGAGAACAGCTGCTGCAGTAAATTCCAGGTCAGGATCAGGGTAATCTATGTGCAAGCTTGAAAAATGGATCTCTCTTCCCAACTGTTCAGTCAGAAGGCTGGAAAAGGGGTCAGTAAAGAGAGAAGCCATCAGAGTTTCACTGAAATAAATGCAAGCAAGAAAGAATGTTCAAAACCAGACTGGAGAACTATAACTAGATAGACTTTCAAAGAAGAAATAAAGAAAAACTAAGCTACATTCTCCCCATGCCCTCTAAGAGAAAAAGCAAATGCTGACATAAGACATCGATACCAAAATTAGTAACTGAACTTACGAATCTGGAGATTTGGAATAACCACTGCCAAAGAGATTGCGTAGCGATCGTGGTGGCGAGATCTTGGCATCTCGTGAGTAAAAGACCATACAAACATCCTTTGTTATAACAGCAGGCTGGATGCAGTGGTCAAGCTATGAGAAAAAACAGTAATGAATGAGTGGCTGCAGACAACTATGCCAAGTGATACTGCTTCCCTCTTTTAGTGGGACAGCTTTTTGAAATTTGTTCTTGTTTGGGTCTTTGGTGAAGGGTTTTCGTATGTTTCTGTGAAAGAGAACCGTCAACTTTCTTCATGCATCTTGTGGCTGAAACAATTGTACTACACAAAACAACAGTGTCTTGCACGCAAAGCCAAGAGCTAGGCCAGTGTTCGTAACACTAGTAGTACTTACAGAGGAACGTTCACTGATTTCAATGGATTTTCGGATACAAAGATAGATAAAATGAGGCACAAAAGATAAGAGATCACCAGTTTCACTTCACATTGTTGCAAGGCAGTAATACCTTGACATCAAGATGTTACCTGTGAGTAAGTTTTTCCACCCTGTTCTCAGAAAATGAATAGAGACTTTCACTGGCTTCAGAATTGAAAAATCACTTAGTCCAGTAAGTATTTATCTCGGGTACACACTGTCTGCTGTCTCAAATAGTTATCACTTGAGTCACAAGCAAAAAGGAAGGCACAGGTCTCTTACCTCCAGGTAAGCAGAAAGGGTCATATATATCTTCTCTCCATATGGTGTCACTCGATTGAGAAGAAGGGAGTTATGCAAGGAGCTATCCCAAACTGCTTCAAACCGATAGAAAGTCCTGCAAAAAAATACAGTAAAAGCTCAATAGTAAAAGTTCCTCTGCATCCCCCTCATCAGTCAGTGTAAAGCATCTCTCTCTTGACATCATCCACTATGACTGCTATTGACCTCAGTGGCTTAGACAACAAATACTTGAAGCAAAGACCTTCTCTTCTTTCCCAAGATTGATTACTTCTACCTCAAATAGTGTGGCATAAGAGACGATTGCCTGTTATGAAAAAGAGTCATTTAAAAGAGAAAAGAGGAAATACAGAAGAGAACAAAAGCTGTCATAACACTACGGGGAACTCAGCACTAACGAACAGTGTTTCTAAACAGACAGAATTCCTCTCTGTTGCTTCAGGCCCAATTCAGCACAGCTGGACCTTCAAAGTGCATGGGAAGATTCTTTTTTATAAGCAACACTCATTCTACACCGTATTTCAGGACTAACATACAGCAACAGAAGAGATCCCTCTAATACTTAGTCATATAAAACCAGCAGCTTCTGACAGCAAATCAGAATGATTGATAGGTAGGGATAAGTCCTATATTCAAGCGATAAAGACTTCTTTCTATGTCCCTACTAGCTTCAAGTAAAAACTTGCAGATCTAACACAAACTTTTGTAAGAAGTTTCTTCAATTTGGTACATGGAAAGACAGGAGCTGGAAGCTCCCACAGTTCTACCCCAGCAATCAGGAAAGTTCATCTGTTCAAGTAAAAAGTGAGAGACAGCATCATACACAGGACAGCTAAATCATCAACTCTAAAGTCCCCATTACACTCTCTCCTCTCTAACAGGGGCTTAGGGAAATGAGCTTTCTCCTTTCTCACAGGTAGAGACTGATTTCATGTACGTTCCTTTGGAAAGAAGTCCTATACCCTTATTCAGTAATACAGCACGCTTTGCAGTTTTCTACACCGGTAACAGAAAAAGAAGGTATTAATTCTTCATCACCTCCATATAATTTCCCTCCCAAATCCCCTTGCCACTGAGGTTTTCCATCCCATTTCGAGTCCAAATGATGTGGTACTAAAAGCAAGAAAGTCCTTCACGTATATTATTTTTTTAAAAACAAGTTATATCTCTAAAGAGCTTCTGTACTGATGCCCAAGGCCAACTCAGAAAAATAGAAAATTAAACCAAAGACAAATGACAAAAAGCAGGGTGGGAGTGCAAGGAAGAAATAACAAAAACCAAACCAAAACAAAAGGAAACATGAAACAGCCTAAGAGCAGACGTACCAGAAACGAAGAGTTCTGATCTCAAATAGAGTTCCCAAGAATCCCCTTTTCCTGATAGCAATTACACAATTCTGAGCTAATACATTGAGGCACCATGAACTGTGCAGTCAAGTAATATAATTTGAGAATATTGCTAAATACTGTTTGCATTTGAAGTAGCATACTTAAGAAATTACTTCTAAATGTCTTGCTTCTATTAAAATGCTACAGAGAAACATATTCTAAAGGCTAAGTAATTGGTAACTTTAAAAGCACTGTAATGTAATAATCCTTACTTGAGTTAGATTAGGCAAACAACACAGGTTGTCCTCTAACCCTTTACAAATCCGTGTTGAGTCCCTATGTTTTAATCTTTCATCATGTCTTAGTTATGAGAGCAATTTTTTAAACTTTTAGCAAGCTCCAGATCTACTATCTGGGTGAAAGAAAAAGTAGTAAAACCTGGTTCTCCACAGATGGGAAAGCCAGCGTACCTAGCCCCTGATTCAGCTCTGCACCATTTGCCAAACACGACTTCTCATCACAAAGAGAGAACACAGGTGTAAATGTTCATCAGTGCAGAACTAAATGCCCCTCTTTAGCAAAATGATGATTTTTGTATGAACACCAAGTTGACAGTTGACAAGCTTCAAGACAGTTACTCTACTGGATTTTGTCTAGCCAGGAAGTTAAATATACACAATCTTGCTTGTCCAAACCAGAACTTGCTAGAATAGTTATAGAGGGGGACAAAAAACAGAAGTGAGCAAACTTCTTTCAGCATAGCCAACAGTGCAAGGAGGAAAATGGAGCACAGAACAAGCAAAGCATGGAAAACAGGAGAAACAGGTTAAAGGCAGCAATGTATAGTTAGAACTGATTTTTAAGTGAATTTTAGCATTAGTGAAAGGTGGTGAATTGAGAGCATTGAAGACTTAAGTCTTCTCTTTTTCAAAGAGGCAGAACACAGAAAGCAGAGTACAAATTGTCCCAGATTGTGCAGCCACCATGCTTGGCTGTGATCCAATCTGGAAGGTGAAAGAGGAATCCAGTCTGAGCAGCTACTACATGTCTCGCTTCTCTGCCAACTGGTAAACTAAGAAGTAGCAACCACATGGTTAAATTTCAGATGCAAATCCAACCTAAGAACACAGGTTGAATGCCAGTCACATGGCAGCCACTGCTTTTTGTTCAGTGCAATTCTGAGCTGGAATTTCAAGTAACCTAATCATTCAGTCCTTGACTTGGTACTTCAAACATGGCAAGCATTACAGAGTCAGAGACAGTAAGAAATTCCAAATTTAGTTCTTTGATACAGAACAAAGGAAGAAAATAGCAAGGACTACAAACAGGGACTATATTCTGATGGCACATTTTGAGAATCAGAAAGACTGAATGAAGGAAGCTATCTCTTACATGTGAAGGAAAGTTCACCTTCACAAGTCTCCCTCTGAATTGTACCTGAATAAACCCCTGACACAAAGGAGGAGGAGGTATACTACTTCTGGAAGAGCTAGGAGGCGTGCTAACAGAATTCAGTAAAAGCTAAAAGGGAAGTGGCAGCAATACAAACGGGACATAAAGCATTCTATTTTCAAGAATCTTTATGTACAAAGGAAGCAAACAGAAAATACCTAGGCATATCCTTATCAAGAAAGAGCCTGTAAAAACATAGAAAGAGCTTCAGTTAGTGCAGCCAAAAGCAGAACAGAAAAACAACAGCTTGGAGGAACAGAACAAGTGGGCTTAAAAAAACAAAAAAAAAAACAACAAAAAAACACCCAACACAACAAACCACAACCAGAAAACAAGTTTGCAGACAACGAGCAAACATAAGACATATCCCTTAGCAGGGCTTCAATCCCGCTCCATCCCCCTGCCATGCACTCATCCCACAACTTAAGCCTTGGCATTTTGGTAAGAGATGGTCAACAGCTTCACTTCACTCACACTCATCCTTCATCCAAGCAGCCCACCTAATAGAAAACTACAAAGCTATATAGGAATTTCTTGAAATTGCTAGAGAACAGAGTATAGGGCTTTCCAACTGCAAATCCAATAGTATCAGTCTGGAAACTAGCAACAGTCCCCTTATGTTCCAGTTACACTGATGCAATTTAGTGTAATTCAAACACACTAAAGTAAAATACCCACTTCTCAGTAGGAGGCAAAGAATAACTGCTAAAAAAACCCCATCACTGTGTGCATTTACAGGCACTAGGTGGCAGGAAGACATTCAGCTGGTAGGAGCAGTGTCCTGAATCCACCTTTAACATTGCAGTGGTATTTCAAAGTCCAAGCCTCTAATGGAGAAGGAAGAAGCCATTTCAGCGCCTAGAAGGATACCGCCTCCAGCATTCAGAAGCTACAGTGGAGATGGGCTCCAAAACAACCCCCTCCCCTCCAGAAACACTTATTCAGAGTTAAATTTCAGAGATATTCCTGCTTTGCACCAGCTAAACAGAGCCACGGAGTGGTCAAATGACTTGGCTGATGTCAGAGTAGGGAGAGGCTGTGCCGGCAATACAGCATTCTGCTTCACTGCCCCTTGTTGCAGACACCGAAGCAAAACAATGTGGAGTCTGACTGATCTTTACAGCAATGCACCCTAATGAGGAGACACACGCAGCCAGAAACTTCTCAGACAGGGGCCCTGCTGTTGTCCAAATGACTGCAGTTACATGGAACAGACACCCCCTTATTAGAACTGGGGTCAATTTGCGATACATCTGTATAAATCCACAAATTATGAAGTTTAATTTACAAAGCATGGCTCTTGCTTAAATTGTCACACGCTTGTTCCAGGAATAATATAGGTATGTACACATCCATAAATATATCGCCCAAGTTTGCCCTTGAACTTCAATGCTGTATTCTAGCAACAAACCTTGATGTCAGTTTAAAAGTTCCTGGTTAAATTCTGAGACTCCCTCAAGCTGTTCCTTTCCATCCTCCCTTTATGGTGCTTACAAATGGAAAGTAATTCCAGTGCATTGTCAAGAAATCCTCCGTGTAGACCAATGGACTTCAGCTTTAGCAAGAATTTATGGTAATCCTCATTCTCTATCTGTGTGCCCTGTGCCCATGGAATTCTGCATTTAATAATTATCAACATTCCCAGCTTTCCAAACATGCTGCCAATATCTCAGAGGTCAAAGGAATTTTAGATTTCTGCCAGAGCGCTCACTTTATTCACTTACCTACTGGAGCTGTGAGAGGACTTCAGGTATTTTGCAGAGATAATATTCAAAGACAGAATAGCATCCACAGCAGCTTCATCTACCTCTGCTTTATTTCTTACACGTCCTAAAAAGGGTAGGAGGGGGAATCAATTAAAACTAAACCTGAAACACAGAAGGAATTTGTTTTCCCAAATATCATTTCAGACTATGTGATTAACAAGCAGCTGTAAGTGGAAGCTGCAAAACTTAAGTTTTTCCTCTGGATCTTTTTCAAAATCCTCCTCTTACAGCCAATACTCATAAAGATGACAGAATCTGATATAAAGAGAAATTACCATTAGTACTTTTTCTTCCTTACATAGCAACATGGAAAACAATATACTCACCAACAACCAGCTCTCGCACATCTTTCCAGTGCAACTCACTGCCCTTCTCATGGATAATGGTGACTGTGATTCTACGCTGGATTCCCTGGTAGAGTTCAAAAACAAAACACTGGTGAAGTATTCACATACACGCACACTAACATCATCTATTCTGCACTTATACTGCAAAAATGAAGCAAATAAGATCATTTAAATTAGTCTGTAACTGTGACCAAACACCTATGTGTTTCAGGGCCCTAAAATTAAAGTAAGAGGAACACTATATTCTTATATGTAACAGAAATTACACTTCTCCCTCCTCACTCCACAAAGGCAGAGGTTTTTAACCTAAAATAGTCCTGAAATTGTTGCTATGCTCTCAGAGAAGATAGGTACGATCCCTGGGATATATCAGAGTGGACCACAAAAACAAGCAAATACTTGGGTAATGTGTGCTTATATACTTATATGTTATATTAAAGTGTATGTACCAGAAGAAGTGTATCTACCAAAAGAAGTTATTAGAAAATAGCAACTACTCATGCAGATATTCTCCTCCTTTGTCACATGTATCTGTTACAAGTCAGAATAGAATAAAACTCTGTAATAGCTGGGAAGAAGGTAAAATTGTAGAACAGAAATAAACACCACATCTGAAAAAGAAAAATTCCCCAGGTGTTGGCTTCAACAGATTCCACTCTTCCAAATGAAGAGGATAACTATGCAGGGAGAAGGTGCTTTGTGTAACTGTTTCAAAAGAAGTTGAAAGATGTTTGCCTATATTGTGGATTTGGCAATGGAATTACAGAGGGTAGAATTACTCTGGTTTGAACTGGAAGTAACTGATGAAGCCACAAGTAAATCCAAAACTGAGTAACTTTTTTTTTTTTTTTTTTTAAGGAAATTATTTTAGTATGACCATTATTCCTAAGCTATAAGAACTGTTCCTATCATTTTAAGAAAGGGAGGAAATGCAAGTCACAGGTAAACTATGAAAAGGAACTGAGAATTTGAGAGTAGAAAAAACATAACATAAACCTATAAACAATATTTAACTAGGATTATCTTTAGAATCTAGCTAAAGACAAATTATTATTAAGGATTATTACATTAGCGTTTGTGATTAACTACAGGCATTTAAAATGCACTGAGACATGGTCATTGTGTAGGTCTGTCTTATAGCCACATGCAGTGAGAGAGAACCAATGAAAGTTGAGTCCACATGATCCTTCCGTGTCCTTGGTAGAGATGTTAGAGCACTGAAGGCACAAATCTGGTCCCAAAGGTTCCTGCTTTTTAAAAGGCTTTCATCTTTCATGAGCGGGATGCACACTGATAAGCAAAGGAAACAGCAATATACTAGGGGCCAAACATACTCTCCTCATAGCCTAAAGCTAACAGACTAAGTACAGACTGAAAGATGACTGACCCTACAGCTATCATTAGACAGCTGTGTGGGAAAGGAGAAGACATGAAAGAGGTAAAATCCAGTCATTAGCATTCTAACCCCCCTCAGAGACGAAACTTGCAGTTCTACAGCCTTCATTAGTACCTGGTGAAGCAGGAACGTCCCCTGACAGGGCAGGCCTCCAGTGTGATCCACAATAGCAGGAATATACCTGTGTGAGACAGTGAAATCAACAGGCAGGAAAGATATACTAGCACAGCAACTTTACTCTGTATTCTGCTGCCAACAGTTACCTCTCCGTATAGTATCTGAAGAAATTAAGAGTGTTCCTACTGACTCTCAGACTGGACTCTATTGGACCACAGAAATACGGAAGTATCATATACTGTACTTCCAGTACTTCTGGAAAACTCCGTGGAACTCGCTTCTCAACATAATCCCTGCAGACCTGTCAGGGGAAAACCTTCTCTGCAGCAAAGGTGAACATAAAATAGGACCTGCTAGATGACTTCTGGAGCATAAAGTCTCTAGTGACCCAAAAAATCTAAACTCATGGCCTACACAGGATAAGTTTTCCCAGCACCTGTTCAGCTGGTGTGCATGGGCTTTCAAAGTGGAAGGATTACTGCAAGTGTGAAAGAATGTCATTCTATCTCTTCAGTCCTTTCCAATGGGGACAACGAATGCCAGCAGAATTTACACCCAATCACTACAAACCAGCCAGACACCAGGCTGACATAAGCCAAGCCACCACCCAATAATGATTGCTAAACATCAACCTTGTCTGAACAGAACAAAGGGTAAAAAAAATCAAACTCCCATAAACCACTGTTCTTAAAACATAAAAGATTAATACAGGACTTACTCCCCTGTTGGCTCCAATTCGCTGATCTCAAACCATACAAGGAGGTCATATTTGCTCACACTCTGGCCCAAGCTGGGTTTGCTCATAGTATTTAGCTTTGTAGCTGGCACTTAAAGAAAAAAAAGAAAAGAATGGTTTACAAAGACTGAACAAGTAAAGCTTACCCTAGGGCTCACAGAAACATGTCATTTCAGTGATCCTATGTATTCTATGTACATATGCAGACCACATCTTTTTCCATAAAAATGAAGTTGCTTACAGCAATCATTATTTCTCAAAGCATTGGTTTTTAAATCTGAGTTACTAGATTATAAAAAAAAGTTAAATAACAAAACAAAAATGTATCAAAAAAGCTTGTAAAAATATGCAGTCTCTCTAGATCCACAGAAAGAGAGTTTCCTCAAATGTGCATCAGTTACTTTATGGGTTAACAGTTTGTGATTTCGAATGGCTTAGGTCTGTTCATCTGCAACTTTACTCACCCATAAAGTACATTTCGCCTTCCCCACATAAGAAGAAAAACAAACAAACAAACAAACAAAAAAGAACTTAAAACTTCATTCTTCACTTCTTCATGTTACAAATTGCTAGTCTCCTGTACCAGTTTAGGTAAGAGAATGTGTATGTAAAAAGGCTGAACAAGATTTATTCCAGAGCCATAACCCTGCCAAACTATGGTTCTGGGCTCCTTATGTTTTGGTATTAGCGATTACTACTGGCCAGATCCTCTCTAATTCCTTTCATACAAATGTAGGGATAAACCATGTTAAGAAAATAGCGGGATAACTGAAATTCTAGAAATAACCTCATATTCCTTCACACATACTTACACCACACCTTTTAGAAATCATTACATGACTTCTCTTATCTGCTCACTCATTTCATTATTGTAAATGGGAACATTTTTTAAATTAAATTTAAAATTTAAAAAGCTTTTAAAGCTTAGTTCCTGTGTACTCTGACAGGTATTTTTGTAACTCTGCAATTGTTTTCTATTTTTTCCTCCTTTCACATACAAACCTCATTGCTTTTATTAAGCCAAATAATTATTCTCCCTTCTAGCCTCTCAAGCCCCATTCTTCCCTTGCTCAAGTGTTCATTAGGTTCTCCTATCGTCACACCTTTGTGTATCCTTCAGCTTCCACCATGACTTAATTTCCCATGCACTGGAAGGGCATAACAGTCCCCAGTTAAGAAAAGGTCCTTATAGGTGTGCCTGTGTATTCTCTTTTGAAAAACAAAATGTGAATTCTGTTTCTTTTCTGCGTAAAATAGCAGCTATCTCAGAGGGACAGATTTTACAAGAATCAGTTATTTACAGCACTACAAGTCCATCATGCTGGGTAGCAAGCTTCAGTGTCATCATTTACTCTTCCCATTCATTACTTAGGGTAGTCACTCTCTTGTACCCATCATAATCATGTAGCTGCACATGAACTCATTACAGCTGGACTCAATGCTGTTGATAGCAAGAGGAACATCAAACACACAAGTCACTCAAGTCTACTGCTAAGCAGAGAAACTCAAAAGCACCAGAAGAGAAAAGCAACAGACACATTTAACTAAACATGAAAGCTGGTTCTAGAAGTTCTCATGGACTTGCACTGGCATAATTAATAACCAGCATGTCATCTTTTTTTTTTTTTTTTGGTAATAAAACAGAATACAAATGTAAGTGAGGAACAGCACTGTTAGTGGCAAAAAAAGAAGATGAGCAAAAAGGAAACCTATATAGAACACAGCAGAACATTTCTTCTACAGCTAGCTATTTTTTCATATGCAGTATCTCTCATCCCAATCTCACAAAACTATGTACGGAACACACACACACACAAAAAAAAAAAAAGAAAAAAGATGTCCAGGAAGTTTCAGGGAATAGATCCAGTGACGCAGAAAAATCTGTGATACCTAGCACACTGGAGTTTATAGACTCTCTATATGGTTCTCTCTAGAATAGCCCTAAACTTAAGCACAGCATCATCCTTCCATGACCGCAACCGTGACAGTTTCTGGTCCCAAGAATAGTACATGATAAAGATAAGAAAAAAAAAGGAATTTTGAAGCACGTTTTGGAACTACTTCTACATCTACCATAGATCAAGTTTGGCTACTAACCATCTCGTTTAGGAGCCCGCTCACTCTGACAACTGGGAACAGGCAGAAAGAGAAAAGGTGGCAGCTGGTCAGCTCCATCCTGGAAAGCAGCCACAGCAGAGGACGCAAGCACGTTGGCATGCTCGGATAGCGTGTTCAGCACATGCACGTTTACATAGCCAGACATAAGATACCTAATCAACTCAATTTTTCTTTCATGGTCTGCAAAGGGAATGGAACACACACAAAAAAAAGGATGGTAGAAATATGCAGGTGAGAGAAAGCTGGAGAAGTAGGAAATAAAAGGTGAAATGGAAAAAACCACAGAAGAGTTCAGCATGCATTATTACAATTAAGCAAAGAAAACCAAGGGTCATTTCAACAAGACTGACTCACTAAACAAGGATGTTAGAGAGCAAAAAGATGAAGCAGTTAATGAATAAGCAAATTTCCAGTCAAGTGCTCAGTAAGCACATAAAGAGCCGTAGCCAGATCTCATGGAATACGATTAACACCTCAGGAATGAAATTCTACCCTTTAATGAACCAAGAAGCACTTCCTGCAAGAGGGGGTTGAAAAGAACACATAAAAAGGAAGATAGCCAGCAAAGATAGATCCAATGCCCTTTGCAACATTCACTCCATTATATTTCTTGGTGTCCTGAATAGCTTAGGAGTACACTACAACCTTCATTTTCAGTAGCAGAGATGTGGTGTACAGAATTAGAGAACTGTTCTCACCTGGCTTTGAGAGTGGCATAGGGGGAGGAAAGAATCTTCGAGAAGGCTGTGGAGGGCTATACAGAAATGAAAGGAGTTATCAATATAGAGTCAGCTAAACATAAAAAATATATACAGATACACACACATGCATGTATGTATACACATGTGTATACATGTGTATACACATACACCCCCAGTACAGTCCTTCCACCCATTTTTGTCTCTAAAAATGTCCTCACAATCCCATGAAGACAGGTAAATATCACCTGTCAGGAAAACAAGTGGACTCAGCACACTTCTCAGGCTAACCTATGTCCTTTTTCTATTCTAACTTAAATATTTATTTTTTTTACTGACAGCTAGGATTAATTATGATGTCCAACTGCTCTACCCCCATTCTGCACTGAAAATTTAAGTAGGTAACAGACATTTCCCAAAATAACTTAAGGAAAAGGAACAAGCCTCAGCTGGCATTTCCTCTTAAAACCAGCACGTGCTTCCTCTTTGCAGCTGCTGCCTTCAGTAGGAGGGCTAACCAGGCCAAGCAATCCAGACAATAGCCTCTTCCCTTAGGCTATGAAGATGGCAGGACTAGGGGTCCTTTCCCTGATTCCAAAAATTCAAATGCTCAGCAACTTTGGCACTAGTATGTCAAAAGGTTGAGTGCCTTTTGTTTTCCCCCTAATCTCCTCTCTCTTCTGTTGTCATCCTATCTTTATGCATCAGGCCACTTGCCCTGAGGGAACGCTGCATCTTGGAGCACTGTTACGGTTTACCCAGAACTCAGTGAGATCACCACTGAAGTTCTGAGTACAATATTCTACCACCACAGTGTTTGTAGGGTGGATGCAGCTGTATTGGCAAAACAGCTTTCCATGTTTGAGCCGGTAGAACAATTCCATTACTCACTAAAAAAACAACATACTACACTGGGTAAATAGGCCTCTGCCAGCACTCTTACATCAGTCAGGAATCCTACTCGTGAGCATGTTGCTATGTAATTTCAGGAGTATGAAAAAGTACTGCCTGAACTGCAGAGCTAACCTGAGCATGATCACAAACAGCCTTTATGCCAGAATAGTGAACAATACCTGTTGAGATCCTGTCCTTGCAGATGGAGAGGATGCTGCTGATAATGTCCAAAGACTTCAAACACAATAGGCTTTGTTTTGATGTACTCCACAAATGATTCCGTCACTTCCACAGCAATCTATTAGGCAAAGTAAGGAAAGAAAATGAGACATGCAAAAAGGAAATCTTATAAGTGTGAATTTTAGGACTCTGTATTTTTCATACGGTTTAGCGCCACTCACAGTAAAAGCAATTGCACTCCTTTTTGGTTTAGGCATTAATTCTACTCTCCGATAAAGGAGAAAATGAAAGCCTCAATATCAGGCATTTTAAGTAGGAGAAGAGGAGGCTACATGTAACCAAAGGATTACACAGTTCATAAAAATAAATACATTCAGTTCATCTGAGATCATGAGCACTGCTATTCACATATATTTTATTTCCTGAATTCTAGACTGCTTTCATCGAACATTCTGGAAAGGAAACAGAGAATTCAAAGGCAGGAAGTAGAGGTGAAACAGAAGTTAAATCTGCCACACAGAATCATTCTGTATTTTCTTCTCCATTGGGGATTACATCATTCATCTGATCGCTCCTCCTACTGTCTGTTCTTAATAATTCCCCTTGCCCCACTTTCCCATACACCTCTCATGAGTTTAACAAGAAGGATACACACAACTCCCAGTGCTAAAACAGGCACTTACTATTCATATAAAGTTTTACTTACGTTCTGAACATGGTAAAACCCAAGGGGAGTCCCTCGACCATTGTTTTTGAGAGGTTCTGTTGAGAAAGCTTCATCATGCCGATGTAAAAAGCTTTAAAAAACAACCAAAAAAACCAAACCAAAAATAAAACACCCCAGAACAGTTTAGTGAAGATTGCTGTGCTGTGAACCCAACACTGAAAAGAAACCCATAAATTTATTCTGCTAGAACTTTCCAGGGAGTTGAGTGATGGCCTAAAGCTAGGAATACCCTAGTCTTTGGGACCACAATTCCTGTACTTGTTTTGTGTCTTTATTACTCCCATTTTTCGTTCTCTTTCTTAAGAAACTAAGCCACAGGACACTTTCACTTGAGAGCTACTGATTTACTCAAGGGTCATATAGCTTTCATTATAATTGTGCATATGTACAATCTAATATCGTATTTTTCACATTAAAAGCCATTATCAAGCAAAAACTTAAGATATCTATAACTAGTAACTTAACAGTCCACTCTGATTCTTAATTCCTTTCTGCAAAACTTTATTCCTTAACACCACGCTAACACAAAGCGGGTACTGCTCGTAACAGGAATTCCAGTAACTGACAAGGTGTTTCTCTCTGCTATACCACACTGCCACTGATTGGAAAAGCTCTCAATCAGACCCTCCATCGCCCGCTATTATTTGCACTCTCTATCAAAGCATTCATTGCCTAATGTAAATAAGGACAAATTCTTACTTGAACTGGCAGAAAATATCTGCATATTCAGGAAGGATGCCGCTGGCCTGTAGCACTGTCACACGGAAGGTAAACACGCTACCCAGTTTCAAGTGATCACCAATTTCCTCAGTGAATCCTTCCATCGTCATCTTTCCATCCAAAGTGGCTGACTTCAAGTCTTAGGGAGAAACAAACATCCCACATGAAATCGCTTTTTTCTTTTTTTTCTCCTTTCTTTTCTTAAAATATTCCTCCAGGCAACAGTTTAGTCCCATCACACTTTTTCTTTTGAGCCCAAATTATTTGCTGATAATCAAAAGCTCCAAATACTTGGCAACAGTTTTTCTGCAGTTCTTCAAATGAGTAACCCCAGCATCTATCACATGCAACCCATCAGTTACACCTCTCCCTACCTATCGTATTCTTGAAGGACACTCAGAACCCCTTTCTATCACTGACTGAAAGTGTCCCAGATTTCCCTTAAGTTCTCCAAAACTACTACATCTTTCTTCCTTACCTAGCTCATTCATTCTGTTGATCTCCTCTGGAGGAGTGGTAACCTCTGAATTCTGTCCTTGCCCTTCCACAATTCTTAATTCTTCCAATGACAGTCCAGACCGAGTCATCGCAACAGAAGAAAAATCACTCTGAAAAGTTAAATGAAGTTGCATGTAACAGACTCCTGCAGTTTCTGATTTCCCCTTCTTCCCCGCGCATTACTTACTTATTTAGAAGCACAAACTACTGCACTCAAAGAAACTGAACACAATTTTAAGACTTCTTACCTTATCAAAATATTCATTGTCAAATGAAATTTTAGCTGTGCCTGACTGTCGAATACCAGATCCATAATCTGGGGCTTCTTCATCAGCTAAAAAACAGAAAAAAAAGAAAAAAAAAATATGAGGAGGAGAGGGAAAAACCCTCAGAGTCATCTAAATGGACATTCTGATTACAACGGAAACCAGTCCGTAAAGTAGAAGAGGCCTGGTTCCAGTCATCCAATAACAGACTAGAATAAGTGCTGGAAAAAATCATAGCAGAAATCTACCCATCATGAACTCAAGTGTGCGAAAACAACAAGACAAACTATGACGTTTCATCATGAATATACTTAACTTCAGAGAATTTTGAATGCAAAACAACTTTAGTACTCATTTTGATTATTTATTTACTTCTGATTATTATACCTGAGGTGAATTAACATACCATAAATACAACGACCCACATGGGAATGTACACTCACATTGATTTAAACTACCATCTAAAATTCTGTAGCCATAAACTAAGCAGTCACACTAGCAAAGCTTCACAAGTATGTGCCCTAAGTTTGAGAGGCGGATCTGTCCGTACAATCTGTCCATTTAACCTCCTCCTCTTTGTGGACAGTAACAACAATGAGGTCTGGTTAAATGCCAGGGTTTTTTTCCACAGTAAATACAGGCTTGCAGGAGAAATCCCAAGATTCAGAATGTGTTCCAAAACTTCGCTTAGGGACCAAATAATGCCATGGCCCTTTTTCAAGAGATGTCCCCAGTTCAATTTCTATTAGCCATGGTGTATTCTATTTATTTGGATGGATAAATAGAATATTTATTTGGAAATATTTGATCAATGCTAAAGGAGACCAAACCAAGCCAGAAATGAGACTTTTGTACACATTAAAATAGATTTTATTTCACTTGCTGTTTTAGTCCCTGCCAGAGTGATTCTTACACATCTTCAGAGTCTGAGATTTCATTATACGTTCCCATGGAGAGCGAAACTTCCAGGGTTACCCTACCTAAACAATAAAGAAATGTTGGCAGTTAGCCACTGCTAGAAAGGACAAATTATGGGACGTATCTGAGCTCTCCCAGCATGGATAAGACATGGCTAACTACTAACAGTAAAACTCAACTAGCTCACCCCATACTGGAAAAGTATAAAATATTAGCAGCTGACTAGCAGACTGCAGTTAAGGTCTGGCACGCATACAATGGCAGTTCAAAACTGGATGAAGCAGTTACCATCCCCATCTATCTACCCTTGTCTTCTGAAAGGCTGATAATTCTTGGTGATTAAATAGTATGTTAAAGCAGCTTCTAAGTCTCAACACATTTTAGTGAGACAATGAAATGGAAAACTGCTGCTGATTTCTGTTTATACTATGCTGAAAACCGTCAGTTCGGGAACTTCTTCACGTGCTGTTCAGTCAGAGAATGGAGGAGCACATTTCTGCGCATTATTTAAAAGGACAGTTTGAGAAGAGCAAACACGTGGTACATTTAGCTTTTCTGCAAGTCATCACAACTACCAAACTTGCATATACCCTTGTCCACTGTTTATACTGGGTGCCAGAAAGAAAACCTTCGCTTTATTTTTAGTTTTTAGACTTGCTGACACTAGTTAGCCATTTCACCATCTTAAAAAGCAGTGTTGCATTAGTTGCCAGGTGTAAACTTCAGTGGTCAACACCATCATTTTGAAAGCTTCTGATGAGTAGCATTATTTCAAGATTTATTCATGCTTGGTCCATATGATTCACACAAATGAAAAAATTTTAAAAGCAAGTTAATAATAAACAAGTGTTCTTTGCAACACTAAAATTATTCAGGTTTGACTTGTTTGCCTGTTTTTTAAAGCTGCAGCTATTCATAGCGTACCAAAGAGTTGCAATGTAAAGCTCTCAGAGTATCTCACCTGCTATAGCTTGCACTGCTACTCGCAGAAATCCTCGTACTTCCCCTTTCTCACTAACAACAGCTACTCTGTGAATAAGAGGCACCGGGTACAGTAGATTGCTCAGGTATACAAACGCTCTGGTAACAGGAAGGAAAGAAAACACAAACAGCATTAGGCAATCATCTGCAAAACCAGACTGCAGTATTTGGTTGGCTAATGGGACATTCAAATCTTCAGACAGTCTACTTTACTCCATCTATTAGACCTGCACTGTGGTCCTGTATCCATATTGTCCACACAGGGCTCTTCAGCAGTGTCAAAGCTAAGTGAAGCCAACAAATGCTCTAAACCAGAGTATACTGGAGACACAGGGCTTATATTAGTGAGTTACAAAACACAGGAAGGAGACAATTTAAGATGATGGCTTTATAAAAGGTAATTTTGGATGCACTACAGTTGTAAATGGAGCTGTTAGCAAGATGGTAGAAGTCTACTAAGGAACTACTGATTTTAAAGAATTGTTTGAGTTTTCCACCCCATGAGTGTAGTTTGAAGTAATAAATTAAAAGGGAATTGATCTACTGTGTTCACACAGCCTCAAATATTTTACTGAACATATAAAAACACTCTTCAAAACAGACTGACTGACTGTTTTCTCTCTTCTACATACATTAGATAACACTGTATACAGAGTAATCAGAAATCCCCAATAAACCATAAGTCATCTCTTAGGTTTCTTGGAAGATTCACTGAGTGTATGGATAGTGGAAGACTGATAGTCTTCACAGCTAAATATCTTTAGGAGTAATATATTTGTTTCTTAAAAAAACCAAAACAAAACACAAAAAAACAACAAACAACAAAACACCACAACAGTACTCTAGAGCAATCATTTAGAAATTACAGTTTACAATACGAAAAGCAGCATTTAGGCCCAGTATGATCCTGCCATACACTAACTTTTAAAGTTATATACAAGCAGGGTCTAATTTTGGAACAATGAAGTTAACAAGTTTTATGGTACAGATTTTTAATTAAAAGTTAGACTAATGTTATTAAAGTTATTTTACGTTTCTGTAATGAACTGCAAAAGTTCTTAGAACACCACACTTCAGTGTGATTAGCTCGAGCAAAACTTTAAATGTTGAGAAGCCAAAAAGTCAGGTAAAGAACGGCTCTCAACACGGGGAAAAAAATGGAAGGCTTTATTTAAGTGACCTGTTTCAGAGTTCAGAAGAGTACTGAGATGCATAGAAGTTTAAATTTAATGACTGGTAGAAGTATTGGTTAAAGTGACTAACCAATTATGTATGTAATTATTATTAATTTATGCATATTAAATTATACTAAACACCAGTCATTTGTTTAACTGGATTTCCTTCTTGCAGTCCTTTTTATTAGTCTTTATCATTAAGTATAATAAATTCTTCAAATTTATAACTGTTACTGTTTAATATTCATAGGGAAAGTCCTGCATGACAAAAGAGGACTGAGAGAGAAATAAAGATGTTCACTGCCTCTGTCTGGAGACATCAGCTGTAAAATTTGTTCCGTGAACACAGCAAGACTGATCCAAACTCAATTCCTTGTGACACATAGCTAAGGACCAAAGTTAGAAAAGGTAAGTGTTTCTCCTTGGGTTCACATGCCCGTTCCCAGAATGAATGAATGATCTTGAAATGACAAGGTAGTCAAACAGGTGTCAGTTGTGAACCAGAGAGACAAAAATAATGCTACTAAAAAACAAAGTGGTGACAAAATGCAATAGAGAAAAGAATGATTAATAAGGCTATAAAAGTAGCAAAACAAAAACTGAAGAAAACCATACAACAACAAAAAAAACCAACTGCAACGTAACACTTGACTAAGATTAGGATCTAATTCTTTTTCAGTCTGCTCCAAAGTGAGGTAAGCACTGATAAAGCAGGGGAAGGGAGAAGAGACCAAATTTAAGGCAACAAAATCGGAAGTTTAATTTTCTTTTTTTTTTTTCCCTCTAAGAAAACAGTTTCACTTTTAGCTTTGAAATTTCAGGTGGTGCTCATTTGAGAAAGCAGCATCCCACCATACAAGAAAACAGTCCCCCACGCTAACAAACTGGAATCGTTCACTTGGACTGGACCAGGGATGGAATTCAGGAAGGTATGTAGTTATACGCTCAACACGAAAAAACACACGCAGTTTGAAAAACACATTTCAAGCTAGGGAGAACGGACATTTTTCCCCAACAGAAAGGAATCTAAATAGCCTTGCATTGATATGTATACAGTAAGAGACAGTTTCACTAACTAATAGAGGCAGTAATTACAGAAGCCTTCCTACTTCAAAGACAAACTAGTGGAAAGGGAAAGCATTAACTGCATGAAAAATAAAAATAGTTGTATTTGCATGGCTAAAGTTCTGAAGCTGCTGTCCAACATGATAGTCAAAGCATAGAGCTTTATTAGCAACTGCAATTTTGTCACCTCAGTAAAATGACAATCCCAAAGAAAAAAATATTTCTCATCTTCCTGAACTTCCTTCCATCAAGTCACCTAGCTCACTGGAATAATTTTAACTTAGAGAAAGAAAAGCACATACTGCAAAAAGTTTTAAGCTTCTTGTTTGGTGACGAAAATGCTGGATCTCTTCCGTAGAATGGAGAGCAATAGCACATGTGCCGTACAGAGAAAAGAGCTGTTTTATGCAGCAATACTGCCTTCCAGTGCCATTCCATCTGCTTCGTCACAAGACAGTACCAAGTTAGGAGGATGTAATCTTAAGGTTATCCTCCTCCTCTTCCCACATCTGGGAGGACTCCCACTCCCCAAACATCCCATATGCAAGTGTCCCCCTGCACCTTAGCCCAGCAGACTGAAAGAGGGGGAGCTGTATTAGCAGAAAGATTGGTGAGGTAAAATGGCATACTGACAACAAAACTAGAAATGAAATTTAACAAACACAATTTTTTAAAAAAATCAAAACAAAAACAACAGAACTCAGAATGATGACGGATATTTTTTAAACAAACACATCAATTCAAGATTTAAATAAAATATCCCATAGTCCTCTCCCACCTCCCTTAAAAACATAGCAAATGCTTGATATGTCACACCATTAAATAGAATCAGACCTAAAGACAGCCCAGCATGCCAGAAGAGATGGCTAAAGGGACCAGCTCTTTTTTTCCCTTTTCTTTAATAGTTATAGTACAAATAAAAGACAGTCACAGCACAGAGAGAGAAAAAAAATACTGTGATGCCCAAGGAGTTGTATAACTACATGATCAATTTCTCCTCCTCTCCTTCGTGACCAGGACTCATTATTGCTGATGACCCCCCAAAAAAAATATTAAAAATTATTTTATTTTTGTCCTACGCATTCCACAACATATAAAACAATACACAGTTAAAAGTGTTAAAGAATTTTGGGTTTGTTATAAATTGAACACTACCTTGTGCTCAAGACATATCTATGCAGATGGACATACCCTCTGATACTTATAAGTCACACTGTTGAAAAGCAGAATTCTCATGCTGGAAGACACTGAGGAATCAAAATAGTTTCTACTCAGTGGTGCTAAACAGTCTAACAGCTTTCTGCTGACAGAATCAGCACAATAGAAGAACAGAACAGGAATAGAAACAGAACAGAATAGAAACCAACAACTGGGAAAAAGTCATTCAGCTGTCTACTCAGAGATAATACAAACTAAGTTTCATTCCTCAATACAATTTACAACCCAAGTAGAGTTTGTTAATATGTGCAGCTTACATGGTTCAGGCTAGTACCCTTAACTGCTGCAGCTTCATATGTCTGTCTACAGAGACAGAGCTCAGTATTCTTTTTAATACATGGAAATGGGAAGCAAGTTGTGTAATTGCCAGGAAGCACAACTGTTTTCATTGTACGCTGTATTTGCTCAGCTTGTGTTGTGCTTCCTGAAGAGTTTGTGAAATGAAGATGAATAGCTCAACTTTTTCCCAAGCACTGAAGGTCCCGCTCTGAAAGAACATGCACAACAGGAGAATATGTTGTGTATGCCAGCACTGTTACAAGAAAGCAGTCCTAGCCATTGCAAACAGCGCACATATGCTTTAACCAGCTGACAACCACTTCCAAGCCACTTAAGATGGCTTTCCCAAACTGACTCTTGTGGATCAGATTAACCCGAAAGAATTAAATTTTTTAAAACACATTATCAGACATTGCACATAAGGGCACAAATTCACAGAGATCAAAGAGGACTAATGCAATTTCTTGCATCTTTAGTAACTGTAATTTTTGTTTCAAAGACTAGATCAACGAAGTTCCAAGTTTTAATCACAGCTTGTAAATAGGTCCACTAAAGACAAAGAATGAGGTTAGACAATACAGCTAAACTCATCTAAAAGCTTGATAAAAGGCTAATAAATTCAGTCCTTCATTTTCACCAATAATGCAATCAAGTTTCCTGCATTTGAGGAAACTACAAAAAGATCCTGCCTTCCTGACCATGAAGTCTTCCCTGCTTACAGTCACAGAAAAAGATAAAGCCAACCTCTGGTCCCTTCCTCTTTTGTTCCTCCCTTCCACCAGCCATGGAGTCTTACCCCCTCTTTTGTACAATGCCTGTGGTAACCACCTCCCTTACTGTATTAGCAAGCAGATTGGCTTACAGAGTGGTCAAATAAGCAAAAAAGCATAATTGGGGGAGTGGGAGCAGAAGAGGGGGGAGCAAAGTCACTAAATCAAATCTTTCTGTTTCTTGTCATGAGTAACATGTTTGAGCAAGACTATCTGTGAAGAAACAGTGCAAAGTACTACATTTCTTTAATGCAACTTGCTGTCCTTAGGGTCTATACCACAGACTGAGGTCTGATAATGCCTTCATCATATCTAGATTGGCAAAATAGATAATACTCTAAAATACATTAAGCAAACTCGTTTCAGAAATTCAAGCATAGTGCATGGGGAAAGCGCTGATAAACACCACCAGTCAGTGAACTTTAATGATGACGACCTTTCACTACGTAATACTTGCTACCGGGAGTCGTGCATAATCTGAGAAGCCAAATCATCTCAAAGAATACTCTTTTCCTCATACAGAAAGGACCATTCTTCTTTCTCCTCATGCCATCTTTTCTCTTCAGACACAGAGGATGTTAGATGAGTTTTCAAAAAATGGATTTTATTGGATTGGACTTAAAGATTTTCCACCATACTCTGAGATTCTCTTCTACAGGAGAAAATTACATACTACAATACTATCAGTGATCTTGCAATGGCTAAATAGAGCATTCTGTAAATAATGCTTAAATACTGTACACAAGCAAAACCACATTCATTCTATGTTGTGACAGTTATCTAGAACTAGATTTACTCACATTGTTGCATCTAAGGGTTATTTTCTCAATTATTATTTACATCTTCATGGCCTCTGACATGGGAATTTCAAACTTAATGTTAAACTACACTCATTCTCTGGCAATTCCAATTTATGTTTATAGATATTTTGGCTGGCTTGACAGATATTCTGTGCAGCACAAGGCAAAGCCATTGCAGTCTACAGCAAGAGCTGGTCCCTTTTGGCCATTCTCACAGTAACCTCACCAACCTTCCCACTAAAATGAACCAAGGGGATCGGTCGTAAAACGGGTCGCGCCCATCATTGAAGAGGTCTGATCCCTCCTCAGTTCCAACGTCGGAGCCAGTATCATCCACAAAGGCCTCATCATCAAAGTCCTCCATCTCATCCTGCTGTTCATCAGCCAGTTCAGTGATGTCGGAGTCAGCCGTGGAGAAAGTGGGGGAGGGCGTGCGATCAGCAAGACGCTCATTCACGCAGCCATGGAATATGGGGGAGCTAGATATCAGTTAACGGAATACCAATTAACAGAGTGAGGGGAAAGAAGAACGCTTCATTTAACAGCCGTCTGTTGCCATCAGCACAGAGACCACCTGAACAACAAGCAAAGGCTTCAAACCATCTGGACTGCAATGAAACGTAAGGGAAGGGATTGCTAACAAAGTCAGGAAAAAGAGCATCCTTGAACTGAGCAGAAAGCAAATGAAAAATGCATATAAATGTGGCCGAACATACAGATATTGAGAGCACATCCATTTAACAGAGCTACCATTCTTATTTCCAACACTTAGCTTTTTTGTAAATAAAAGTCTTGTAAAGGTGCAGCCGACATCAGGAGATATTAAAGAATCCCATCAGATATTAGGTATTTCCAAAGGGTATGACCAAACTATTCGAACCACATATGTAAGGCAGGCCCTGGGCCACTTTTCCCCTCAGTTTCCAGCGTTCTTCATATTCTCACAGCTCTGCTCCAGTGACTTTAGATAGAACTTAACTAGCTACCCTTTTTTAAAAAATATGCTTTTAACTTACTAAGGGTTCAGTCAAATCAGATTCTACAAGGTTACACCAGAACATTCTAAAGAGTATTTTCTGCTCTTCACTATATCTTAAGTCTATCAGAAATCCCTGAAAGACACCACACACAACTAACACTAGTGGCCATACAATTTATAACCACATTCAAAGTCAAGTTCATCCAGAACTGACAAGAGTTACCAGTGTACCAGCAGCTGAGATTATCGTCACATATGTCACATACCTTCCAACCAGCTTGAACCAATGAAATCGATCGTAAAAGGGGTCACTGCCTGTCATTGTGCTTTCACTCTCATCCTGTGTATTAGATGCCATTTCCCCAGCTCTGTCATACATCTCACGCATCAGGTCCAACCTCTGCCTGCATAGAAGGAAGCAGGATTAAAAAAAATTAATAGAGAGTGAATAAAAAAGCAGAGAACACGAAGTGGGGTACACTGACTTCATCTATACCAAATTACACATAGGAAAGGGAGAATGAAGAAGAGGAGTCTGTACCACTAAGTTTGGTACTGTACTAATTCTCTGACATGTTAAGGATTCTTGGAAAAATTTTGTAGGCTAAGCCCACAAACCATGAGGCAAAGGTCACTGCAGAAGCTTACATAAATCTCGGATTTCATTCAAACTTCTAAGCATTCTTCTTTCACATCTAATTTTAGCATATTTTTTCTTCCTTTTTTGTACCAGACAATGTTGCTGGCAGTTTTAGGCTGCAAAGTTTTAGGCAGTTTTTTTGCATTACACTCCAGAAATGTTGGCATTTTGATTCAAAAGTGAACTGATTCTATTACAGACTTATACGTATTTATTTTATTGACGAAAACAAGTGTTTCACACTGCAAGATTCTTCATCCAAAAGTTATTAGTGGGAAAAAAAGTTCTTCAGTCAGTATTTAGAGTGGGGAAAAGACAAATGTCTTTTGCCTATTTGCAAGAATATGATGAAAATAACTCAAATTACAGTCAGAATTTGTGTAGCTTCCATAGAAATAGAATCTTCTTTATTTAAGCTTTTTATTATAAATTATGCCCTCTACTATTAGGTTATATAAAAAGCAGGTGGCAAGGAAAACTTTGCAGTGAAAGGAACACGAAAAAAATTAATGCAGAGAGATGAGCTGTGATGAGCCTTAATAGATTTAAAAAATAAAATCTAACCTCAAGTTACAAAAATTAAATGTGGAGGCGAGGTAAGATGCTGGAGAACAAATGCACTTGTTTAAAGAATCTAGAAAGCTGGTATTTAAAACATACCACGCTGTCTGGAAAGTTGGCATTTGGGAGGACACAGAAAAACAAGTACAACAGAGAATGAACAGCAAGGGGTGAAATTTTTCAGTTAAGCTCCTTGGATATAAGGAAGTTTGCTCTCCAGTAATATTTACATACTTGAGTTTTTCTAAGGACCAGTAATGCGTTGCTCCATTCTTCAGATCCTGGACTTCCACAGCTACCACTGTACGGGGGAAAGGCCTATTGTCCCGGGTCTTCTCCAACTCAGTGGGCAAAAGCTCTGGTGGCAGTGGTGAGTAGAGGGTGTCTGTCAGCAGGACAAATTGAAACTGCACCTGAATTGAAAAAGAAAAATTACTTTAGTTCTGAGAATTCAGATATCAGCATCACAAAGGGGACAGAGACCTAACCTAAGGCAACGTATGAAGCCAGTTTGACTTTCATCTCTGTGAACAGATTCAGATTTTTTTTAACGTCTTTTTTTTGTTTGTTTTGTCTCAAAATGTCATAAAACATATTTTTCAGCTGAGTACACATACCTTGCCTTTATCGTCACAGCTGTCTGGAAAACTATAGACCTAGCACATCCTACAGCATCCACTTCTCTTGGAAAAATGAATGACCACATTAAGTTAAAAGCAAAAAGGAAAAGGCAGGGCCCTGGGGAGATGTGCATGTACATGAGTTTATGATATTGACAGGAACAGCATAAGGGAAATGAAGAAGAGGAGAATATATCAACCAGATTTGCATGGGATATTCATTCAGCCAGAAGTCTGAATCAGAGACTCACAGCTTTCTGAACCCTTTTAAAGCCCAAACTAATAAGCAAGAGACATATAACTTTAAAGACTACAAGTAACTCTGAGCGTTTGAAGCAGGATTATACAGTCAAAATTGATGGGTCAGAAAATTCAAAAAGATACTCTGCATGTCCCTACCTTTTTCTTTAACTCTACACTGATTGCATTGGCTTCTTTCAGATATACTGCATTTCCCCAGAGTTGGTCCCTCAGTGAAGTAAACTGGTGAAATTTCCACTTCCTGAAAGCCCATTGTGCGAGTTCATACTCATGTCGTGTCCAGGGCACTAGGACGAGCAAAGAAACAGAGAAATAAAACACTGTAGCTTCTTCTCTAAACCAAGTATCTAATACTACTGCTGACTGTGTCATCAAGTTCTCAACACCTTTTCTGAAAGAGAAGAACAGAAAATAAAAACCTGCATTTTTATTATTCAGCGAGGAAAAACTGGATTCAAATTTCCTCACCACTAGCATTGGAGATATAATGATCAAGTAAGGAGATTTGGAACAGAGAAAACAAAATAAATTCTACTCCTATTATTTTAAATTAGTTAACAATTATCAAAGCCAAATGCTGAAATAGTGGAATGAAAGCAAGTATTATGGGAATAATAAACTCTATCTACTGTCCAGAAATGGAGTTATACAGGCATGTCACAGCATGAATTCTAAGAACTCCTACCAAGAAGAAAAAAGAAACTTCAAAATCAAAACAAGGAAACAAAGGCAACAGTATTATTTTGGTTTAAGACATTTGAACTCTGTTAGTGCCAAGAAGACACAGATTCCTTCAAATTTAAGGCCACCAAATCAAAGCTTGTAGTTAAACTAATCGAGTTTGTGCATCAATTGAATTTGGGGATGCATATCTACTGTTTATGTAGAACTTACTCTATGAATAGGTGTTTTACATCTTTATGCTGTGAAGATTACAGATCAAGTGTTTCTCCACTTGCCAAAGCAACTTTTCTATCTATTGCAAGAGATATTATATAGCAACTGTCCCTTTAGGCTTGGCTACATCCAAGTTATTTTTAGCTTCAAACTCACCTTCTTCCTCTTCTTCTTCCTCCTCTGTTGTTTCAGCTGCCAAGGATCGTGTCTCTACCTGCTTCTGTAAGGCCTGCAGCTTACTCTCATAGTCCTGTGGGGAGAGAGGAGATACCGTGTAGAAGGACAGACAAAAGCAAGGAGAACAGTTAAGAGAGACTAACACCTCAGATGGAGTGACAGACACAGAGAACAAATACATGAAGACATTTCTCCATTAATGCTCAGAGGTCACATACCAACATCTATTGTTTTAGTATAATCTGTCCTTGAAAAAAGAAAAGACAGAGGCCAATACAATTAAGATGGTAGTGTTGTTTTGTAAAATCATCAGATATACATGCTTATAGTGTCTGTAAGAGGGAAAGGTTTAGAATTTTTTTTTTTGCTAAAGACTGGACAAGGGGATTTTTGGGAACCTGCTTGCTGCTTTCAGGGAGGTTGGAAAGAGGCGGAAATAGAGAAAAGTACAGAAATAGATTTAAAAACAGAAAATTTTAAAACGGGAGGATTATTCACCTTCATTTTCTCAAACAGAAGGATTAACAGCACCACTGATTTGCCTTTTGATACAAAAAAACTCATTACAGATTTTAGGGAAAAAAAAAAAGACATTTTGTTTTCAATTAGATTTCCTTTTGGGGGGTAAGTATCACTCTCGTGTATTTAATATATCAGAAGATGAAAAAAATACCACCGCCCTGGCAAGTGGGCAGAGAAGTCATTTTCTCAAACAGAAGGATTAACAGCACCACTGATTTGCCTTTTGATACAAAAAAACTCATTACAGATTTTAGGGAAAAAAAAAAAGACATTTTGTTTTCAATTAGATTTCCTTTTGGGGGGTAAGTATCACTCTCGTGTATTTAATATATCAGAAGATGAAAAAAATACCACCGCCCTGGCAAGTGGGCAGAGAAGTCTGTGCAGAGGTTTCCCCACAAAGAGCACTTCAACAATACCTTCTGGTGTAAGAGCGTTTTCTTCCTGTTCAGCATACTCATGCCTTGAAATAAATGCTACTAAGACCTAATGACCCTTTTATTATTTGCTCATAAAACAAATCTAAATAATTTGAATTTGTAACAGACACAGTCACTGTGCTCCTGGTCTCAGAGCCTACCTCACTGCTGTATTTTATTTAAGATAATCCTTTGGCATATATTACACAAATTAAACTGGCTTCTCAAGATTTTTATACAAGAGTTGCAATAACAATTCACTAAGAGTGTTACAGAGTTCTTAAGGAGAATTCGTGAAGCCACTCATCTTGTATTCCAACCTTCTCTCTTCCACAGTTCCAGATCCTAAAATTCTTCTCCAATGCACTGTCTGCAGTAATGCATTCTTAAGTCTAACAGCTATAGAAGGAAAGCTTTACACTTTCCTCCCATCCTATTTAAGCATCCCACCTAAACAGCTACATTACTTCGTTTCCATACAGCAAGTATAGTACTTAACACTGCCACAACGTGATTGCATCAAATTTAACACAAGTTCAGTCAGAAAGACCTTTAGACGGCAAATGGAAAGGAGATAAACCTGAAGTACGTTCCTTTAAGTTTATAAGTAAGATTTCCTGGAGGTAGCATTAAAAAACAGTAGCTGTGCTCTTAGAACAACCACCTGGAAGTCCAGAATTTTCAATACCATGAATTCGATACCCATGACCTTTAGGGAGAGAAAACTGAACTATTAAAGATAAATGGCCTTTGTATGAGGGCTGCGTTTTAATTTTCTAATTTCCTCGTGAAATTTTATTTGGCTAAAATGCTCCTCCTTCTTCATTTGTGTCTGCTCCATTCACTCTAAGATGGCTATATACTTACACTGTAAGTAAACCTTATGCCAGCAGCAAAAGAACTACAGACAAAACAAACATATCTCCTTTCTTTTGATATTCCTTCTGAAATTCATAATGATTCACCAAAAAATTGTTCTAGACTCATTGAGGAGGTTTTAGACTTATCTATAGTTCTGAAATACCCAGTGTACTCTTAAAAATTCATGAACATAAAAGCACTCTCTCTGATCTTTTACCCCCATCCATGTAGATAATGCTATCACATTTTAAACCAAGATAAAACAGGTCAGATGCGAAGTGACAGAAACAAGCTTCTCTTACTTGCAAGGAAGGGCAAAATAAATTATTTTCCTGTAGTCTGAAGAAGATAATCTGAAGGTGTCATTTTGAGCAGCTAGATTGTAGAAATTAAGAAATGAAAAGCTCTTCAAGTAGTATTTAAGTAGAATATTTGATCAGATTCTTTTGGAGAAATTGAAAAGGTGCAGAGGGAATGGTCAAAAATCAGGAGCATTCCACTGTGAAAATTCTACTTCCAGCATGAAAACCTCAGGCACATTAAATACATTCAAAGACAAAGACTTGCTTCTTGTCTTCTCTATTTTAAGACTTGTGAGCCAAGTGAGTGTATCGTCTGTACATTTAAATACCTAGATAAATAAATGTTTAATATAAGCAGACACTTTTTATTGACTCCATGCTAACAAACATTACTTTTAAAACTAAGTAAAAAAATTGAAGTTTATTTTCCCATAATGAAAAAGAGAAATAGATACCATTTCCTTAAGAAGAAAAACAGGACTAAGATCGCCTCCTGGCACTTGATACTATGGTAGTATTTAAAAATAATTGGCACTAAGCAATAGATGAAGGATGAATTTGAAGTTGGTTCACACAGAAGGTGCGCTGACTGCACTGTAAAAGGGGTTGGTCTGCTCTGCTGAGAGCTTGGTCAGCTCTCCAGATAAACATTTCTACATCTGATTAGTGATAATACACACATAATTGTTAGTACCAATGTAAAGGTGCCTCAACTGCTAGGAAAGAAAAAAACCTGCATCTAGAAGCTGCCCTGAAGGTCCATGCCCCAGACTCCCTGGAACCCAATGCATATTGTTGTACAGCTTCAAACTGGTTGATATCATTCATTCCATGAATGTGGAGAAAGGGAATGCAAAGTTTATTTTGCCTAGGGGCATGGAAATATCTAAAGCCACAACAATCAGATTTTCTGAAAACCAAAAAAAAAAAATCATACACTCAGACTAGGCCAAGCTTTTTAAGACCAGACTGGAACAGCTTTTTAAAGCAGAACACTGTACCGTAACAACTTAGATTCTTTGGATCTATGTGATGTCTGCAAAGGTACTGTAGTGTGATTCCCTCCTGTATTTGAGGTATACAAAAAAAGTCAGTTTGTCTTCAGTGAGCAAATAAATAGAGAACAGCCAGCTCTGTATTTTCTTCCAGAATTTAGATATACAGCACACAAGATGGTACAATGGGACAGCACTGAAGAGGAGGATGGCTTGTATTCCCTTGCGCTATAAAAAGTTGTTGGGTTTTTTTGTTGTGGTTGGTTTTGGTTGGTTTTTTTTTTTAATAAGCTGTGTGACAGTAGACACAAATCTGCGTAGGCTGCTTTTCACATAACTTAATAGCAGAAAAATCAGGGCGGACAGACTTTCAAGAATCAGGCTGAGGAACAATTAAAGAAACCTTTTTAACTCTGCTAGAACAATACCAACCCCAAGACAAAAAATAAAATCAGGACAAGCTTGCAATCAAGTTTCATTTCCATTTCACTGAGACAAGTCTGACACTTACAAGAGTATTTCATAGTTTATTGAAAGAGCACTTGTTACAATACAAACCAGTTCTGCTTTTCACAAGGCAGATGCTTGCTCTTAAGACAATCCAAAACTCATTTTTTCTTAAACAATGGACATATCTGAAAATCCCATTTAATTCAAAGGCAGCTCACTGCTTTCTTTACAGTACAAATGGGTACACAGCATATTTTTCTCATGTGGCAGCTCCTGAAGTGGTTCAATGGGAAATATCCGAGTCAAATTTCAACATATAAAGGATAAAGAACAAATTTCAACATATAAAGGATAAAGGACAAACAGTGAGGGAGATATTGAAACTATGCTAAATGTACTGATAAAAATAGCATCCTCTAATTAGACAGATCCCTAAATTCAGATTGCTTGAGAAAGGATGTTGAAGTCAATCAGAGGAGCGTTAGTGGCATGCATTTCCCTCCACCCCCCCAAAATCCACGTGTCCCCAGGGAGTCATAAGGGATATTTAAGAAATCGTCACTAAGGCACAGGTGGATACAAGCCAGCTGTCAAAGCACGCAGCACATCAGCACTTAGCAATGGCAATTAAGCTTACTGAAACAGCACTCCCATCATGGATGCCACATTTCCATTAACCTGAAAGCCTTTTCACAGAGTCTTCTATGGAAGCAGCTGTATTACTCCTCAGTAGCTCCATTAATACAGAATTTGGAGTGAGAGGTGTGCGTATGTCTGATTAGTGCAAGGAGATCCACAAGTTCTCACATTGCTTCCCTTATCAGATGAGGCACTGCACTGTAATTAATATTCAATTCTTAAAGTGGGCAATTATTTTTATATGACTTCCCCCCCCCCCAAGTTTCATTTCTGTAATACCTTCCTAAAAGCCAGGAAAAAAGCTGCTTCCTCTGAGCAGACTGGGCTCCATTTTGATATTGACTACCCTTTTTCTTTTGTTGTCAAATCATACAACAGAATAAGCAGGGTTGTTTTTCTAGTGCTGCACTAAAACAGTGGGGTAAGACAGCCTGACGGTTACCTATTGTTCATCATCATCACCACCACCCAGGCATTTACAGATACTGCTTCTCAGATTTTTAAGCTGAAATAAGTTGGCAAAAACTTTTTAGTGTCTAGTATTAAAATATCAAGTAGCAGGAGTTTTTAATCTCATGTCAGTACATGTAGTTGCATGGACTTCAAAAATCACTCCGTGTTCAATCACATGGTGATTTCACACAGGCAGCCACAATCCTCAGCGAAACTGGGACACAAGATAAAATTGGTTTGGTCTTCTCTCACGACCTATCCTATGCAGACTAACTCTGTTTGGCTCATGTATTCCTACAGAATTGAGAGGATTTTCCTGACCATGCATTTTTAAGAGAGTCCAAGCTGTTTTGAGGATATGAAAGAACTCATTACTCTTGACATGCACAAAAACAAAGTGCAATGCACTACTAAAACAGGATTCTAAAATAAAGGCAACAGCAAAATATTATTTGCAGCCCAAAACTCATTTTGCAATTCTGACTCAAGCTCAAAGAAAGTATTACTCATCTACAAGCCTTCTTTTCTTTAAGAATCAAGACATTTTTGGACATGATGCTTTATTTCCTTCGTTCAAGTAGGCCAAAGCATGAGACAAATGCAAGTTACAAAGCCGTATTTGGACACAAAATTAAACCTGCCGTAAAAAAAAAAAAAAAAAAAAAAAATGTTCCAAGCTATGGGACCAGCTGATTCTTTTAGGACAGAAGACTGACTTTGTATCTCCTACATCAGAGGGCCAGTATCCTATCAGTAACACATGTGCAGAGACTTAAGAGTTGACACTTGATTAATCGATACATAAATGGTGCGTGGCTGCCACTTACCATGTGTTGCAACCAGCACCTACACCATGCACAGTTGAAATGGGGGGGAGGTAGGACAGGAAACAAAAATAAGATGGAAAGTAGGCTTGAGGCACTTCCTACTCATCTACAGCTATGCTGAAACACGCAGAAATAACAATTATCAGTAGGGCTTATATTTTATCAAAAAATAAGCAACCTCAAGTAAATCAAGGGTATTTGTGCAAAACAGCACAAATCATTTAACTGTACAGATACACTGCAAAGTGGACCTATCTTACCAAATGTGGTATAGTAGCCAATTTTGTTTGTAAAATTGCATTCAAATTAAATTTAAAAGCAAAATAAGTCCTCAAAGCTTTAGATTGGCTTATACGTAAGTCCACAGATTTTTAGAAGTAAGCGCAATTTTGTTTTGCACTTTAAGAAACTCAGAAAGAAGAAAGCGTACACTTAAAATTGGGACTCTCCAATTGACAAAAAAAACCCAAGCTCATAAAGCCTCTTCCTTAATCAATAGTTTTTATGTAATTTGTTTGAAACAATCTGAAGTAGGGATTGCAAGCATTTGTTTTATGGCAAATCACCTGCAAGTACAGACCTCTTCAGATCAAAATAGATATTAAAAATTTTAAACTTGTATTTTGAGTGTGGGGAGAAGGAAAAGGAATCTTATTTTCTCCTGAAAATGACCTTCTCCTTTATTAAACAAGTCTTGAAACAGGGGTTTAATCCAAGACCAGAGGCACTAACATGAGGTATCACATTAAGATGAAACAGTTCAATTCTCCTATCTTTGAGGAGAATTCAGCCAATTCAAAGTAGTGATCTATAAATCTTCATAAGAATAACTATTTCAAGAACATCTCCCAGACTCATGGCCGAGAAAGCTGAAAACACAAAATAAAGAGAGTAAGCTTTTTGAGGCTTCTTCCTACACCAGAGTGTCAAAAAATCCTAGTTCCTTTCCACAATCTCTCTATAATAATTAAAAACTATTATATTTAGAGATACAATAGGAATTAGAAAAAGCTTATTTCCAAAGTATTGCTTCAGCAATATATATATATTCTGACATAAAATTCCATTCAGGCAGGTTTAACTGTCACAGCAATTTCATACCAATAACTATGAACTTAAGCAGAAGGAGAAAAGACATCTCCTACTCAGGGAGTAGGACTGTTGTGACCCAATAGCTCTTCTTAATTTCTCTATAAAAAAGCCACATATCTTGTCAGCCGACAACTTTTGGTTTATAGATTACTGTTAATAAGAATCTGAGTTGAGTGGAAAATATTGTTCTGAAGAGCCAGATCAATTTAAAAACAGATGGTCACTTTCCTTATTGTAAGAAAAAGGTCACAAGAAACATTCAATGCTATAAACTAAATTCCTCTTTTGATTGTCTACATAAAACACAGGAGGAAGGTAGCACTTTGTAAGTTCCAGACAATATTTTCAGCATTAGAAAAATACTCCAAGACACACACACACACACACAAAAAAAAAAAACGGTAAATGAGCTAGCAGGGAAGTTCTCCCCTCCACATTCCTCCCTCCAAGTCTTCTAGTCTATGAAAAAAGTTCTTACAATTTTTCAGAATGTTCTTCCAACCAATGTTGTTAAAACTGCAACAAAAGTCACATGCAAACTGAATGGACTGAAGGGCCAGTGCCTTGTGTTTGTATGTCGAATTACTCAAGTTCTACCTGGCCAAACAAAACCCAAGACACAAGCAAAGCCAATCCTGGCTGTTTCTTAATAAGCCAGAATTGCCCCTGCTTCCCTCCTCCCCCAGACTACTCTTGGCC
Organism: Aptenodytes forsteri; assembly: GCF_000699145.1. Taxonomy (NCBI): domain Eukaryota; kingdom Metazoa; phylum Chordata; class Aves; order Sphenisciformes; family Spheniscidae; genus Aptenodytes; species Aptenodytes forsteri. Next base: position 3,449,195 of record NW_008794443.1, read on the forward strand.
AACTAATCATACTGTAGTTTCTCTGCCGGCTTTGAGGTTAGGTGCTGAGAATTGGCGCCTCATCCGTGGGGGCGTCACAAACTGGTTATAGTGGTTAAGCCGGTCAGTCTGTTTTGGGTGGAAGTTAGCTGTATTGCCTTCTGCACTGCCTCCATTGTTGTGATTGCAGTAAGGTTGTCGGTGCTGGTGGATGTGACGTTTTTGCTGGAAAGTCTGCAGGTCTGGATTCTGCTGCCCACTGTATGAGTGCAATGATTCAGATGAGCCCGATGTCTGACGCCGCAAGCTTTTTTGAGAGCCATTATTGAGAGAATTGCTTCTCCAGCGCAACTGAGGCGATGGCTGCTGCTGACTGCTAGGCTGTGACTGTGTGTTTAACTGCTGCCTGTTAATTTGGATATTATCTTGATTCCTCTGGGGGCCATAAAGATTCCACAGCTGCTGAGGGTCTTTAGAAGCAGCTCTACTTTCTTTTTCTTTGTTTTCATCTTTGTTCTTATCATCTTCTTTTGGAATTCTAACCTCTATAACTTCATCCTCTGTGATAATTATGTGGGTGCCTGGACTCCATGAGTTCCTATGTTTGGGATTGCTTTTGAAAGGAAAGCGGGGCTTGCGATTTTCAGGCGGAATAAATCGGTGAGGCATATTTTGTCGACGAAGCTGTTTTGCTATTTCCTGCTGCTGCAGATTTTTAAATCGAATCTGTTCTTGCCTCATCCAACGTAATCGCCCACGTCTGAAAGCTGGATCACCTGCCATTAACTGAGAAACACGCTCCTCTTTAGCAAGATCGTCATTCTCGCTTCTTTTTAAGTCATCCATGGGCTTCTTATCCACATCCACTGCACTAGCAGAGTTTGGAGACTTAGCATTAGCTACGGTTGACTGGGCTTTCTCTGGAGACCCTATCAGAGGTAAAACCTTCTCCATTTTTAGCATCTTATTTCTAAGAACTTTTATCTCTTCATCCTTCATGTTGTTCTGCTTCTTCACTTCTTGCAAAATATCTTCCAATTTGTCTATATGCACCTTAAGGTCATCCACATCAGTTACTCCTTTACCATTGGCCATAACATCTTCGATTTTCTCATCTCCAACTCCTACCGTATCCCAGACATCACGAGCAACAGCTCGCCATGATTCACGCTCATTTGGATCTTTTTTCCCATACATGGCACAAAGCTCTTTCATTTTAACAATGGCCAGAGCCTCAATCTCCTGCCTAGTGTGCCTGAAGTCATTGAGTGCTACCTCATAGCATATCTCTTTCACAGCCTGAATCTTTAAGTCTGAGATGGTAACCCATTTGGAGTCTTTGCTAAGGCGTCGACGTTGGGGTATCTGGTACATTTTAATAGGCTCTCGTTTCTTCCCACTGCTGGGGAGGCCACACTTTTTTACAATGGTTTGGAGCTTGCTGGGGGGCAGCTTCTCTCTCAGGGAAGTGATCAGTCTCCAACTCTCCTCACACGATCTCTTGTCCGAATCATCCCCACTATCAGAGTCTGCATCCTTTGGAAAAACAAAAATCAAGAAGTGGCCCCAAAATAACCAAAATTAAAATTGTAAGAAAATGGAAAAGCTAAACAAGAAGTAGCAGGCAAAGAAAACTAAATCAAAAATCAAAATAGAACAAGTGATAAGGAAGTCCCTGAAGACTGAGTGTTAGGACATTAAAATGCATCTTCAAGAGTCATGGACTGCCAAAATTGGAGATCGTCACTAAATTAAGATTAACATTATGTTTTAAAGTCTTGTCACCTCAAAATAGCAGATAATCTAAACTCTTCCCTCCCAATCCCTTCCAAAATCTTTAAAATAGATCAACTAAAACCAAGTTCTTGATTAAAAAAATTAAAAACCAAGTGTAAACTGCACTTCACACATGCTACAAAGACATGCAAATTCCCGCCACACACATTTGCCTTGGTGACTGCTGTTGCTTCTTTCAGCAAATCCTCCCCAGGTAGGTGAACACAACAGCCATCATAGAAGATGTCATGAGCAGCCAGAGTAAGTCGGGTTAACACTGGTTAGTAACGTGGTTTGCACGTGGTTGCAGGGATGCTCAAGTTTAGAATCCACTTCACTACAACAGCAGCCAGAGAAGTGTTAGATGATAAGAAAAAATGAAACAGAAGCAGCCGAAAGGTTCAATGTTAAAAGGACTGTAAGTGCCACTATGACAGGTGAAGACAGTGGTTCATACTCCAAGACTTGCTACAAGCTAAAAGGATATCCAGAATCAGAGTTTCAGAGGTGGGTTGTGGTTTGTTTTTTTTTTTTTTTTTTTTTTTTTTTTTTTTTTTTTTTTTTTTTTTTCCATTTGTCACCTTGTTGCTTAGTTTAAAGAAAAACAAACATTAACAGTCTTGTCTGTCCGAAGAATGAGTTTCAGAAGAATGTAGCAGTAATGACTTTTTTTTAAATTGTTTTAATACGAATTCTCTATTTGATATCCTTGATTTGTCCTCTTCTCAAACCCTAGAGCTTCCACACACTTGCTAAGAGTTATGTATGTTTTGCTTCTTCATTACAAGTTTTCCACCTTTTGCTAAATGATTTTTAATGAGCAATGCTTCAGGTTTCCATATGCTAGGAATGTCTGTTCAGGTATACTGCCACCAGAAGTTAAGGATATCCATTATTGCTTACTGCAACCAGGAATTAAAGTCAGACTACTTTCTTTAAAGGATTATTAATTTAAGACATCTCTTTAACAAACAAAAAGTCCTATGTACTATTGTGATCCAAACATCTTCAATAAAACACAGCAGTCAGTCTTTAACGAACCTGTATCTTAACATCCCTATTTTTCACATAGGGAATTATAATACATGATATATAATATATCCATAGATATAAAATAATAGCCAGTTATTCTAAAACCAAAGGAAACCCAGGTCACTGACTCAGAACCAGAGGTTCCTGGACTTAAGACTTCGGGTAGAAGACCACGAAGAATGGGGGATACAATATAATTTGTTTTGGGAATGATGAAAGGGAGTAAAAGAAATTCTGTTCTGCCCTATGGTCAACAAGCTCCATAGCCTAAGATTCACATTATTTGAGCTTTTTGTGACCTTATGTGTTTTTAAGTATTTAACAGCACTAGCTTAGGGCAAAATATAAGCAAAACACTGGTTTAGAAACAGAACATAAACTCTGAGTTTACAGCCGACAAAATTTGTGGCCTAAGGAAACAGCATCTAACAAACTGCATATTGCAGTGGAAACAAAAGATGCCCTGGAGGAAGACACTGTACAATCTACACATTCAAGGTTACGTCCAGAAAGGCAAAACACAAACTACTCAAACATAAAGTCACAAGTTCCACAGGATTATTCTTATAGGTTACAAAATTACCGTATTACTACTTATGGGTAAAGCATGTCTTGCGTATAAAAAGCTGATTAAGAGACAGTATGTGGTCATTGCCCTGTGTGCACTCAGAGGTTAACCAGACCAATTAATATAGGTATATACCCACATTCTAATATCAAGTGGTCACTGCAAAGGCATTATGACCGAGAAAACCAGGAAGGTAATTTTAGCCCTGTTAAACACATTTTCACATTTAATTTGTAAAATGGAGAACAATTATTTCTATTCCCTAGTAATGCTAGCAAGGCAAATATTTATTAGTTGTAAATTTTGGGGGACAAGAGCTATTATTTATCTTTTTTGTATAGCACATCTAACAAATAAATACCCAAATTGGTTGGAATCTCAGCACAAAACCAAAACAATCTGGCAAACAGGATTAGCCATCTTCTAATATCCAAGATTATACTCCAATTTAGAACAAGAATATTTATATTTCAATAATATATTTCAATCTTACATAGCAGTAAGTTAGAGAACCTGATATTGCAGCTAGATATCGCAGCAATGTAAATACTTTTAAGGTACACAAGCTGAAATGCATTCCCAGATTTCCCAATCATTATTCAACTACTGTTGTATGAATGCATTAATCCTGTCCATTCCAGACTCTGCATACAGTGACACAGAAATGACGAGATGTGTCAAAAAGTTTTGCTGTCATCTGAAATACTCTTATTAAGCATTGCGATAAGCAGGATACTGCTTAACAGACCAATGATCTCATTTGATATGATCCCTTACAACTAGGAACGGTGTCTAGTAATGCACATAGGATAGTCTTCCACTTTTGTCCACTAATTGAAATCAGCAAAACCAAAACAAGTTTAAAGAAATAAGCAACTTTATTACAGTATTAAACAACCCACTATCTAAAGAACCTTCCCTTAATCTTAAGTATACAGGGAAACAAATTTCCTTCGCAACACTTTTATAAATGCAGCCTTATTTGAAGCAGCTCCCCAGACAGCCAATTCTCACATCTTTAATTCGTACGGTAGCTTAGCTTATGCCTGTCAGCTAAAATTTAAGGGAGGGAATTCCATTACTTGTGCCTCCTTTGACACATAGCCAAAACTTACTCGATACTCAAACTATTTTTCTTTTCACATTGAACTGATTTTTGTCATACTACTTTCAGCTACACAAATTTTAACTATAAAATTGCAGAGATGAAACATTATATTAGTCACATCTTAACTTCCGTTCTCAACTAAGTCTTACTTTGGTTCGAAGTCTGCAACCACTTCTCTCCATCCAAGAAATTAGTTCCTTGTGATGAAATAATTAGTGATGCAGAAGTCTTTAAGTGTATAATATAAATTTAAAAAATGAGGTAGCTTCTACCTATGGAAGCCACAGTACTCTGCTCCATTCTGCTTGCGGGAGAAGGGGAAGAGCTTTACAGTTAATCCAGCATGCATTTAACCCACAGTTTTCAGTGGTCTCAAACTAGTACTACAAACAAATGAATCGTGATTTTGGAATTTTTATTAGAATTCAGGCACAACTACATTTGCATTCTGGCTAAAAGACAACCCAATATAGTTAAAGCAGAATCAGGAGACTCAGGTTTCTTAAGGAAATCTGGATTTCATTTCTGGGCTTGGGCTTGCTCTTAAAATTCACAGGGCGCTTGAAGACTGCGTGCATTTCTATTTGTAATGCACTTCAGAAGATACTTGTGAGAAGACTGAAGTCTTCCTATATCAGACTTAATTTATCAGACTTTCTATATAAGAAATAGGTGGAATGGTGGAATTCCAATTGTTCTGAATGAGTTAACATTCCCTTTGCACACTGCTCCCTAGTCATAACCCCACCATCGCATGTGTACCATTAAGACCCTTACAAGGAACTCCATGCAGGGGGAGGGAGAAGGGTTAAAACATGCACAATGCAGCAACATTTTCAGACATCATTCAAAAAAATAAACCTAGTGTATCAATGTTCTAGGAATCTCTTTGGCAGCACAGAATTAGTATGTTCTGGTGATCCAAGACAATAATAAAGGCAAACATCCCAAGAAGGAGCTGTTTAGACTACTGAAACGGAAATTCAAAAAACAGAGCATAGAAACGCCCTTCTTTCAGGTTAAGTTGCAAGAAATCCAACCTGTCCCAACAAGAACTGATTAAAGCCACTTCATTGTCAATTACAATCTCTGAATTGACATGAAGGAGCTCACTCACACTGATAATAACTTACTGTAGTCACAAAGTATTTGAAAGCAAAGGGAGAACTGCATTGTGCAGACAACCCAAGCAGGTTTCCTAAACCTTCAGATAAGCAAGGACAGGAATTACTATTTGCCAAAGGTATAGTTAATCTGAAGTAAGGACACATACCAGCCTTTGCTGCTCCAACAAGAGATCAGCTTCCTCCTTTTCCTTCTTATACAAAATCTCCATTTCTTGTAACCTGAAGATGAACAAAAGAACAGAAGTAGCCAAAGAGGTCATTATTTTCATGTTGGTATTACTCTACACGCACAGCCCACTGAATTACAATGACAAGAGTAAAAGTCATTCCACTTAAAAGGAACTGTTATTTGTCTATTACAGTACTATAGAAGTGAAACTTCCTATACATTGCAGTGCAGTCCTTCACCAAAAGGTCTATAGGGTTAGTGGCAGGTGCTTACCTGTGATTTTTAATGGCGCTAGAGCACTGATACACTTAAGTAAAATAATGAAGAAGCCTTCTGAACTTTCACAATAGGTAGCAGAGATGCTATGTGGCAGAACCTAGGTTTAGGTTTTGCATGGACACCACCCAAATAACCTACTGCTGACTCCTCCTTGTTTCAGGTAGAAATTTTGAGTTATTTTTTTACCTTTTCTCCATCTCCTGCTTCATGTCAATGCCCTGCTTCTCCAGAAGCTCCCTCTGAGCAAATGTCCAGTCAACTGGCTCAGAGGGAGTCTCAGCTGACGGTGTTTTCTCTCTTTCTGCTCGTGCTTGCTCTGGATGGTTGAATCTGAAGACATGATTTTTACCCATGATGATACGATTTCCTAAAAATAGGGACAGAAGTTAACTCTTTCAGGTAAGGATTCCAAAACTGTTGAAAAACATCACTGAACGATTCATCTTATGCTGACACCCAAATAAGAAAAGACCGCCCTATAAGGATTTCTGTATACAGTCATCTAGGTGACAAGAAAAAAAAAAGAATGCCTGGTTTGTACAGAGCTCATAGAGGACGACATCACCCTCAGGGGTCCAGTCTAATATCCCAGCAGAGTTTATCAAAAATTAAAGGACAAACTTGGAGACTGACCAACAGTTGCAGTAAATAAAACACATCACTAAATCCCATTCCTCAGCTCCAGCAACAGTGCCAAAACATGGGCAAAAGCCACTTCAGCAGAATTTTCAGCTTGGAAAAGCCTAACTTCAAACACTGGAATGCATGGTGCTTACTTTTCTTTAAAATGTGGTTTACATGTTTTTTAAAATGTGGTTTACATTTTATTGCAGTCCTAATCATTGGGATTTATGGAAGGATTTTACAGCTTCTTTTACACTAATGTCAAAAGAGCTGAAGAAATCTAATATTGTTAAGTTTTTCGGCTAAATCCTAGAGATATGAGACATCCACAAAGCCTGAGACATGTGCTTGATGGAAGACAGTAAAATGCTTCTGCTCTTCCAGAGAACATATTAATGTAGTTAAAATTTTAAAAAGGCATTCTAGTAAATAGACCTCCAAAGTAACCAAAATTGTCCTTATCAATATATTACTAAAATACAGGCTCTTAAAGATGTCAGAGACCACATCTATATTCTTCTAGTAACTCAATTATCTAGATGCAGAAGGAAAAATATCTACTTTTTTTTTTTTTAAGAAATTAATTACTAAATGATACCGTCATGGTATTCGATATGAGCCATACGCAGGCACAGAACAGCAAAAACTGTTCTTCCTTCATTGTCCAGTCTTATGCTGAAGGCAGTACACTTGGTTCCATGAAAATACTCACTTATAACTTGGTGCAAATAATTCTGAGGTGGGTTTTTTTTTGTTTGTTGTTTGTTTGGGTTTTTTAATAGTGGAAAAACAGGGGAGGGACACAAAAAGTATCACAGCTTGAAAGAGATAGGTTAAAACCTATAATTTAGGGAAGTCACTCCCTCCTCTCTAATTCTTCCCGACATGCCTTTCTAAAGGAATGTAGGGGACGGAGTGGAAATCTAATGAGAGCAAAGAGAAGCTCTTGTACTCCTGCAGAGGGTCGTATCTTAGCTTTGCCAGGAAACCGGGAATTTTCCATCAGCAACTGGCAGTCTGTCTGCTCTGTCTCACTGAGACTGCCAAGGGCAATAGGCTTGGGCAAGAATGTATTTGAATAATATCAGGGTAAGCAGAAGGACAAGAAGGATACTGCGTGGCAGTGAATATTTAAGTACACTTACAGCTAGTGCAGCAAGGAATGAAAGAAAACGAACTGCTGCCAAGAGAAGAATGGTACCAACTTCTGTTTAAAAGCTACACTCCAAAAAGGTAACGCTGCTGTCCTTTAACAGTGCCCAGCATTCTCTATGTATGATGCAGATGTCACATATGGACAATTCTTAGATGGAGAGTCTACAAAAAAATGCATTCTAACAGTTCTTACCTGAGCGCAACTGCACAGGCTGTACAACCCTCTTGCCATTAACATAGGTTTCTGATCGTTCACAAGGCTCCAAAGTAACAATAACTATGAACAAAAACAAAATAGACGAATGAGACTTTAGAGAGCATTGTATAGAAACAAAAGTGTGCAAACCCTAGAGGCCTCTCATTTTCTGCCTATCTTCCTACTAACATCATAAAAAAAGATACAAGTGAGTCATTCCTTGATACCATGCTGGTTAAAAAAGAAATAAAGCCCCATCAGAAAACCAATACTACTGACATCTCCATATTGCAGTCAGAAATTATTATTTTTTTGTTTGAATTTTCATGTCTATAGTTAACCAAGATCAGAACTTAACTCTTATACTGACTGCAGCCTGCAATTTGAAGCTATTATCACTTAAACAAATTTTATTTTCTTCCCCTAAGACTCAAGAAAACAGCGAGTCAAAGCTGATGGTTTTCTTGAGGTAAGAGAAACTTTCAAATACCAGTATTCCCTAGCCAACTATCAACTGAGGAGTGCAAGATTCAGCAACACTTTGCTAGGAGAAGTAGTTTTTTACCTTCACCATTGTTGTTCCTCTCACTTCGAAAGATACAGTGTTCTTCTTTGATATGAGCCCCACTCAATACAATGTCTTGTCTTCGCTCAGCATCAGCTTGGCCAACCCTGGGTCCAACAGAAGATATTTCAAGAGCAAATCAGACGTTTTCTACAACTCTGTGTAGGACAATACATCCCAGAAATATCCAGGAAAAAAGTCTGAACTATTAAGACTATCCTTCAAGTTTAAAGGTTTGAACTAGTGCTTAACTCAGCATTGCAGATGAGATTTACCATGAATTGGAGGATAACAGATTGACAAAACAAAAGAGAAGTTTTCTCTCTCTTAGAACATGTAATTTAAAGAGAGAATTGAAACGTTAAACACCTCTGGATTTAATGTGTTTCCTTCCCTCTTGTGCACCCCCTTCTCCCTTTAGCAAAGGAATGCAGAAGGAAAAAAAAAAGTGACAGGAACTTCCAGTGGTGCATTTCAGCTGGCATACAGTGATCATCCCTTCCAATAATCACCATCTGCACTTTAACAAAGAAGCAAAAATGGCTTAGGAGACTCTTGCTGAATAATGTGATTCCATAAGCAGTTTCACCCAGCTTCCAGACAGTGAGAGGCTGGCTGTATCACTGGAGCATGAAGATTTATGTCTATTCCAAACTCAAATATTTGAGCAATTCTAGATACGGACAACTTAATTTTCAATCTTAATGTTTATGAACTTCTTGTTCTACGTATTACTCCACACATTTCTGATGTCAGCTAGCTAGGCTCAAAACTTATAATGATTTCTTAAGCCCTAAGCTATTCTCATCATTCTGTGCTGAATTCTCTACAAGTTTGATATTCTTTTCAGTAGGTCCAAGGCATAATAGAGTAGTACCATACAACAGCACCTGTTTGTGTACTCTTCTCCATTTGTTCCCCAGGAATATACAAACTAAGCAACCAAACGTGGCTTAGTGCTCCAAAGGTAACAAAACCCACCTCTCTTCTTCCAGATGTCTTGACAGCAAGTTTTGGAATAAAATCTGTTTTAAATTCCAAATCTGACAATTTAAATTTTATCTCATATATGTGAATGCAGAATACGTTAATTGTGCAGAAGCACGGATAACAGTTTATTTAAATAATAAAGTGAACACTCATCCATATTCCAGTTGCTTTTATTAAGTACTATGGTTTTCAATTCTCCACCCATCAACATCTCAAAGGCATTTTCAGTAAGTTTTATTACTTTTGTTTTCCTGTATCTTAAAAGGGATATCATGCTTTCTTTTACTGCCCAGGAGTAGTAACAAACTTCTTATAAAGCTGAGTGACTGCACACGTTACTTTTAAAGCACAAAATCAACTTAAAGGAAAATGCATTTCTGCACTTTTTTCCACCTACAGCAATCTCATGCTTCATTTGTACCTGCAAGTTGAATAGCTCAAGGCACAATTATTATTTACGGTGTCTCCAGCATGGGGATTTAAACAAGCAAAGAAGCAGACTGCAGAGCATATCAGCACCAATCCTCACCTAGTAATACCATCTTTGATGTAGTAAAGCAGACATTCAGACATGAGTGGATCTTCATTAAGGTTTACAAGATGAGGAGTCTGAAAGAAAAAAAAGAAACGTTAATTAAGAACTGAGGACCTACTTTCAGGCTTCTTCCCACAGCTGTGGAGGATGCATATTAATCCAGCAGTTTTGCTATGTATATCGAGGTTATTCCATAATGTATTTTTTCAAATGTAACCTCTTGCAGTACTGAAGAGCATCACAAAGTAACAGCAGAAATACAGCTCAGATTGCTTAGTTATCTATCAAAAGAGGGAATAAAGGCTTCAGCTGGGGGGGGAAAAAAAAAAAAAGATTCCTTGTAAAGTCCCTGTAAACTTTGATAAGGGAAGTCCAACAGCAGAAAAGGTTGCTTCAGTAAAATTTTGAAACTGATGTGGAATCAACTTTGGCTTCTCTTGGGCAATACAGGTCAGGTGATCATTTGGCAAAGTCTGTTAATGTCAAAAGAAAATCTAAAACTATCGACATTCTCTGATACAAACAGCTAAAAACCTCTTCATCTAAAGTTCTTCTAAATTTAAATCCACTACGGTTACTAAACCAACCTTCTTTGGTGAAAAAACCCCATTGGAATCAGCAAACAAGTCACAAGGCCTTGGTGTGAAAATCTAGCCAGTGAGATAGCAGTAAGCACAAGCACAAAAGAAAAGGCAAAAATGGTTAAACAGAATTAAAGAAGAAAGATGATAAAAGAGAAATAAAACTGTTAATAAGCCCCTTGTCCCTTTGTTACCCTCAAATAGAATAAATTTAGCAAAAGGAAATAAATTTGGCTAAGATTCCTTAGGAACATTGCTTCCATCAACTTATTCTAGCTGCAAAAAAGTTTACTTAAGAGAGGTGTTAACAGCACTCAGTTTACAGAAGCTCAGAAATTACCGGATGTTCACAATGAAATTTGTCTTTGAATGAAGAAGTCTGATTGCCAATTGCCCAATGGAAGACTTAACTATAAAGACAGAAAGGGGGGGAAAAAAACAAGACACCTTTTTCACCCCTAAAAATATAAAGAGCACCTAAAACCTGAAGCTGTCCCATGCCGTCATCACTATTCACTGCATTCAGATCAACATTTGGAGCTGTATAAAGCTCTTAAATCACAAGAAAACTGGAGAGAAACCAAATCCCAGACATAGTCAACTGCTGTAACACCACTATGACTTGTACCACTTGGACACTTTGAAAATAATGCTGTACCCTACACATACATGTTTTAGCATCTGAGTTCATTTACTACGTTAAATCAAAGTCTGAATGGGTCTTTCACAGGCAGAGAGCTTTGTAAGAGATAAAGCTCAACAACTTGAAAGATGATGCTAGCAAAACCTCATTCTGAGATCTGTTATTCATCCACTGTCAGTTATGTCTTCAACTTTCTCCTGTACAGCGTTCCTCAAGCATGAGCTGAAGGATTTTCCCTGCTCTCATCTTTGATGACAGCACGATCAATCAAGTTTCCACAATCCATTTCAAGAAGTTTCCTGCCATCAAAGGCAAAACTGGTAGACACAGCAATGATTGCACAATGTGACACACCTTTTAATTCATGAAGTGGGCAAAATTTACCTTAGAGTTCAATTCACAGCTCAGCTGGTAAAAACACAGTGTTGTCCTAGTAGTATATGATTAGATATATACCGGTACCTCAGAAGTATAAAGTCTTTATAAAAAACTTCAAATTTGCTATCTACATCTCCTAAATTTTCACAACAGCAGCCACAGTTACTAGAAGGAGAACTAATGAAACTGAAGTGCAAGGATAGCAAGGAACAGCAGCAGACAGGACTAGATCAGGAGTTTTACTTCTCCTAATAAATCCTATATGGGTAAAAATAAATACTATCTATTACCAAAGCAACTACTTAATCCAGATGGCATTTATACACAAACCTGATCAGCTGAAAATGCACCAAAAGAGTCATCAAAAAGAGCTGAGGGCCTCTGAGGGAAAATCTAAAAGGAGATGAGGATCCATAACATAGAGAACTGTAAAGAACACTCAGCGAATTAGCGTCTTTACAAACCTTAGGCACTTCTGGAGTAGACACCAAAAGCAAACCAGAGTTCTACCTACTCCAAACATAACAGTCTAACACTACTTTAAGGAAAGGATTAAACATTTTAACCAATTCTGCTGTCCTATATTTCTGTACAATGCCTCTAGATAGGTCCCCATTTAACCTTAGACCAAGTTTGTTACACACTTGCACATGCAAGTTACAAGCTAAAATATTAGCCTGTGCTCCTTGTTCAAAGATTTTTGAGATACAAGAAAGTATGTTCTTTTCCTCGTACCTCTTCAATAATTCTGCTTTAACTACATAGATAGCTTCTTTACTAACGTGATCATTTTATATTTATACCATTGATTTATGCCCTTTTCCTGCACAGTTCTGCTTCTTTCAAATTTCAGAAAATAGAACTACTGACACGTACTGAAAGAATTATTCCCCTGCATCCCCTACGTTCAGTGGTTCATTAGATTACAATCCCTTTTTCCAAGGGGAAAAAGGATTAACAAACAAATTCAAGGAAGAGCACCTAAACAAGACTTCAAACTTTTCTGGGTATCTCAAAGAAGAATAGGTAAGAGTACATGAAAGTCACACACAGCTACTGCAGAAAATGGCAACAACAATCTAAGAGGCAGCATTTCTGAGTTGCTACCGAATCAACAAATATGCAAGAAGCTGCAAACACTTCTCCTTGCAGCACAGATTTTTCTAAAGGAAGGTGCAAAAAAGTTGAACCATTTTTTGATATCAGAAGCCTCCCCATGAACTTTTCATGCTGCTCCTATTTCATCATTATATTAGGCTAGCACATGCTTCCCTACTTTAATGACCAATGGAAGTTACCACAGGCAATTCTTTCTGCAGCTCCCTAAAAGCACTAAGTACTACGTTGCATCACTTGCACGAGGAACGGCATCCAACTTCATTATTACGGGCAAAATAATCCTTAGATGTAGAATGTTTTGATAGATTCTAACACTAAAGCTATTTCCAAAAGGCTACTGTAAAAGGAACTTACTACTAAGGGTCCAAACCTCACTTATGTCCTTCTGTATCTTACATGAATACAAGCCCTTCTGTGAATGGTAGCTCCCTCATCACCCTCTCCCCTCCCAGGCTGATCAACCTTTTGGAGACATGATGCAATAGTTATCAATTTTCTCTACCTTTTTAGGTGAGAAGACTCCCAGTGTTCCTCCATCTTCCCGAATGGCAACTCCCATTTCCGCCAACAATGCCTCCCTGAGAGAGAGAAGCAAGATATTTACCATATTTTAGGCTTCTTAGACAAAATAAGGTCTAATGAAAGCCATTAATGAAATACATTAGACTTTCAACCAGCCTATCCACTGACCATACAGCCAGGACTGTCACCACCTCATAACACAATAGAGCAAGTTTCTAAGCTTTAGTCCTAGGGTTTATAGGCCTGCAGAACAGCAACAGCAAAAATTTTACAGAGATTTAACAGCATTTTAGTGCAGTAATGTATCACAAGATAAGTACATTTTAGGACATTACATTCATTGCTTCTTTAAGGAAGGTTAAATTCTGTTCTAAATTTAAATATTTAATTTAGGTAAAAGGAGCTACCACTATTCATTAATTTACAAAGACTTAACTGGCTCTTCCTGATCTAATATAGAAAGTACTCTATCCTTCTTAAGACATAAAAAGGATTGTATTGGGTCAAACTGTTCATGTAACACAGTATTCTTGGCTTTGACAAAGCACAACAGTGACACCAACACAGAAGAATAAGAACATGGCAAACACTGTGATATTTTCCCCAAAGTATTCTCACAGTCTCCCAATTTCTTCCTAAGGAACTTGCAGAATTAATGGTGGCATTTCTTTTAAACAGCTATCCAAAGTGGTTTTGTTGTTGTTTTTTGAGGTTTTATCATTTTTTTTTAAATTCAACTCCTAGCATCATCAACATCATGCAGTAAAGACTTCCACAGCTTACCTATGTATTGTGAGAACTTCCTATTTGTTTCAAATCACCTGTTAGCCTTAAAGTCCCTTGGCTCTGTCAGTGAATAATCAATCTCTATCCACTTGCTTCATATACCTCTCATGATTTTATGGACTGCTCAGTCACACTGTTTCCAGGCAAAGATGTTCCCCTTATACATTTTGTAAGCTTTTAATATTCTAATAAGTAATGCTCTGTTTGGTTGCACCCACTTTCTGGCAATTATTCAGTATCTGTCTTTTTGCTCTAAGACACAATTCAAACCAAAGCTGGAAAGCTGCACCTGTTTCATAATTTTAGATACTCCAGTACTAAAAACTTAATCTTTTCTGCTTAACTTTAGGGCCAGAATTTTTGGAATATAAGAGAATGATGGAAGAGGGAAGAAAGAGATCGGGACTCCATGCTGCTCCACCACAGAAGCCAATGTAGCAGCTTAGAACCTTACCTGAATTACAAGGGTAAACACTTTAACTGTAGGAAATATAGGAAAGAATACGTCTTTCAGCATTGCCCCCGAGCAATAATACACTAAGCACTATTCTGCTGTTTCATTGCTTTTGAACAGAGTAACATTCTCCATTTTCCACACTTCTTTGTTTTTTAGAGACCATTCACATCTACAACACTTCTGATTCCTGACCTTTCCATCCTAATGGCCTCAGTTTTCCTCAGCTTCTCTTCCCATGTTTCATTCAGCTCTGCAATGATCTTCTCAGATTCCTGTGTGAAAATCCCAGAAGCTGTTTTACAATTCTTCTCAAAGTTCTTTACATAATACACAAAGCAATTGAAGTTTGTGTTCAGCTCTAGACCTCAAATTAATTTTGGATATAAAAAGTACTCTCAGCACTTCAAAACTCTTGTCTTCCTTAGTTTTTAAAAGGGTAAATAGCCTTGAAGGCAAGCTGAGAAGAAAAGACAACTTCATATCTAACCACAGTCAGACTTTAATTTGAACCACCTAATTTTTTTTTTTTTTTGTCTGATTTACAGACATCATTCAGTAACTGGATGCCAAGGAACTGCAGAGACCACACTGTTATTTCCGTGGCAACAGCGGGTTTCCAATAGGAAAGGGATATGCAGTGTGTGTTCCAGCCCATTCCAATCCCTGTGGCACTGTCTCAGGGACAAGACATGAGAATGAAGCACAGATTCAACACAGCCAGCTCTCCCCACTCATCCACCCATGGAGATTGGGGGGGGGCTTTCATAAAAATTAAGAAATACTTCACTGTAATGCACTTTTGATGCGGTTCAATTCTATGCAGAATTGGGACAAGGCCGCTATTGTCTGGATAAAGCATGCTATTCTGTGTGCTTCACATTTTAATCTGTGGGGGCTGGGCGAATACAACAGTGGCAGGATTATTCTTCCTCCTTTTTTCAACTTTGGGGTAATTTGGTTTTCTGAAAGCTGAGTGCATTTGCTAGTCAGACTTTGTCCACACTAGTGCTGACCAGGCCTCCTGAAGTCTATACTCATGATCAAATTTTCCATAATTACAACTGCATCAGAGGACCTGTAAACAAGAATCAAGATTTTCATTTATAATTTAGTTGTAGCTCCAGGCTACAATTAAACCTAAATAATCCTAACAGGAAGGCTGTGCATGAACCCAGTTTCTAGCCCACTGCAGTTAAGTGCCCTTTTTAAGGTGCAAGTGGGTTTCAGACAACTTCCTACAGAAACAGTAGCATACTGCATGTATTCATGAAGGAAAGTTCTCCCGGGTTCACTGCTATTTAGCCTTGGAAAAGACCAAAATAACCTCCTTACTCTACAGTGATACCTACCTTCAAACGTTCAATTGCCTCTTCTCCTCCAGGTGTTGACATGATTCTTTCCTGTATACTGGACACAGATGTTAAGCCCACCTGACTACTGAGAGAGCAGGAGGATGGAGATGCAGTGAGGGACCCCATGGAGGCTGTGGAAAAATTGCCAGGACGTTGATTCTCGGAGGCTAGCAAGTACCTATGTTTATTGTTCTGAAAATCTTTCAAATCTGGGAGAGAGACACACAGACAGAGGGAAGGCAGAAAGACGGGAAAAAGGAAAATAGGAAGAGGGAAGGAAGAAGAAAAAGGAAAGGAAGGAAATACCAGTGTAAGAGGAAAGCATTTAAGCAGCAACAAGACAAGTTTTGTAATTTTTAGATGGCAGTTCTGAAATAAATCTTTAATATTAGTATCCATAACATAACTCAGTTCAGACCCTGAGGATTATTAGTAAGGACTGCATCATAAACCATTTTGATCAAAAAAGCTTGAAAAAATAAATTATACACTTGCCAAAAAATAAACCATCCTATTCCTAACTGAATACTAAACTGAGCACCATGGAGCTCAGACCAGGAGCGGATTCAGTTCCTCATGAGATTAGTGACATTTTGAGCTGAAGTCTGAATAGACACCAACCTCTTAAACTCAGCAAAACATACTCTTCCAGGCTCCTTTAATCTAAAAATGATGGTTAAGAAAATCTTTATCACAGCAGCGGTTCTGCTGCTGAACCACCCAGACCACAAGGACAAAGAACTACTCCTCCTTCAATTCTCACAGGAGAGTATGTAAATCACCTGTCAGTCCGTGACAGGGAGAAGAGAACACAAGTTCACAATAACATTGCTATGTTACTTCTTGGCCCTCCTTATCTGAAAAATGGAAATCTAAGATACCTGATCAGTGAAATATCTGATAAGGCTCTCATAGTTCAGAAGGTGCTTTAAAGCTTTTTGGTCTTAGTTTAGATGAGGAAGGCCTTAAAAACCCACAAAATTTCATAAGGCAGCTTTTGTAGCCTGAAAACCTGAGGGCCTGAAAGATGCCTCCTTGAAAGACAGAAAACACAGAAAAGGTGCATGAATGATTTAAGAACAAATATCCAAAGGCAATTTATTTTAATCTAACTTAGCTTCTCAGATATGTCTGTAAACCATATCCTCAGAATAATCACACACCAAAAACCAAGTCTTCTAACATGGAAATATCAGACAACTAAATAGCTCAGTTTTAATAATTTTGATAGGTTTAAATTCTATTTCAGAAACAAATCCTTTAAAATAAGTATCCTTAGGAAAGAAACAGGTCAAATCAGACCTTGCAAGTTATAAACAAGGGCTTCGCACTTACAAAAATGAGATGCTCACCCAGACATTGCACAAATTTCCATGTCCTCCTACATCGCCTCTACTCCTATCCTGAACAATTCTGCTATTGTCAGCCTTATGCCCTAGTCCACTCCACATTCAACCTGCTGTTTCAGCCTCATGAAACTGATCAAGTCAGTTTGAAAACCACCATCTGCAAATACAGGAAGCAGGGGTGGAAGTTTAACAGAAGAGAAGCAGGTTAAGGAAAGGGAATGCCATCAGGATGAGGAAAGCAGGCATGACAGAGCAGGGAGGATGAAGTCTCGAAAGGCCAATAGACACATGCACTCCTGAAGACAAAGTGGCACTTGCAATAGCTTTCACAGTTGCTGTGACCACAGAGAACCAAACCCCTCAACATCATGCACGCTTCTCCTGGAGGCTGCAGCTTTCACACAGATGACATATGCACACGCTGGAAGCAGCATCAGAACATAAGACAAGGCCAGGATGAGTCTTTACACCACCAGTAGCTTTAATTTTAGGAAATTTCAGACAGATCTCTTCCAGTTGATATTGTTTGAGTGAGGGTGAAGACAACTGACTGAAAGAGTTTAAAAAGTCTACCAACCCAAAATTTACATAGAATACATTTCTCTTGCAATGGACTACGTATATTTCCCTTTCATAGAAGCAAACAGTAGAATAGAAATAAAATGCTATTTGCTGACTGTTTTTAACCCTATTAAGTTCATCATTTGCAACCAAGCATTTGAGCTCAAATAAGAGACCTTCATCAGTATAAGATGTCCAACTTTTTTTTTTTTTTTTTTTTTTAAAAATTTTTTAAAGGACTATACAAAATAAATAAATCTCAATCTCCAGGAGGAACTGGTAACATTTCACCTTGAGTTAATCAATTGACACATTTAAAACAAATACTTCTAGGTGGAAAAGAGATGTTAAAAGGACAGGAAGCTAGGTGAGCAGAAGCTGTTTCAACTGAGTAACTTGAGAAAGATTTGAGAAAAAGATTTTCTAGTTTGAATCTAAACTGTTGGCTGTCATGAAAATGGACTAAAAGAATTACCACTCTCCCTTCTATATTCTGCCAGAAAGAAAGCGATGAACATATGTTGCATTTTAAACTTTGCACTTTTTTTGACTGTCAACTTAATCTAAGAAATGCTGATTAAGCTAGTTTTCATGAAACTGCATTGCATTCCACAGTGAGTGTTCTGTCTGGGATTTCCCTGTGAGAAATGCTGGCATGCAAAGCTCAGTTAAAAGCTGACCCAGAGAAAGCAGGTTAAAAAGAGAACCACACAATACACACATTTGCCTCCACTTCCAGAGTATTCATCTCCCATTGGATCAACTGAAAGGAAGCAGGAGGGAAAATACAAGAAGGATCAAAATTGAAGGTTCACCAGTGACACAGGAAGGGAAGAGAATACTATATGATCTTTAAAGAAACAAAACACAATTTTCAGTAACACATAGTTTTTTCAGTTTAGATTTAGAACCAGACTGTACCAAGCATGAAAACACCTGCATTTCATTGTCTTCTGGACCCTTTATCTTGAAAACAAGCAAACAAAACAGTAAATACATTTTAAACATCTTTAAGCATTCTGTGACTAAGTGAGGACTTCTGTTTCACAGGCAGACAGCTCTGACAAATCAGAAACTGGTGCAACATTCACTTTTTTTTTTTTTTTGTAAGTCAAAGAATCTTTTAATCCACTGGAATACACTCTGTGTTTTTATGGGCATCTCCTTCACTAGGAATTAAATCACTGTTCATATTATAAAAGAATGTAGCAGCTAAAATTTTACTTTATTTGCCTTGCTTGGAATGAAGACAAGGAAATAATTCAGGCACAAGTTTATTGTGGTGCCTTAAGAGGTTTCTGGCAAAGCAAAATCAGTACAATACTGCTCTGCCAACCTAACTTAAGATCTCGCCCCAAAAGAATTCATTATTTATTCACATGCTGCTGTTTCCTAGTGAGTTATTTTGAGATGACAAATGGTTTGTCACTCAGGACACTGTCTAACAGGAATTAGCCATCATTTTCTTTCCTGAGCAAGGATGGCATTGAAGCCAGGTATCAAGTAAAAACCTTAACCCTTTAAGGAGGAAGAAAAGATGCTTTCTTTCTCAGTATGAAATTAAGTTTCTATATCTCAACTATCCTCCTTTTATTGGCAGCCAGACAAAAAGCCCTCCATAACTCACCAGGGCAACTCTTGAATGTGTAAGTTCTATTACAAAAAATCATTTCTACAGTAATAGGAAACTCAATCTCCAATATTTTTCCTTGAGAGTTTGAAGGTGGCCTGTCAACTCTACAAAAAATCCTAGGATGGGTTGTTTGAAGACAGAAGAGGCTACCATTTCTAAAACCATGTTCAAAACGTAATATCAGCACCTACATTTAACTTCCATGTTTTAAACCCCTTTCTCTCACAGGCCCGGCTCTCCCTCCTCCATAAGAGAGACCAACCTCAAGATGGTAAGGTCTGTTTAATCCACTTACTGTCAATAATATCTCCCAGCCCTTGGGCACGCAGGAGATCCTTAAGCCTCGTCACCTCCTCCTTCAGCTCACGCACCAGCTTGGCATTGGGATCTTCATTGATAACAGCATTGCATTTAATCTGTTTTGCACGATCAGCATATCTGGAACCAGACCAAAAAATAAAACCTTATAATGAACATATAAGTGCTTATCTGTAACACAGGAATGCAGCAATATAGGAGACATTTAGCTTGCAGCTGTATGTCAGAAGAGAATCCTAGATTATATTCAATCAGTGCTTTTGAATTCTTACTTAATACAGGGTATTGCTGCAAAAAAGACAAGTCCTATTCAAGATGGATTAACAAGGTGCACCATATGTACAACAGACAACATGTTTTTCTCTTTTTTCTTTATTCAGTGCTTTGAAGCCTCAGCTTGACTAATATACTCAATTTTAGGGACCACACTGGAAAAGAACATACAAACACGAGAAGATGAGTTTGATTTTTCAAGTTAAGAGTAGGCAATAAATCCCTAGCTCCCTATTCACATACAATCGATTGGTTTTCCTCGTTCAGGGTAACTGAGTTCTTGCCAGTATAGAGTCTTCCCCCGTACAGATTTTCTCAAAGTATAACCACCTGAAGGTTTGAAGGATAGAATGTGGTCATTACAGCTAACAGCTACCCATATCCATCTCAGATAAGAAGAAAGTACCTTAAAGTGCTCAAAGTTTCATCGTAGTTTATGTCTGCCGGACTCAAAGCAGCAACCATCGCAGTTCTGGAGTTACCGCCTATAATGAACAGGCAAGATTTTAGATGAAACTACAGTGCACAGTCTAGGCACTAATTACCTACTAAATATCAGTATTTTCAATAAATTATAGAATTCAATTATATTCTACATTACTAAGGAACATACAAAAATCATAGGAAAGAGAGCTGTAACTTTAACAAAGGGTGGAACTATATGACTCAGATTTGACTACTAAAAATATTTAACCTTATACTTGAGACAAATTTAAGTTAAGAGAGTTAAAAGCAGTCAGAAAATTTAGTGAGAACCTCTTTCCATATTGGCACAGGCAAACCTGCCATACCTAGATTTTCTCGAAGAAGCCATGTAAGTACAGAATCCCTGTACGGTATAAAGTCTGTCTTCTTCTTTTTTTTACTCTACAAAAAAAGAACACACTACTGAAAAATAGACATTGAATGGAAAATTCATGCTTAAGACAAAAATTATAGTATAGGTATTAAAAGAACCATGACAGCATACACATATGCTATCTAAACAGAAGGGTGGCTCATCCTCAGTTGTACAACTGACTACCGAGTTTGATATTAAATAACATGCAACGTATTCAGACATCTAAACAGAAGATAAATAGTCCAGAGAATTCCCTTGAAGCACTACCTTCAGAAAGATTTTTCTGTGTATGAAGAATATCTTTCTGACATTTAAATTCTGTGTTCTAACACCATTCCAAGAGAATTTAAGCAGTAAACCTTAGTCGTTCAGGGGAAGATTCAATTTTCCTTTGCTAGAAAAGTTACAGCTTTTTAGAGCAGTCAAAAGTCCATTTACAGGAGATTCCACAGCTACAGAGATACAGGTGCACATGTGAAAGGACAACAAGCCAATCTTCCTGTGTTTCTGTAAGCAGTTATTAGGAAACTTGAGGACAGAAAAGATGAAAGTACTTGGGCACTGAAATTAGAAAGATGAGTAGAAAGGAGTTAGTTTTAGGGGGGGGTTGTATGTTTTTATTTTGGGTTTGTTTTTAAAAAAAAAAAAAGACAACAACACTTAATACGCTACTCAAACCAAAGCATAAGGCCACAAGACAGGTGCCCAAGTATCTAAATACTCTGTCCCAAAATCAGTAGTGATAAATGTAGAACTTCTGCACAAGAGAAGAGGGCCTTCTCACTACCTTTGGCATACTTCCCTCCAAATTTCATTGTAAAGGCTTTCCCTAGCTTCTTTATTTGGTCTAAAAGAAACAATGTTTAACTTCAAAAGCTCTATAGCAGAATGTGAATCCTGGGTCATCCGTTTACTTACACAAATCATTAGTAGGCAAACATCTTACTTCAAGAGATGCCAAAAGTTTAATTCCACACAACATTTAACACAGGATATGGCTTTGCAATAAAAGGCCTGATTATAATTTGTGTGAAACTCCTCTTAACGCTCAAGAGGTGCTTAAAATGTGTTAGTCTTGCAATAGTTCTATTGTCCCTTGCCAAAGGTGAGTAACCTTACAAAGGACAAGTAAAATTACTAAGGGCAGGTAAGCATCAGATGCTAAAGCTGAAGACTAGAATTGACTATCACCTACAATCCATCATATGGGGTAAAGAAAAAAGCATGGAGAGTAGAAGCATGAAAGCAAAGTTACCCCTACTAAAAGTAAATATTCCCAAGGTAAGTCACTAAATCAGGAGCAGGGATGTAATAAAAGAATATTCCTAAATATACTTAAATGTGAACTTTTCATTAACTTATCCCCAACCTTAGAACATTTTGAAATTTTAGTACTGATAATTCTCAGGCTTCATGACTATAATTTATAGTCACAGGAATTTCTCAAAGACCTGGCATAAAAGATCCCTGCTCTTTGATTCCAAAGTGAAGAGAATCAAGTCTTACACTCAGCCAAAAAAGACAACATCCACTACTACTCAGACCATCATACCTTGTTGGTGCAGTTATCCTAAGTTGAAAGCATTAAAGAAAGAGGAAGAAGATATAAGATGAGCTTCTTAACAGAGCTTTATATGTAATTTCCATGTTATCTTGGATAGTATATTCGTTTCTTGAGAAGCCCAGTGAATGAGAATAGTTTTCATTAAACAAAAATCTGAAAAGCACTTAAGTCTGCGCAAGCTGTTGAGAACTCACTTTTAAAAGGAACAGCAATAATTTACTTGGGTTTTTTTTTTAAATATTAGTTGAGTCTAAAAGTAAAAGACAAAGTACTTTTCTAAACCTACAACATTACGTTTGGATCAACATATACTCACTTAACACATTATTAAGTCTTGCCATTGCAAAAAAAGCCAGTGATAATCAAACTATTATGCTGGTATTTCTAAAATTTTTTAACAACAAAGCTGCAGTTAGTTTTCTAAAATTATTCTTTCAAATAAAAATAAAATTACTGCTCTGCAGAACTAAAAGCTTGCTATGTGAACATGTCTTCTAGACAAACGCAGGCTTCTTTTGCAAGGCTTCTTCACGGCTAAATAAACCAATGCTTCAGTCTATCAACAAATAAAAGTTTCTACCAGCCTGCATGACATTCACAGAATACTATCAACACTATTCATCTATCAAAATACACACAGCTCATTTGGCTGAGAATGCTAGGCCAAGAACAGTGAATGATTCTGCTGTACTCCATGGTTTTTACTGTCTCAGTTTTACTAGCTACAGAAAGGTTGTTGCAGGTAAGTAAATGCTGTACTTACCACTTCGGCCAATGCTGAAATAACTTTGCCCAGAGTTGTGAGAGACTTGTTTATATTTGCTCCTTCCTGAGAAAACAGAATCCAGTATTATATAGTAATTAAAATTGTTCAACCATGAACCTCTGTAGACTAAACGAGCCAAATGTCACATCCATGATCGGGCAGGGGGTGAGGGGAAGTCTTCAGTTTTGCAACTATTTTTTCCGTAGTTATAATAGCAATCCTTTCTTTTCCTCATTATTTGTCAAGCAAAGACTCCACATGGTGCTTGTGCACCCACTTCTCTTTCTTTCCCCATACATCAATGGCCCAATACCTTTAATCGGGTTCCTTTGGCACCAGTTGAATCAGCTCGCTCACTCCCAGCTAGATCCACAAGGCTAATCTTGCTGACCTGAAAAGAGAAAGCACATTAACAACGAGAAATAGTTCTTGGTGAACTAGAGTAAGAACAAAACTTCAAAGAATTCTATGGCATGAGAACTCTAATGTCTAAAAAAATCACTGTAGTGTGCTTAAAACTACAGTCAAACAAAGTTTTCACAAGCAATTAGCTTGATGCTGTTATCTTATGGATAAGAAGTGTCTAGGATTATGCTCTAAGTATCACTATACTCTAAATTACCTAAAAAAAAAAGAGAATGAGGTCTCACATGAGTAGAGCAGAACAGAAGTCAAAAGAAATTAAGTTACTGCTACAGACAACACAAGAATCTCAAAGGAAGAGAAACTTGTTGTTTCATCCTGACTCTAGTGACACCAACAATAAAGCATTGGCCTAACTAAAGCTACAGACTGCATGTCAGTTAATGATAATTTTACAGGGTCTTATCATTTGGAGGGGTGAGGGGCATCTTTAATACATAAATTTTTTTCAGATCTGTCCACAGTAGTCAGTTCATAAATGTAAATATTACCTATATTTCAGCTACTTTTGCATGCAGAGCCTCTATTTCAGAGTAATAAAAGCCAGAAAACTGTTCCATGCTAAACAGTGTACCTCCTTTTAACATGCAAATTCCAGAAAGTGCCTAAGTCTCACTCATCCCAATTCCTGTGCCCAAAGAAAAGAACTAACGAGGCAAATATTTCGCACTGACAAGCAAAACCACAGAAAGTCCTGGGAACAAGACTGGGGAAGATTAACTTCTTTTATTTCATATATCCCTCCCCATAGAACCTAGTCCTTAAGGCCATATTTTTCCCACATATATATATTCTCCTCCTGCACATGTTCCCCATTTAGTTGTTTTTAGAATTACAATCAAACAAAATCCCGTAAGAAATAAAAGCGCTCTGTCAAGGCACACAGCAAGTTCACCCTTAAACAAAACACCAGAAAAAACAATTAATTCTCATTTTCTCATCATACTGCCAATAAGAATAAGTCACTGCAGGGAAGATTTGTGAAAAACAGTCAGAAAACTTCTTATCTGTAACACACCTTCTCTGTGGACAGATCAGTTTCTGTGTCATGTTTCTTCTGAGTAAAGACAATTGTAAACACAGCATGAGAGCGGCTGCTGGTTTCGTTCATGTTGGTAGCTGCCACAGTCCTAAAGTATGAACAGATATAGACATGTTTAGAAAACAGTAGCCTCTATGCTGCAGGTACAACTACCTGCAGGGCTGAATGCAGCTGTAGAGGAATGAGACCAAGAGGCTGCACAGTTCACGTTCTGCCCTGTAAACAAGACCAAGCCACACCGAATACCATCAACAAACCCTTTGATTTTTCACTCCTGAATTACTCCCATCTTCATCACAGTTTAAACTGAGCTTCCTCAATCTGTGTACTCAATAATCTACCTTACACTCAAATACACAAGAAAACGCGAGCGGCATTTATGTCAGTCTTTCCCACATGTTGTTAAATGGAGCCTACAGCTGACATGAAAACAACTACTAATGAACCAGAACCTAAAGCCAGAATGCCAACTTTAGTCCTGACCACTTGAATGAATGAAAGAGGAGACTGTGTTTACATGTTTATTTATACCAATATAGTGATACAGTACACAATGAAGGCAGAACTAAAAGCCAGTATAATTATTTACATACTTCATCTCAAGCCATTACAAGCTTCAACTACAATACAGCGATTTGCAGCACTATTTCACCACACAAATCCTTTTCAGCCTTTTAATAGCATTGATCAGTGCATATTTCACCAATACTCCTCACGTGACACGAGTTTTTTAATAAGTGCCAACGCATCACAGAAGATATTTTAAATTTGCTGCTGTATGCCATATATCCCCACAACACAAACAAAAACATGTAACACACTACCATCACTAACCTGGCTTTGTTCCCAGCATCCATGAGGTCTGCAATGTCTGTATAAGACGTGACTGCTAACTTGGACAGATCTTCCACATATGGTCCAAGCAGAGGATGTTCTCGCACTCGCAAATTCCCTTTGTTCTTCGGGTTCAACAAGTCTCTGACTCTCTCACAGTAAATCTCCATGTAACTCACCTGAAAACAGGAATTTGCATGGACAATTTAGTGTTTCTTAAGGTTTCCTCTGCAAGCAGCTCTGCAGCATTTCAGAGTGCCACCAGTAGAAACTCCCTCAGTCCACTGCAGGAAAGCTATACGTGGGTGTCTCAGTTCATATAACAGCTTGAGACAATGGCAGAGGGAAGAAGAGTCACTAGTCTCACGCATCAGATCTCCAACATAAGCTGCAGGCCTTGCATCCGCGTATAGATCCCTCAACCATTTCAAAAAACATTGGTGTTTAATTAAAAATTATACACTTGAGTTCACAATCATTTTAACAGCTTTAATATGACACAGCAGCAAAACTATCTTTCTGAAGAGGCAAACAAGACAGATGGTAAAAGGAGTCTGCCTACAAGGAATCTCTCTTATGAACCTCCAAAGCAAACTTAAGAAGGGAAAAAATTAATTTCTTTGTATGCAGAAGCAACTTTTGATTCTAAGCTGTACCCACGTCCTGCTGTATTCCCGAGTCATCAGTACAATTATTCAAACCACGGTAATCTTAAATCTGCACCCTTTGAAATAAATTATGAAGCTAAGAATATTTTTAAATGCATTCTTTAATTTTTATGTGTCTCATGGCACTAGGCTTATCCCAGTCCAACAGGTACTTAGCAGCTCCAGCAGTCAAGATATTAAACATTAAAAGAGATAGTAAGTTATTCACTTTCATTCTGTGGAAAGATTATAGATGTAACCAGCAGTTTTAGAAATACAAAAAGACATCTTCAACCTCTAAATAAGTGCAATTCAGAAAAATGAATTCTATATCCAAAACACGTCACAACACACTATTTATACACTTCCATCACGGTTTCTGTCTAGCTGTCTCATTCTTTTGGATTTCCATTATAAGAGAGACTATTTCTCTCGCTCTCTTACATGCACAAACCTATGCTTGGAGACATAATCAGAACCACAAACAAGTACCAAACAGAAAAAACATCATGAAAACGTGGGAATCTTCTCATTCAAAAATCCTAAATGTGATGCTCCTATGGCATTCAAGCATTAAGTCACATCAAGTGTTAATAAAATACAATTATATGAAGCATTAAAATGGACAGATCAAAAGCCACAGAACTAGTCATTTTCCAGTTCTCTAATTTAGATGCAGTAATGATTGGAGTTCACATTTATTAGTAATAATCACATTTGACTTCTACTGGCTTTTTGGTCTTCCTTTCTTTCAAAGCCTGCAATGTATTTGCATGTCAAGCCATTAAAACTGATTGGGGGAAAAAAACCAGTAAGAGAAAGAAAATACTGTTTCTGCAAAGCACCTGCTTTTATTTTATCAGCATCTTAATGCAGCATCAATAATGCAGCACCTAAGCTCAGTTTGATGTCCAGCACACAGATATTCTTTGATGTCTCACCATACTCACCTCTACAGAATATGACATTTCTTCATTGCTGTTGTCATTGATTTTCTCAAACAGTTCTTCACACAGCTGGAAAGAGATTAAACCCGAGTCAGAAATTAGTCATTACTAACAAATAACTACTATAACACGTCATTAAATTGGCTTTAGAGTGAGGGTACGGGAAGAAAAAGAACCTATTACATCAATCACATACAGCCTCACTGGGAAGATACTTCATCTCAATTCTACATCACTATCATTCAATCTTATTTTATATAGTATCTCAACAATTGTTCTAGGTTTAACCAGTATTATTATTCTGTACTATAAAATTAGAAAAAGCCTATAATAACTGAAATTGGAAGTAATAATTTTAGAAAGGAATGATTAAAATCCTTAATCCTCTCCTAGTCTCATAAAAACAATAGTCTGTTTATTCGGTCTGCTGAAGTTCCAGGATTCAGATTTAAATCAATAGGCAGAAATTATTTCAAAATTTGTTAACAGTATCTTCATCTGAAGGATAGTTAAAGTATCAGCGGTCTACTGCTTCACGAGTGCTTGTCTACAAGTAACTGAAATGAGAGACCTAAAATGCAGATAATAAAGGAAGAAGAAATGAACAGCGGGCAAGCCATGGATATGTATTTGGAGATTAAAAAGCACGGGTATAGAGAGGAATAGGAGCAGAAAGAGGTTTCTGGAACTATCTTCATATGAAGGATAGTTAAAGTATCAGCGGTCTACTGCTTCACGAGTGCTTGTCTACAAGTAACTGAAATGAGAGACCTAAAATGCAGATAATAAAGGAAGAAGAAATGAACAGCGGGCAAGCCATGGATATGTATTTGGAGATTAAAAAGCACGGGTATAGAGAGGAATAGGAGCAGAAAGAGGTTTCTGGAACAGATATCTACAAGCCACTGTATGGAAAACCACCAGATTCTGAAGAATACAGGCAATTTTGAAAGTATACACTCTGAAGTATTCAGTCAACACACGGTCAAAGTATCAAAGTTTCACACTAGGGACTGCCAGACAGGGAATTTTGCCAACACGTAAGAATTTAATGTCAGCAACCTATATTACTTGGAACATGATTGTGCTGTACCTTCTGTGTATGGGACAAGAAAGAGAACAGATTCAACAAGGTCTCCCTGAACAGATAATTCATTTTGTACCTTTATGAGAAGGCCTCCCAGTGAAATTGGAGGGAAATTATTTTGGTTTAAAACTGAAGTAGATAACAGGAGCATTATTAAATCTACAGGAGCATTATTAAGTTGGGGGGGGGTTTAGGACAATGTTTAATTTGTACGTATTTGAGGTTTCAGAAAAACAAACAGGAATATCAAGATTACAACAAAAAATTTTAGCACGAAGCTGTTGTCACAGATTTTCAGCTCATTTCACCTGTTACACTGTTACTTTATATTACTGTAATAAAACAAAAATGCTTAGCTATAGCAACTCTGTCCTTCATCACATTAGCTCTTTCAACATTATTTTAAGCTAATCACCAGAACACTTGCTACCTATTTCAGGACATACGCCCACACTATTAACAGAGAGCAACGCTCTGTGTCATCTATTTCACACCTGTGGCACAGGGCCAACGTCTACCACAAACCTGTAGCACAATGAGGACTCAAGCTGTTCAGCATATTTATTTATTAAAACTGAAACCCAACCTCAGATTTCTATTTTAGGAATGGAGGAACACACTATCTTCCAACAAACTTGGTCCACTGTCAGCACCTACACACTAAGGAAAGCCTGCACTTAGAACAAGTGTCACACAACCAACAGCTATAGAATGCTAAATTCATGATGACGGCATAAATTGTTGCCAGCCAAAATTTCCTGTGGGAGTATCTCAGCTTCTTCAAATTTCATGGCAAATGTCAAAAACAGATTTCAGGGGGGGAAATAACACTGGGATGTGCTCAGTTGCCCTAAATATTTTTCCCCAATGTTTTGATACACTTAATTTCTTACCAAGATATATTATTCAGTTTTTAGCTTTGGGAAACTTGTTTCCACAAAAAGTTTCTGGCATGTTCATCAGTACTATTATCGTTTGAATTCCTGCTGAATACAAAGTGCTTAAGTGCTGTCCTAGCTAAAGTCAGAGGAGGAGACAAGAAACCCAGTGAATAAGACATCTTCATTTACTAGTTTGCTGGGGAAGTGGAGAAATTGGATGTAGGAAAAATATACAGAGTGTATAGCACAATTAAAAAAAAAGTAACAGAGGGAAAATTACTTATAATGCTCTTTTTCCCCAGTAGCTTTCTTTCACTTCAGAAGTAAGCTGTGGTTCTCTGTTAACTGTTATTGCAATATAGAAAGAGTGTATCAGCAAGCGTGTATCTGAACACACTATAAAAAAAACAAATCCCCTTTCTGGGTTCTGTTCTACCTGGGGGATTATGCCTGCTTGGCTCTCCTCCTGCTTGCCCATCATTGTGTAGGATTTCCCAGCTCCAGTTTGTCCATAGGCAAAAATGCATACATTGTAGCCCTCAAAGGCATGCAGCAACATCTCCTTCCCAATATCATTGTACACACGGCTCTGAGATGCAAAGCAGGGATCTTCAGGCTGAAAAGACATGAAAACAGCATAAATGCAGTCTTATCCTATCATTCAAGTAACATTTCAAAAAGCAACTGGATTTTTTTCTACTTCTATCTTGTGGGTCAATCCCTTAGGAAGAGGCAAATGTGGCACGTTTTTACACACAGCTTTTTCCCAAGGCAGTACCAGCTGGAGAAGAACAACAATGACAACCCTTGCAGGACCACTCCGTCGCTGCTGAGGAAACAATCTGCACAAAGAAACCAACCAATTCTGTTTTGTGAACATTGTTGACACTACTGGAAAAGTTTCGTGCAAGATCACTGACGAACCAGATCCAGAGCGTTTGGGAGGAGGGAGGCGGGGGGAGAAGTAGAGTTCAGAGAGTCAATACAAATTAATAAAGGGCTGGAAGCTACAAAAATCCCAGGGTGGCTGGTCTTGACAAGGACTCTGAAGGGTAGCAGGGGGAAAAGAGAAGTAAAAGTTGCTTAAGTTTATTTTGTTGGGGGGGTGGGGTTTAAGATTAAAAAAATGTAAACAAACCATTAGAATGACCAAGTTTTTCTTACAGCTGTCCGATTCCACTGTCTAATCCAATCCAGGTTTCTATTTACAACCTCACTGGTGACTACAAAATCTCTAAGTATGTCAATACATATTTCAAATTAGCAAGTAGCTGAACTGGTCAAGGACAATGTATCAGAACATTTTTCTATGGCTAAACTCAAGGTTAGCCATAAAACTGAAATATAACAGTTAAAAAAAAAGCTACTGTAAAGCAATTTGGCCCAGTGATAAAACAAACAAAAAAATCTACTG
Organism: Aptenodytes forsteri; assembly: GCF_000699145.1. Lineage (NCBI taxonomy): Eukaryota > Metazoa > Chordata > Aves > Sphenisciformes > Spheniscidae > Aptenodytes > Aptenodytes forsteri. Next base: position 3,479,716 of record NW_008794443.1, read on the forward strand.
CAGATGCACCCAATGATGGAAATCTGTATAAGGACAAAGCAAGTTATCACCTTCAAACACTCAACTGAAAAGTTTGTTACATTTTGAAAAGAGGCACCGCTGCACATGCAATGATAAAAATGTCAAAAAGAATACACTTGCCAGATCTCAAGGCAAATACAGAACCTGTTCAAAACAAAACTTCATGAATTGTAGAAATTTTAAGTGCTGCGTTTCAGGCACTCAGGCACTGTACTGATCAAACTCCAACATCCAGTCACGAGAGGCAATCCAAGATGCAGCTCCAGGCATGATACAGGATACAAAAATACTGAGAGAAAGCTGGATTCAGTGTATATGCTCTTTTTTCTGATGTCCTCTCTCAATTATTTAGGAAAGTCCTTGGTAAATATACTTGAAAAAAATCATCATACTACTGATTATCTACACAGATGTTTTACGTTGCACAAACCGGAAGAGACGGCACAGACAACATAGCACTGAAACTTGATTTTGTAGGAGTATGTCACTACATTGTATGCGACTGGTATTCTTAATCTAGCATTTCTCTCTTCCTGAAATGTTGGATTTTAACATTACTTGCCTCTGGAATCAGGACAAATTCAGCTGTGCTAACATTCTAACGCTGGGCTCAAGGTTTTATCAGACCAGTTCCTTTCCTTGATGCTGCTTATCTGCTAGTTTTCAGGAATTATGTTCATAATGTTCCTCTGACTGATCCTGTAATCCACTTGCATGGCTGCTCTGGAAGATTCAGTAAAAGAGCTGCACAAATTCAAGTTTTTCATCATGAAAACAATCTTGTTGGCCACAGCTTTGCTCAGAAATATTAAGTCTTATTTCCAACATCCAAGTTACTAAAATTGATCTTAGTGAAATGCATTATTGCTTCTTTCTGTATCTTTTGAGATAATAAGGCAGTGGAGGGGTAGAGGGCAGAATAACACGGTTCTGCTGCAGAACAATTACTGGAAGTCAGCAAGACCTTAGCACCAATTTGCAGGAGGGTGGGGCAGAGGAGCTAGATGAGAATTTACTGCTTTTGCAGCTATCGGAAACATGGATCACTACTCTATCTTTTCCAGGTATGTTAAGGGAACCCAGACCACATATCTGCTTGAACTGTAAGAACCTGAGCAACTTTCACTTGTCTAAGAGCAAAACTGAATTAACTGTGTTTCACACGCATCCTTAAAATACTTAGAACAGAACATTGTTGAAGAATATTTTAAGTAATCTTTCAAATATCCACAACTTGTTATCAAACTCCAGGAGCTTAGCTTTCTGCTCTCCCCTAAACAGGAAAAGACAACATACAATGACAAGCTTTTAACCTGAATGAGGGCCAGCGAGACAAGTGCAGAAACATCTGACAGGGATGGCATGATCAGGAGAATTCAGTTAAATCAAGCCAGTCAACAACAACAAAAAAATAAAATGGTCTTCTTGTAAAACAACTTACCGATGTGTGGGACCAATAAGAGTAGTCAAAGCTGAAGGACTTTGGTGCTTCCTTAGGATTCTTTGGGTTGATAATACCTACAAGAAATAAAATTCAAACTCTTAGCTAACTTGACACTTAGGAGCATAATTAATGAGCTTGCTGACCCTCAACTTAATCTGTGAATCTGAGTATTCACAGAGTTGCCACACTGCACAGGAGTAATAAGATTGAAGTAATAGGCTCACAGCTTCCTAAAACGATATTTCTGTAGGCCTTATTTGAAATAAGTCAAGGAAAAAAATTCCTGGAAGGAATGCTGCTGCTAAACAAAATTCTTCTATTGGACAGAAAGCCAGAAGTAAGTCATCCTGGTCCCTTGGCTTTTAGAATGGGACAGGCTTTTAGGATTTGAGGGATATTAGCAAGAAGGAAGATCCAAAACACTAGGAGTTCAAGAATCCCTGCTGATTTCATAGCAGCACGACTCAAGTCTATTTTGAAACACACGTTACACAGTACAAGAGATCACTGCAGAAGGATTTTCTTTAAGAAGCTCAGTATTTTCAGGGCATGGAAGAAGATATGAAAAAAGTTGGATCTACAGACATTTCAGGGATTATCTGCATAGTTTATTTCAATGTTCTTTTACATGCACAAAGCCTACAGACAGATTTTTAATAGGACTAACATTAACTGAACCAACCAAATTACTGATAAATGTTCTTACTGTATACAGCCACTGAATCCCACAGTGACCCCCAACCAACTTGTACAGTTTTTCTCTTTGGAACATCCATGTAATATATGACGGCCCTATGATGAAGTTCACACACACACACACAAAAAGCCAGAATGAAAAAATGCTTGTGTGTAGTTCCTATGTTATAGCCTTTACAAGCCCCACGCAAAAAGCTGACCTCCAATTGCCTTTTCAGCTCTTGCAATCCTTGACTTAATTTTCTTTCCAAGGTATTCATATATAAGAATCTAATAATCTTCAGGTGAGTTAAGTCATTGAACACTTTACAAATACCAGAGTAAACATGCTTTGCAAAAAAACTTGGTTTTTCTTCATATCAGCACATCTGTAAATTTTATGCTTTCCTTTTCTCAGATCCTCTAATTCTTTCAATATTTGACCCACACATGCACATTCCCCACAATTAATGAAAGCTCTTCCAGATAACTTTTAGGTTGTTGGTTTTGTGAGGTTTTTTTCTTTCCCAGCAACAAAACAGCTTCCTATATCCTTTGCCTGGGGGCGGGGGGAGGGGGATTTATAAGCCAGCTCTTGCTGCAGAAGTGAATCTCTACTGCTTTCTTCTTTTCAGTACTACAGTGCTGAATACTTAAATCTATTCTTTCCAGCAGCTGTTTTCAACACCATCTGTGTAAGTAAGGACTGTGAAAAGGCATACTCTTGCATTTTAATGGCATATGGAATGTCTGTAGTTTCTGTATTCCAAGGAGGGTAATTTATAAGCACAGCTCTTGCTGCAGAAGTGAATCTCTACTGCTTTCTTCTTTTCAGTACTACAGTGCTGAAAATACTTAAATCTATTCTTTCCAGCAGCTGTTTTCAACACCATCTGTGTAAGTAAGGACTGTAAAAAGGCATACTCTTGAGGGTATCAAAATTAGGTAAACCTCCTTAGATTTACACATACCCATCTGCACCTAAAGCAGCAATCTGCCTTTGGGAGTGATACACTAACTATGACACGTGCAAACAAAATCTACAAAGAAAGAAGCTATACAAAGGTGGTGACAGTCTTCCTGGGGATGATTTACATCCTGATACCAGTCATCCTAAACAAAGGATGCTTATTTCTCACATATTCATGCCAGTTAGGCTATGCTTTGGGAGATGGGGGCTTCTCCCTTTCCTTCTGTGATAAATAAAAATTGTAACACCCGCATCTTTACCATTTCAAACATGAACTTAACATCATGTTGCACCAAAATCTCTGAAAACGTGGTTACAGAATCCCCATTAAAATTAGATCACTCCTCTACCAGATGCTGTGTCCCTGAGCAGGGCTGTTGTCCAAAATTACAGTGTGGAGAAAAGATCAACGTCTGGATTGCAAATAGCAACAGTTGCTACTCTATTTCTTGTGGCCAACTCCATTTCACTTGGATGCACCTTGTGCTGACATTCTTGCCTTATAAAAGCTGACAAGACACGCAAAGCCAATGAATAATATGCCTTGCACTAGTCAGTATCAAATGGCAAAAATGCTTGTGGCTTTGGATAGCAACATGGGCATCAACACATAACAAGCTGGTAACCTAAGCGATCATATATGGCTTTAGTTTCCCTTTACTAGTTTTGACCAAAGAGCAATACATCTACAGCACGCACTATTACACCAGTTCTAAAGTTAAAGTGAACAAATAACAAATCCCAGAAGACAACTCCCCTGCCCCAAACTTAAATCCCTTTCAATGTATTCCAGACTGCTACAATTCAGCAGCTTCTCATTTCTCATTCAATTATTTAACATCAAAGCTCTGAAAGGTAAAGAAGAAATAATGCCTTGTACCCAGAAGCTGCTATCCAAAAAAGCAGTACAAATGAAAACCAATCTCCACATTAGTTCAATGTAACAACCTTTGGGGGTTAACAACATTATTTTCTTCAATTGTTTTGGGCTATAAGGTCAAGGGAAAGTAATCTAACCATTAAAAGCAGAAAAAAGCAGCGATAAATACAGCCCATTCCTATGTACTAGAACCTATTCCTATGTACTGTGTAACAATTCTAAGCAGATAAATTAAAAAAAAAAAAAAAAGTATTGCCAGCACCTCTCCTGACAATATACATTCTGTTGCTTAATCTCAACAGCAAATCATTTCAACTCAAACTCTTGATACTAGTCTTGTGAGAGGAGTCTTGGCTAGGGAAAGAGAGGAGTGGCTACCTTTATTGGTACATTGCATTTGCAACATAGTTCTGGAAATGGGAAACTCCTAGCCTGGAAAACTGTGAAGGGAATCAAGACAAGCAGAAGCCTACCTACATCTTTGCTGACCAAGAAACATGTTTTTAACCACAATCTAAAAACATGCATTGGTTACCGAGTGTCACATTGGTGCAGTTTTACTTTAAGGTGCAAATGCAATCACAAAAGACAGCTTTGATCTCGCTTATTTACCTCATGGCATGATTGATTTGTCTCCTCTTAGAATCAACAGTGAAATAGAAAGTATTCATCGTTTTTTTCTTTTCCATTTTTGTATTGTTGTTGTTAAGCAAAAAGGACATTTCTCTTGGCCAAGGCAAAGCTGCACCTGGTCTCTCCAAGGAAACAAGAGTTAAATTGCCTTCTAAGATTCAGAAGGCAACTTCTGTTTCTGTGTCAGAAACAGAACAAGCAGCACAGATTTCAGTATTATTCAAAACCAGGTTTGATGTCAAAATACACACTTCCCATTAATTGTTTTAAAAAAACCTAAATATCTCTAGGAAAAGTCCACCACTTCCAAAAAGAAAGCAAAGCTGCCAAACATTTAATCAGAAGGATAGCTAGTTTTTCCCACTCAGCTCGCTGTGCATAAAGGCACATTGACAACCCATGAAAGACAAGATCTCTAGCTATGCAACAGGCTTAGTGTCTGGAAAGGCACTACAAGCTTGCCATTACAGCTTCATCCTACTTGCTTCAAGCTTAAATTTGATCCATCACATTTGTGAAGAGTGAAGTTCAGGCTCCGTGACTTATGCAGCGGTTCCACTCTGCCCCATTTTTTTTTAAAGCCATTTTTAATTTTTTTCTTAGACAGGCTTTCCCCAGCTCCTATTCTGAAAACTACTTTCTAGGATGCATGTTTTTGCAAAGCATATCTTGAGAAGCATATCAGGAAAGGGAGATTAACATGCAAGAAGGCAGCTCCGTCAGAGATTGGGAATGCGGCTGCCTGGCCAAAACCTTCCACTGCAGCAGGAACAGGTCAGAGAAAACCTCCTGGCTGCCAGGAACTCCGCATGCTGTCCCTCACTACTGTGATCCAGACACAGGCTTTTCACTCAGCTTCTAGTCCAAGCCTGAAGTCTATTTATCCCCATTCCTGTTTCTTACACAGAGTCTACATCCTCCATTTTCAGAATCACTGGTTTAAGAGAATTCTCAGTCTGTCTACAAATGAATCCAGCAGAGCTGACTGATTGAGAAAATACAAGATTATGACCTCAACGGATTTCAATCAGACTGAAACCTTCTTCATTTGGAACACTGAGCACCAAGTGGGTAGCTACTAGCATGAGTCATGTCTCATGTGGTCTGAGTTTAAACCAACTGATCAGATACACAATAATGTGACATAAGACACCTGAAAGAAGATGGTGAGGCAGCTAAGAAACCAGGAATTCAAACTGAAGTAACTGACTTAACTTGAAGGCATCTATTGCACCAAGCATCTTCTTTGGAGGTACAAGCAAATCCATGATACCTAGCTACTTTTAAAGGAAGCTAATGGATATTTCTGAAGAAATTAAAAGACTTCTTATAGTACAGGTAAGCTTTATCCTAAAAGTCCATACGCCAAATTGGAAAAAAAAAAAAGGAATGATCATGCAAAAATTAGACTGAGTGGGCAACATTGATTTTATGTACCATGTTATTCAGCAAGCTCTTTTCAGCTGAACAAGGAAACAAATAGAATTAAAAAGTAAGAGGACTGTTTCCAGTGTCTCCAATACCCACAAGAACACTAAAAGCTTTTCAGTTATTTTGTTTGTTTTTTAAACCATACAAGGCCAAGATGAATTGTATTAGTGAATCATGAAATAGGTTGTCTTCTATCTCCTCTCACCACAGCAGACTCATGGCATGGTACGCAAGCTAATGGTTTAATTACAGAGCCTCAGGAAATGAGAAAGGCAATAAGGCAGACGATCACAGCAGGAACACATTAATGGCCTTTTTATCTTACAGAATAAATTTGTTTATCTGCTATTTCAAAGGTCCAATGTGGCAATTAACTCTTCTGTTTGCAAACTGACACTAACGCTTTGTGCTGCAGCTATAATTAGTTACCATCAGCATGGCACCGTAGCAACTTTGACTGTTGAGTTAGCCTAAGCAGCCAGTTTCTGAGAAACTCAGTCCCTTTTTCAGGCCCCTTGCTTCACCAAGAGCCAACTTCTTAGGTCATGTGGAATCTTTCAGCTTTCCACAAGTTAAGGTTTCTGCATCAAACAGAGACTGGAAGGGATATTTTACAAAATCACCATCTCCTATACCATTGCTACTGCAACAGGTTACACACCTAACTCAGAAATGTGGTGTCCTGGTTTCGGCTGGGAGAGAGTTAATTTTCTTCCTAGTAGCTGGTACAGTGCTGTGTTTTGGATTTAGCATGAGAATAATGTGGTAACACACTGATGTTTTATACTTAATATAAACTAAGTCAAGGAACAGCCAGGAAGCTGCCCCAAACTGGCCAAAGGGCTATTCCGTACCATATGACATCATGCTCAGTATATAAGCTGGGGGGAGTTGGCTGGGGGGCAGCGATTGCTGCTCGGGGTCTGGCTGGGCATCAGTCAGCGGGTAGTGAGCAGTTGCATCACTAGTTTTTCCTGGTTTTTTTCCCTCTCTCTCTCTCTCGTCGTTTTCCTTTTCATTACAATTTATTATTTTATTTCAATTATTAAACTGTTCTTATCTCAACCCACGAGTTTTTCTTACTTTTGCTCTTCCGATTCTCTCCCCCATCCTACCGGGGAAGTAGGGGGGGTGTAAGCAAGTGGCTGTGTGGTGCTCGGTTGCCGACTGGGGTTAAACCACGACACGTCGAAAGGATGAAACAAGTTGAAGATGCTATTTTCCTATTGCAGTGTCTAAAAACTCTTCCGGGATCAAAGCCGCAACCACAGTTTGGGTTAATGTCCATCATTTACCTTTGGAATGGAAGGCTGAGAAAAAGGCATGGGAATAGTCATGTTTTAAAAATATACTCTACAGATTGTTGATTTGGTTGAGGGAGATAAATGCCCATATTATTCCTTTTCTTTATTTGAATTATGAATTTCCAGAAATTTTGAATAATATGCTTCATAAGACATAATTTTTACATCTGTTTTCTACCTTGGTAAGCAAATAGAATAAGTAGCAGTAATTACATGTCATAAATTGATATAAAATTCAAATAAAAGTGGACTGTGTGAACAGCTATGCACCATTACCATGTAATTTGAAGCAGTTTATTAAATACCCACTGCCATCCCAACCTAGAGACACAGCTTGCATTTTAAAAGCTTATTTCTCCTTACAGTTATATAGGAAGCCATACAGAGCTGCTTCACACCATCTGAGGTGCCTTTAAGCAGGAGTAATCCACATATTCTCTGAAGCTCAAATCATTTACATAATTCTTTTTAGCTTCTTAGCTGTTTAACTTGGGTGGGATTTTTTGATACCTGTAACTACAAACGTGAGTTTTATATATCACCGACCAAAAGGTAAGGAAACCAACAGTTTTATAACAAATTTCTTCACACCAAACAACCTAGAATTTTGTATCATTACATAAGACCCACATAGTTTAACTATTTAGTCCTTGTACAGGAGAAGTGTATAGTAGGAGCAGTACAGCCTAATAAAAGACAAGGAGAAAGTGGGAGCACAATCAATGAAGGAATTATAATTTTACATGTGCTGTATCAACAGTAACAAACCAATCTCCACAAAACCTTTGGATTTTAACATGCCCTTACTTAAACAGGCAACTTCATTTCTTGGCATAAGGTACTTCCACAGTCCTTCCTACTTGTTCCTTAATTAACATTTTTCAAACCATCCACCATCTGCTTTATCAGCTAGCACAAAAATAACATACACTTTCGACCTTTCAAATCTATGAGATCAAATTCATTGCTAGTTTTTAATTTTAGCAAAAACTGTTAGCAAACTTTGAAAGACCACTTCACTATTGAAACAGTACCCATATATTTTGTAATATGTATTATTTTGCATTCTTATTGTCATTTTGGACATCTAATTTTTTTTTTTGCCTTACAATCCAATCCTGCTTTGTTGAAGCTGAAATTCAAAAAGGACACCTCATATATGCACTTTATTTTACAATTATAACCAGACTCTGGAGCACAACAGAGAGCTGATGCAAAGTTATAGTCTTCTGGGATACTTTCAACTGGAAGCAGCATTCTCTGACTTCTCACCCTTTCCTAAACATATACACAAACACATTCCCACTTCAAGCCTTTATTTCTGGACTTACACTTCCATTCTCCACTAAAACTAACCAAGTAAACAGACAGTGGGAAACCTACAGAGAAGAAAGAAAGGAGGAAAGGAAAAAAAAAAAAGCCACGCAAGCTTAGCCAAGATCAGCCCCCTCATTCCATTCCCATCTACTCAGCCACATAAATATTTTTGCAGGCACAAAGAATGACCAAAACTACTTCTTAACCACTTAAATCTCATGTCAGATTATAATGACACTGAATTTGCAGTCCAAGCCTAATCTGTTTTCATCCCAGTCAGCACTGCTCCTCAAAATGTCACAAATTTTGCAGGTTAGAAATTATCTGCAGTTCAGTATCTGAGGGTCCAAGCAATTCTTTCTAATAAGCTCTTGGAATAGAGAGACAGAGTGCAAAGCACATGAGAGGTAAGAATTGAAATTATTCTATTATCCCTCACTGCATTCAAAGTCAAGTCACTAGATTCAACAGCTCCACCTCTGTTAGTGATCAGACTCATATTACCGGGCATCCTGCCATCAGACATGCCACATATTAGTCACTGTAGGGTACTCAGTGAAGAACTGGCTAACTGCAGTTTGCCCTTCAGATAAACACCAGCAGACAGAATTAACTTGGGCTAAATCCTGGGATTAGCTGATATACAGTCTGTGCTTGGGAGGGGAGGGGGAGGGAGACAGACTGATAGATTAATATTAACAGAAAAAACCCAACAAACTATCAGTTGCCAATCAGAAATAAAACCCAATAATGGTGAAAGTCAGGTATGGAATTGGAGAAACTGAACTTCCATCATCTGTGCAGTACAGCCTGATTTCTGTCGTTTACATCTTCCTTTCCCATACTGCTACCACATCTGTCCTTGCTGAATGCACAAAGCCTCTTTAATTTCTACATATGAAATAAAATGAGGTTTCATCTCACAGAAGAGGCTTCACACCAGCCTCAATAATTCTCCTACTGGCAGCAGTAACCTACACAGAGCACACATTCCTACCAAATGCTAACACGTATTAAGAGATAACAGCTAGCAAAAAAGGCACTGTCCTGCCTTCACTTTTGTTCTCATTAATCATTGGTAAAGGAATAGGCAGAAATTTTCAAAAAACATGCTATTCTAGACAGAACTTTGGAAGGGGTAACATTTGGGGAAACAAATACCAAATAATTCATTTCTGTGCCTTCTTTAAACTCTATTTGAATCAATATAAGCAATAGTTTTATTTTATGATGTCTGAATAATCAATTTAACCAATATCAAAGATCTGTGGCTTTCAGAATTGACTCCACAAGACCAAATTAACATTAAATATACAGTCTCTTAAAATGCATGGGTCTGGAAAATATATCTGCGCCATCTGTAGACTGGAATGACAACAATGAGAACATGTTCGTTACTGAGAGCAGGGTGGAGCAGACATTCTTTATTTGTTGGAACGTGAATAACACCCCAAAGACACGTTTAATACAGGCTTCTTTCCTAGGCATACGTTGCAATCAGATATATGGCTATACCGTTTTTATAAGACAGACTTTCAGGGTTGTTATTACAAGAGATAAATGAAGGGAAATGGACACTTCCAGCTTGTAAAGCAGCGCTTGCTTTTCAAAGCATTGTTTGCATTTTTCAAATCATTAAAAGGGAAGGAAACCAAGTAGAAGCTAAGAACAGCTCATTTGGAATTCAACCGGATTCTCTCCCCACTGTGGAATTTCAACCCTGTACTGGGAGAAAGGTTGGATGGGGGAGGGAGTTAGGCTCAATAGCACCAGAGAAAAGCAAATGCTTGCTCACAGAAGCTGCTAGAAAGCCACTCTCATCCTCAGCTGCTCTTACAGATCCAAGTGCTATAAATACCATCTCTACAGCTGGTGTTCTGGGAGAACAGCATGCCAGCAGGCTTTGCACCAAGCGGGAGCTAGTCGAACCATACTGTTCTACCTATCTGAAAAGCTGAACCAAAACCATTCCAAAGCTTCCATTGTCAACTGATTACCTGAAAATGTCCTATCGCAGAAGATGCATGTCAGGTCTATGTATGCAGTTGGCTAAGCACTTGGAGTTGAGCTGAATTCTTTCCTCACATGTTTTCTGGTTCAAGGCAGATAAAACAATATCTCCCTTCACCCCCTGCTTTTACTTGACTACATCTCCAAGAGCCAATGGCCTTCTCCAAGGGCCATTTTGACCTTCAGACACATGCCAGCACTACATTAAGAGGACATCCCCAGCACTGGAATCCTGGGGAGTCAGTTCTGCCAGCCTCAATATCTTTAAGAATTGGATATTTTCACCACATGAATCCTTTAAGTAGTTCCCAATTTGCATTTTCTTTACTTCTATTTGCATACTGAAAGGTGGCACATTATTCAAGCATTTGATAAAAAGAATCATCTCTAAAGCCCTAGTTCTGTGTCAGTGGGCACTAATTCTGAAGGGGCAGCATTTCACACGGTTTACTCACCGCCGACAGAAAACTCTTCTGGGTTCATTAGTAACATTATCTCTCTCTACTATAGTTCTGTACTAACTCCCTAACAGTTTTTTAAATGTAGTCCAACTGCATTTAACATTAGCTGGAACATTCTGCCATCCTACGGTCTTGCTCCAGGCCCATTATTTGTACCTCTAACATTTAAAAAATCATTAAATGTTAATCTTCTCCCACCTCCCTGAAGTCATCTTCCAAAATAATTTTTTTCTTTTTTTTTTTTTTTTAACTGTGCAGAATTAACACTTCTCGTTATTTTTATGCAATCATGAGAAAACCTTTAGAAGGAAAACCCAGCACCTAAAAAAATTCCAGTATTTTTTTTCTTCTCCAAAAAAATATTCAAGACTTGTAACAAAACATATGAACTGTCAATATTGCAGGTCATTTCTGAATGTGATTAAGACAGACTTACGGACAAGCAACAGAAATCCCTAACCCTGCAAAACACAGAGCTCTAATGTTCATATGTACAGTCTTTGCTTGTTGTCTGCGTTCAGCATTACCTCTTTTACCATTCTATGACTCCCACTCCTAGGATGACCCAGTACTATTAGAAAAAAACTAAAGAAGCAAAAACCACTCCCCAAACACCACTCCCGGAACAACTATTTAAAGAGAATAGCAGTTGCCGCCATTTTCTCTTTGAAACAAACTTGCATTCAAGCCTTCTCTTGACTGTTACAGGACTTGCAACAAATGTAGTAATTGGTAGCAGGACAGTCATTAGGAGAACTTGGGTAATCCCTACTACCGTGACTTCTTTAATTTGTCTTTCAAACCAGTTCCCAATTCAACCTCAACTGCAAGACAATTCATGCATCCTCCACGTGACACACAATTCATCTTCCAATAAAACAGCCTGTTTTGATAACACACCTACCATGAATGCAATGTAGTATTAACATATTGGACAAGCATTCATTTAGTTTTAACCAGTTACGAGGATTTACAGACCAGAAAATCAGGGTAGGGGTTAAGTGACTTTCCTCCACTGCTGTTTATTTGCCCAAGATGAAAGCATAAAAAAATTGGAAACACTTAAAAAAAAAAAAAAGAAAAAAAGAAAAACAAGCTATATGTGGAAAAAAAAAAAACCACTACACAAGACATGCTTTAAGAACCAATGCTTTTTGGCAGGCACAAATCATCAGAAATGGGGTGTGCTTATTTTTTTTTGAGATATCTAAAATTTTTCATTTTCAGAAGACAGATTGAGAGTGAAGACTGAAATCTATCTATGAAAATGAATCCTCCCACCTATTCTATACTTTAATTGAAAATATCTCATCAAGAGAAGAAAAAAAAGTAAAGTTATTAGGTAAGACAACTACAATGAACTCTTTTGCTTGCCTTTTCTACCTATGTACAATATGCTACATAAATTCCCATTACTTTACTATCTACATGGACTCAGTGCT
>NW_008794443.1:3492925-3504264 GCF_000699145.1 Aptenodytes forsteri
GGAACAACACATTAGAAGAAAAATATTTTTTTCCTCGACCTCTACAAATTAACTCCAGAATGCCTTACAAAGTTTTTCTGATGCCAAGGATGCCTGCTTGAGAACCTAGCTGCCATATGTCTACAGCAGCAGCTGTGACTATTGTTACCGGCAGATGGGACTGCTCCACTGTGCCTATTTTCATTAGACATCCAATACCTTAAGCAGTCCACAACAGAACCTTCCAACATTACCGAGCCACAGAGACTATTACTGAGTTAAAATCCAAACAGGTAATTTCCAGTCCTAACCCAAGGATCCAGTTGCGCTCATATCTTTCAAGATAACCTAGACTGTGCAGGCACATTCCTATCTGAATATGGTTTATGGCAAATCAGAATATACAATAATCTCGGATGAACTACAGTTTGAGAACTTTGTTTTACTCTGCCACTGGCACCCACAAGATGCTAAAACCTATTTTCATTCATCTAGTGCACAATTAATGTAACATCAATTGCAGAGGACATAATCCAAGTAGGATACTTCCTTATTTCCCTGCTTCATTAGTTTAGTTTTCTACATATTTACTTAGCTTTTTAAAAGAATAAGCAAGCTGGACTCTTTGCTAGCGATGAATATCCAAATGCTATCTTGTAGCTACTAGCTTGAACCTCTGCTTCATTTTTCATTTGTTTTTATTTGTGCATTATTTATTTACAGGCAGAGAATTATCAAATCACTTCCACAAAAAAAAACCCAAACAAACAAACAAACAAAAAAACCAGAAAAAACCACAACACTAGGGAAGTCTTGAGGCACAGAACAGCTTAGCTTTTCATTTCAATAATCCGAGGCAGCAGCAGCGAACATTGTTTATATTTGTCACATTTCAAAACCTGATACAAGAATGAGTACAAGAACTACTGACACACAAAATACTCTTAGATCTATAGCTCACCTTTCATCCCATGTACTACACGGCAGAATCTTTTTCCCCCCTCACCATAAAAACAGTAATTTATGGAGTGGACAGACAATAAGTAATCAATACATTGTAGGTAAGATGCCTTGGTGTAAATCATTCTGAACAAAACAGTGAAAAAGCAGGAGTTAAAAGACAAAACATATTCAATCAAGATATGCTGACAACCATGATCTATTCTTGAATAATTCATTTCAAAAAGCTGCTTGCGAGTTTGACCTAGAACACAATAAACCACCTACCCAGTAAGTTAAAGAAAATAAATTTTCAAATTTATTTAAAGACTGACAAAATTAAATAAAGTAATCTCAGAGGAAAAGACAAAAGTGTTATTTCAGAAGTTTCAGTCTGTTTCAATATTAGATGGGATTTTAATCAATAAACCACCACCATAAAAAGCAGCTTAAAAGTCCACTGATGCCAAGTTTCACTTGAAAATATTCTGTAATAAGCAGAATACGAAACAAACAATATATTAGGCACTGTCAAGCTAACCGATAGTAAGGACTGCTAACAGAGGGATCACCCTAGGGAATTAACTATCGATATGAAAAGTCATCAGAGCCCACTAACTTTTCCCTTCTCTCACCAGGGACCCTGGCATGGCTGACTACACCATGGGCAATGCTACAAACACAGCTATACTGTGCCTAGTCCTGAGTGGGTATGTGCGCATGAGACTTACAGGCATACATTCGTATCTACTAGTGACCTCTGTACAACGGACAATATAGATACGCTCTTGAGAACATAACCCCAAATGAAAACAAAGCATTTAGGTCAATTGAATCCACTTGCATAGCAGCTGTTTTTAAAAACAAATCTTATTTTCCTTAAGATCGTATCTAAGTGACAATAATAAAAAAACAAGGATGGTCTTTTCTTAAATGAATCCCACTCAGTTACTGTTTTGGTAGGGTTTTTTAATTAGTAATTTGATGGTGACATTACTTCTTCTTTGGAAAGCGTTTTGCATTCCCAAATCAACTTAAGTAGTAGGATTTCACAGCTTCTAACTTCTGCCGTCTTTTAAGAATTCCTCTATTATCTCCTATTCTCCTACCCCCACTTCTCCCATTTCCACTGAAGAACTTTTGGCAGTATCATTCAAATGGATACCATCTGCAATTAGATATGATCTGAGCAGCACAGGCCTTCTGCCAAAATACCAGCCCCTTAATGCAGTCAGCTCATGTGACTTCAGCTGGACTGCAGAATTTCATTTTTGCAACATATATTTTAAAAACAGAAAGACTGACAAATCTTTAAGTGCAAGACACTGCATTACTGCAGATCAATACCTTTGCAACCACAAAGAGGGGGGGAAAAAAAAAAATCTAGTCTTGTCATCTTAGTATAGTAGACCAAAAAAACAAAAAAGGGGGGGGGGGGGGAAAGACAAACAGTATGTTTCAAGTACCGATTTCAAAATTCCCATATTTTGCATCCTTCCGACAGAAAAATAGAAGTCCCAATTACTCACAGCAACACACAATGTTAAGAGCACTTAAAGACCTTTGTAAGACCTCTCTTTTTCTGAGATTAAGACATATATAGAACTGTATTCAGTTACATTGCCATTTTTTAAACACTGAGAAATGATAAAGATGGAGATCTACTATGGATTTTGATTAAAGACCTTGATCGTCTATGAGGAAATGACATAAAAGCCAGATAGGATAACAAGTTAATTCCATAGGAGACCTCAAGTCCGCAACAAAATTACACTTGTTTTGCTTCTCAGGCAAAGTTAAACTGTGTAACAAAATTGAGAATAAGCTTTCTAACCCAGGAGGATGTTTTGTTTTGCTGGCAAGCCCGCCGTGAATGACAGGCAATCCCAAAAGCTGTAAACAGCCAAATTCACACAAAAACTCACAAACAAAAGCAGCATGTCAGGCTGTTGCCACCCTGGTGGCATTCTGACTTCAAGAATATACTTCACTATGGATGTCAAAAAACACTCCTTTTTTCATACATTCATTAAAAAAACATAAATGGAGTACACCTGTGATACACTTTATTATCTTTATCTCTATACTGTTTTCCTTAAAATAATCCTAAGCACTTTGCCTCAGTAACACTATAATGTAGTCTCTGCCCCTATCAGCCAATACATTTACAAAACTCAGACTTGGACAAAGTCCAAACTCAGAACCCACAAAGGATTCGTAGAAGAGCTTCGCCAATCAATACATAAAGAATTAAAGTTCAAGTAACAGTCAAAATCCCTTCTTAGCTATCAAACTTCACACTGTCTCATGAATCCTGTTCATCACAGTAGTCCATTAGGCTTTAATTCCAAGATAAGGGAACTTGGAGGCTTAAAATAGTCACTACCCAACATATCACCGGCCTCTCAGATTTGCCCCTTGTCAACTTGATTAGTGCACAAATGAAAAAATAACCTTCTCGGAGGCAAGATATCTAAGCCTTGATCATTTCACCAGCACATTTGAAGGTATGAAGTAGGAACTCCATAGGCTAGAATTACTACCAAATTCCCTTTATTTTGAAATTGCTGCATCAGATATGAGAGTCAGATACATTAATGTCACTTTCTGTAGTTAACTTTGAGCCAACAAGTTCGGACCTTAATAATAAGGAGTTCAATAATGTAACTGTGAGGCTGCAAAGACTGAGGGTCATGAAAAAGAAAGAATCCTTGGCAGAAATAGAAACAATACTTATACCCCCAAATCTAACATGTAGCCTAAAAGCATACCAGAAGAATTTCAGCTTGAAGTTATGTGCACCAGACAACTTCGTTAGGAAGATTCTTTGGAGAAAAGATTTCTGCTCAGGTTTTTTCCCCCACCAAACAATGCCTTATTCATATTTTTTATTATATGATCCTCTTCTGTTCAATGAGTAAAGTTACTCCTCTTTCTATGGCTTTCTTCCATATTTCTCCTCTAAGAGGGAAATACAGGGAAAAAATAGCCCACACATTGTAAGAACGTATAACTATTACAACCGATGATTCCTTTCCCACAGTCTGTAATAGCCCCTGATGACTTAAACCTGACCATCTGTCATATCACCCATCTTGTATCAGAGCCATAGGACTCTAAATAGAAGGCTACAGATCAGAACATTTCCAGAGCACAAAATATAGCAAAAGCTGTAAAGAAATTCCCAACTAGATAAATCAAGAAGTATTTTTCTCCTTTTGAAAGCTGATGCAGTTTCTTGAAAATGTAAGGGTCTTTGTAGCGCAGTTCTAGCATTCAGAAACAGAACCAGTGTTTTTTGTTAAGACCACGTTTCAAACTTAGATAGACAGATTGCCAGAGATTCACTGGTCACCTTTGTCGTTGCACCACGAACAAGCTGTTTCCACAGTCTCCTGGAGTTCAAAAACCTTAAGCATCTAAAATTATTGCTGTCGTGTCATGACAGCAGCAAGTAAGCCTATTACAGTGGCACCCAGTGGTGCTGCTATAGTTCAAGAGCTTGGTGGCAATCCCGTAACAAATGCCATCTAATGGAGCCCGTAGTTCTATTCTACACTGGTTTGGTCTGAAAGTTGGCAGGCAACGTTGGGATACAAGGACCTGCTTCTACATGAGATGACTTCTGAACATTTTCCCCTCCCTCATTTTAAGTGGTGATTTTGAAATCCAACCAAAAAAAAAAAAGTTTCTTCGGGCAATATTCCACATAAGGTCTAAAGATAAGGATTTACTGCACTGAAAAGCAAGCTCTCTTCTGTATGATAGCTCTCTTCCAATGAAACCATAAACATTGTATATAATTTAAGTGACCACAACCAGGACCTAAATTCCATTGCAGAAGCAGACTGAAGTACAACCTCGGCTAAAAAAAGGGAGGAGCCTGTATGAAACCTCCTTTGTATTAACAAGCATGAGTGCAATGAGACAGCAAAGTAACTCAGTGCTCTTGGAGAAATACTCAAGTAATCAGACAGCAAAGTAACTCAGTGCTCTTGGAGTGTTACTTCCAACGACTACAGACAAGATGACTCTACTTGATTACCTAACAATGAAACACTACTGTAAGAAGAGCAGTTTATAGGTATAGCTATTTGTCTACACGACCAACGACACTGCAGCAAATGGTATCAATACTGCCTCGACCTTAAGAAGCATGTAAAAAAAAAAAAACCAATCAATAAATGGTGTGCCCATATTCAGTTTCCTATAGAAGAGTCTTCTCCTCCAAATTAGACCCACAACAATTATTTAAGAACCCTAACACTTCTAATTGGTTAGAAAATAAGATGATTTTATGTAGCCTGTTATTTTCCCATTGTTTAGACATCTAATCTGGAAAGCGTAAAACTTGACATCCTTTTCCCCTCAGCTTTCTCACTCAAATCATGCTCCTAAACAAAGGCACAGACTGCAGAATAAGCACACCAAGAACTAAAGCACCAGACCCAAGCAGGAGTTATACCACAACAATTATCATGTGGTGGTCTGCAATGTATCCCTATATCTGTCAGTCCACGTGATATTCCCATACACTGAAGTTAACAAAAAGGTTTTCACTTTGGTATTCTAATCTTTCTATAGAATTCTCAACTCACCACAAGCAAACACCATAAACAACTGCATCAAAATCAGAATACTCATGATTTAGACTTTCTAGTCAAATTCAGAGACAATCTAGTTTGTAATGACAGCCTCAGAAGAGAAGATTCCATAAAAGAGTATTTCTGGATGATATAATGTACACAGTACACAGTTTAGTCTGACAAAAAGAAGAGGATTAAGCAGGAAGGGAGAGGAGAGGAGAGGAGAGAGAGACTCCCTTACGGGATTAAAATAAACTTACTGGTTGAATTGCCTTGCATCTGGATGATACATTTGGATTCTTTGCTGGTTTCTCGGGAATTGAAGGGCCGGACCCGAACAGCCACTTTCACTGAAGCCCCCGACATTCTGGTTGCTTGTAGTGCAGTCAAGAAATTGAAAGTGAAGGGGTCAGGAGTGTTTCAAGTTATCCTTCTTGTTGGTGTTTTCTAAAGAGAATAACGTAATTTAGTTATTTACAGCTATTGTACTCAAGATGTTGATAAAATTAGGGAGGTTCAAGGTTGTTTGATAATTCAATTTCTGCTATGCAATCACCCTCCTGCCCCTAAAAGCTGTCACTTCAAAGACAGAACTGGAAATACACTTAACAGCACCTGTACACTGCCTCTCTCTACACTCACTCATTCTGAAGCAGTTCTTTCGAAGTGTACAAACATATTTGTTTTCATTACTTGGTTTTCTTCCCAGAAAGTAGGGATGCCAATACCAAAATGAAAATCTGGTTGCAACATGTGTTAGGCTTAACCTAACAATGATAATTTTAGCAGTGAAGATACAGCTACTTAGATTTCAGCATGAGCTAGCTACCATATACTATGTATCTAGGTTCTCTAGCTGTCAACCCTTGCTGCCACAATGCATTAGCAATAATATCAAAACTAACACGTGTGATGGGCCGTATCACACTGACTTTCAATACACACCATTCCAGAGAAAAGGGTGTACCCAACAACCTTAAAGAACCCTTTGCAGTCCTGGGAAAGTCCTCTTCTCAAATGAAATAAAAACTCTTTAACTACTTGTATATCTAGTGATTAAAGGATACACTACTCCACAAGGAAGAAGAGGAATCAAAAATTATTGCCTTCAGGGTAAATATTACTATCTTCAGCAAATATTCACCAGTAAATTCATCTTCATTATCAAAATACTTGTTCAAATCCTACCGCATCCAAATGATGGAGCACTTTAGTTGGCAGGACACTGTCCCCAGTACCCACAATCCAAACTTCAAGGAACATCTGAGACAGTATTGAAATGTAGGGTTAATAAGAGATTGGTTCAATTGACCAATTGACCAACCTTTTCCATTAGAAGAAAGTTTTTCAGTCAGTCTACAATTAAGCAGTTTAACCTACTGCCACAGGATACTGTCAGTGCTGAACTTAGACTCAAAAAGCAATATGATAGATTCAAAGAAAAAGCCATCAAGGTCTAGTAAAAAGCTACACCCTTGGCTAGGAAAGCCACCATGGCACAGACTCTCAGAACCTGGAAGACTATACTGAGAAAAAATGATTACAGGGTTGATTTATCCTTATATTCTAAATACCTGCTACGGCCACTGCTGAAGACAGGATTCAGGGCTAGGTGAATCTTTGGTCTGACTCAATGCAGTCATTTCTATCTTGAATCTGAGTTAACATGGGCAGAACTCTACCGTGCGCAAGTCACCATGCATGGCCCAGAAATCTTGACATCTTCTTCTCTGGTTATCTATACACCACATATCCAATGAAATGCTCATTTCAGGGTTGTAATCACAATGCCACAAAAGTACAAAACTTACTAGCAGATCTAAAGCAGAAGCATTTCAGCTCTAAAGTAAGTTCTACAGCTGGTAAAAATAGTTATACATGCTTAATTCAAGTTATGACGCATCTTCATACAGTACAAGAAGTTTTTAATAAAACTGCATTACTTCATTAATGCCATCACATGGTGAAGGCAGAAATTAAATTTACTCCACCAAGCAGAAGTAATTTAAAGCATTCTTTATTTTAGCAAGTACCTGAGGTATCTCACCAGACTAGAAGAATAGGAATGTCTTTAGGAACAAGACAACTGAATTTCAATGTCAGAGGTACAGCAAACTGGTAGAATAATGATTCATGAGACAGCCACACAGTCAACTTTAGGTTAGCACAGAATTTTAAGAAGTTTCACTAAAAACTTAAACACAGAAGAGAGCAAAGTAGTAATGGGAATGAACTCGCATGATCTTCAAAGTTTAGTGCAGATTCTGGGTTGTCTTAGAGGACTGCTTTATTCGCTCTTGCTCAGAAGTGCCTACTTTTTTGTATAACAAAGTGTATCAAACATGTAACTTCATTATAGCCTTCTTGAATATCTACTGTGTGGAATTTTTGCTCTCCCTTCTTAATATGACCCTTGCATAAGTACCCATGCCCTCACATGAAAGCTAAGTGACGAGACTAATCCTGATACATCCCAGCAGTATTATTCAACTGATGCTGAATATTGCTGCTAGAAAACAGGAATGTTACTGTATATGGCCACTAAGCATTCTGTTTCTGAAATACAATTTAAGAAATCCATCAAGTGCAAAATCTCTGTTATTATCAAGTTCATAGTAACACGGTTTACTTTGTCAGATTGCAGAAAGATGAGTAGGTGGAATTTTCATAGGGCGTAGCACATCATAGAAACTCTACCTGACATCAGCTTAGTGGCTCTCGTCTTTCTTTTCCCCATCTATCCATACTAATGTGAAAACCATAATTTTGTCAGCTTCCCACAAGGACCAACGAATAAAGGTAAGGCCATTAATGAAGGGGATTTTTTTTTTTTTAAAGAAAACAAAAATGCAACCAATGTGTTCTTATAATATTATTTATGAAACACAGGGAGCTTATTTTCCCTTTTTACTGAAAAGTCCCAGATACAAAGATTTTTTTCTGATGTTTTCACAGAAATACCTCTCAGAGTACTACATTAATTTCTACAGATAACTAGTATATCTAGGAAATTGGCAAACAGAAGATGGAGTGAAAGAATCATCTACTTCAAAAAAGAAATTCTTGAGTACCTCTGAACACCATATTCACAATAAGAAAGCACGAAAAGCACACCGCCAGAGACTCCATATGCACTAGCTAAATGATAGCCTTGTTTGAAACACAGCTGTGAAGAAATTCTTACAGAACAGGTCACAAAATCACCTACAACAGCATAAAATTTAACAGCTAGACTTGTGCAATTAACAACTTTTCCCAACCCTAACTTTTGTGCTCATAGAAAATTAAACATGGTGTAATTTTAAACCTCATTCATTCTCAACTCTACTACTTTTCATAGCTGAAGTAAGCAAAATGCCTACTTGTAGTTGCACATGGATTTCAGATGTTTTGAACACCATCTCACTATGCAAGATTTAATTTTCCTTAATAAGAAAATTAACCAGAACCAATATATTTTTCCAAGCTTCCCAT
Organism: Aptenodytes forsteri; assembly: GCF_000699145.1. NCBI lineage: Eukaryota > Metazoa > Chordata > Aves > Sphenisciformes > Spheniscidae > Aptenodytes > Aptenodytes forsteri. The sequence continues at coordinate 3,501,904 of NW_008794443.1, forward strand.
AAATTTAAGTTGCTGGGGTTCTGAGGGTTTTTTTTCACTTATTAGAAACTTTAACTAGTTGTAACATTTTATAAAGGCAGTATTGCCCTCATCATACAGAATGATAAAATAAGGCAAAATGAGACCAAGTTGCATAGCATCACAGATAATAAATTGCAACTGGTTTTTCAGGGTTCACATTTCCCAGTAGTATCACTTACTACTGCAAAACGCTGTCTACAGAGTAGTAACAGGAGACATAAGTTGCAACAGAGCAAAACAAAATGTGCAATACAGCCTGTGGTACAGATTTAGAACAACCTTTTAAAAAAAAAAAAAAGAAGCTGTCTTTTAGATGTTCATTATAGGCTTAGAAGGTTGCCGTCCATGCTAGAATGAATCATTCTCCTAATGTCTTGGAAAGAGTCTACTGGCTGTCTATATTTTAACGTTCAGTCCGTATGAATCCAATCAGGAACCAAGTAAAAAAGGGAACCGCGTGCCTGAATCTTTGACGTGATATACCACTGGCTCTAAAACAGGTGGTAGATAAATATTTGAGTTGTTTAGTGATCTCCATCAGCACAAAAGCAAATCCTACTTATTAATTTTACACTTATTTTAAACTATTATTAAAAGATATCGACCGTTCACCCTGTAAGTCACACAGTGAGGTTTTAATATTAAGGTGTGTCATTAAACAAATCGTCTAAATATCTTGTCTGTTTTCTGTTATTCAAGCTGACAAACCCAGTGATGTTGGTCAATCACCCTTCATGGCCTCAAAGCACTTGTACTATATTTGGACTTTCACACAAATGTTTAAAGAAACAAGCTGTTCATTAAGACTTGGATCCTTGGATGTATTTGAAAGTTCTGACAAACCAGTTTTTATGCAATGTCAAAATACAGAATGTACTGCTATTTTTAGAAATAAAGTTACAAGCAGAGTAGGAATTTAGCCATGAAGGGTGATTGACCAACATCACTGGGTTTGTCAGCTTGAATAACAGAAAACAGACAAGATATTTAGACGATTTGTTTAATGACACACTTTAACATTATATATTCAGATAAGTCTGCAACAAGTTCAAAGTGGTTACAAAAACAAATGTCCAGAATCTGTATCTCTACATTCAAAAAAAAAAAAAACCCACCACACATCACAAATGAAGCATCACTTTTATTTAACATAGCCAGCCATTGTGTCATATTTGCATAGTTATGCCTACCAGAGAATGCACTAACTTCTAAACAAAAAAATTGCTTGTAACTTAATCATACAACAGCTCTAAAGAAAGAAAATTAACAAGGATAGAGATTAGTATATGGAAAGTTAGCAAAACAGCTGTTCAGAGCAGCAGGGGTTTATGAACAAGAGGACCACAGCGAATCCAATTTTAGGTCCTCCACTAAGGATCAGGTAGTGATGACAGTCTGATATACCAGCTGAACTCACACACTACAAACTGCTACCTTTGTACTAAGTGAAGATGCCAGATAAAACAGTGGTGCAGAACTTCACAATGCACTGAAAATCTGATCATATAAACATATGGCTATTTATCAACACAACAATGTACTGGATTATGCAACAAAAAGAACTGAGCAAAGAAGGAGCTGGAAGTGAAAAGAAATACACTTTAAAATCTGGTATGAACATATTTTACATTTCAGAGCACAGATACAAATTCACCATCTGCTTCTGGTGAATTCCAGTTCTCCAACCTCAGTTTAATACCCATATTCTGCCAATGACCCCAAAACTACCAGGCCTGTCATCCTGTCTCCTGACGCCTGCCTCCTGACTTAGCTCACAGAGGATTGTCAGATCATCATCCCAATATGGCTGCCTCAGTAATTGTGCTGTACTGAATCCAGGGACAGATCCACTACCTACAGGTCCGCAAAAACCACCCTGAAAACCACAATCCTTTTGCATTCTTGCATCTTCCAGCTGGTCGAGGGACTACGCCTCTCTCCTGAACGAGCAATTATCGCCTCCACCTCATCTGAGCTAGAAAGGAGAAAAAGGACGACGAAACGCGGCGATATTCGCGACCCACAGAGCGGACGGGATTCAGACGAGGAAAAGGACGGGAAGCGGCCGCACCGCCATGGCTCGGAGCGCCCGGGGGAAAGGGGAAGGAAGCGTCCCAGAGGACAAGTATATGCATCAGGCAGATGCAGGCGAGGAAAGGCCGAGCCGGGCCCCACGCCCTTGTGCCGCTGCCCTGACAGCTCCGGGGCACCCTGTCCTGCCAACACTCCCCATTCCCCCCCTGCACTTCCACCCCACGCTCGCCGAACAGCTGCGTAAACCAAACCGCCCCGGCGGGCGGAGCTACCTCGGAGTAAGCCGCCCCTCGCCTGGGGACGGGG
>NW_008794443.1:3518874-3523967 GCF_000699145.1 Aptenodytes forsteri
GGGCGGGGGTATCCGCAGAACGCGGGCAGTGCGGGGCCGCCGGCGCTGTCAGCAGCTGGGGAAGGCGGCGGGACCAGCGAAGCAGCGCAGCGCGGGGCGGAGGAAAGAGAAGAGCCCGGCCATCGCCATCACGCTTCGCCGCCTCCACCGAGGCTGGGAGACACACACACCCCCCCCCGCCCGCCACCAGGAAGGGAGCAGGAAGGAAGCGGGAAGGGCGAGGGAGGGAAGGAGAAAGGGGGAGGGAGGAAAGAAAAAGGCCGCGCCGGGAAGAACGAGCGCAGCGACGCGCTCCCCACTGCGCCGCTCCCACACTGACAGGATCGCGGGGCTCCGCGCCCGAACCCGCCTCCTCAGGGGGAGGAACGTCCGTCCCGCCAATAGTCGCGCGCCGGTGCTCCCTCCTCCCTGCATCTCACCAATCGCCGGGCGTTGAATCGGCGCGTGCCCGCCTCCCGCCGTGCTAATCACAGGCTGACACAGTCATGCACCAATCACAGCTCGAGAATGCCCGTCCGCAATGACGATGCCCACTCCTCCCTCTGAGTCAATCCCTCCGCCGAGACTCGGGGACACGGGGAATCGGTTCTTCTCCATCCCCAGCCAATCAGAACTCGGGACGGAACCCGCGTCGTCCCTCTTTTAACCTATAAGGAGCGGCACGAGGACACCGTAGGCCTCCTCACTGCTCTGCCGTCGTGTGTGCGTGCGCGCCCCCCGGGGCTGCAGCGGCCTTCCCTGCGCGGCCGGGAGCGACGCGTGTCGTTACCACAAGACGTGAGCAGAAATTGGGCACTTGTGACTAAAAAAAGCCTTTCAATGTACGCGGCTGGTTGGCGCCCCCGACTCGAGGGGCCCGTGAGCGGGTAGGCGTGCCTGCCTGCCGAAAAACGGTGGCTGAAGCAGCGAATTCGCCAACTCCCCGCCAGCTTCAAAGGGCTTCAGTGGGGTTTTGAGTCCTAAACAAGGCCTAACGGTGATAGGTCAGAGGGGAGGGATTAATGCTCCCTTCCCCCCCTCCTAAACGTTTTTTGAGCAGCCCGAGTTATTTTTTGTAGATCTCATAATGTATTTTTATGTAAGTGATGAAATGGTTTCAGTCAATGGTGGTGTATTAGCTCTTGTACCTTCAGTAATTTCACGCATATTCTCATAGTAAAAATCTGTTTTTGTGGCAATAACTTACGCTGTGAAGTTCCTCCTCTCCATTAGTACTTTCATCATTTCTACTGTTAGAAATAGGCTTGTGTTTAAGCTTATAAGCATTTCAAATAAAATAATATTACATTAAATACCTTAATTACATATTTTCCATACACATACCAACATACATGAATTGGATTTAAACCACTGAGCACATTTGGGACCTGAGATCTGTACTTTCAGAACAAGGTTTATTTTTGTTCACAGGCCCCTGGCTGTTAACTACGTTAATCTTCACAGCATCTCTTGTGTTCCCCATCAGTTTCAGGTTTTTGGGAGAATGAGGTATTTGTTACTTTCCGTTTGGTGAAAAGCAACTTTTCCCTCTTGGTGGTCTCATCACAGACGCGTATCATCTGCGGTTACGCCTATGAATGCAAAAGCCTAACAATACATAGCTGAACGGTGGTTTGTAGGGAAACACTGCCACAGAACCAACAAAAAAATAGGTGGCTTTTGTATGTCCTAGAAAATACCATGATTTGAACTTCGGAAGACTTCCTATTGATGGGACATAGGATTTAACGGTGTTTTTAGCATGGTGTAACTGTGCTAACTTCTATCTAGGGCCATGCAGAATTAGGTCAGCTATAATTTCTCTAGGAAAAAAAAAACCACCAACCAAAAAAAACCCTCAAAAAACCAAAACCTGTTCGAAAGCCTCTGCAAGCTGTCAGGATGCTGGGTATGTGCTGCAGTCCTCCGTGGTAATAGGCAATGTGATTAATTTTACTTCAGGAAAGTTTGCGTAGTGTCTCCTAGGAACAGTAGTTCCTACATCACTGTCTTAATGTCTAAGTTTGGAGAGTACTCGCCTAGAATAGTTCCAGTCCATTAATTCGGTTGCTTGCTTACAGAGTCTTGAAAAATCTGCTACAAATGTTCAGAGAAAGTCTAGTTACATGTTGAGAAAGAAAACAGTAAAGGGCATATGACACATGCCATAGAGCATCTGGGGAGTCACTCACTGCAAAGGGAGACGAGGAAAATTCCTCTTTAAATATCCAAGTATGGAGCTGAAAGGTGGTCAAGTGTTAAGGCGGTCCTCATCTAGCTGGTCGTGATCCTTTTTAATTATAGAACTTAGGTATTTCATCTCAATTTAATAAGACTAGCCTTCTCAATATCATTTTTGAAAGTCAGGTCTCCTTGGGTAATTTAGAATTAACTTATTAAAAAATGTACCTAAGTGGAATTCTACTGCCATGTTCTACCTATGAATCCTGTTAAAAAAATTAGTGTCCATAAGGGACTATCCTTACTCCTTTTATATGTTTCTGACCAATGCCATATAACCCTGCAACACAGCAGAAAAGGATCCGATTCCCTGCAAGCGTGTGTGCGTTTAAAACTAGAATTTAGACATTCCTCTTCAAGAAAATACATAACGAAGGGCCCCAGCACAAGAAAAGTGTTCTTGAACATTATTATACCAGAAAAATGCAAGCAAATTAGTGCTGTGAAAAGTTTCTTGCATTTATTAGTACAAATCTAGTTGGTTACTCAAATCACTGAGGTATGCTACCTAAAATTGGGAAGCCTGTTTAAATACAGGGAAGAGGGTAGGTTTAAGCTAAGTGATAACGAAAAGGAAGACAGCTACGTCGTAGTGCGATGCTCCCGGGGATTGTCGGAGTCAATCTGTTGCCGGCTAAAGCAGCGCTGTCATCCTGCTATTAACAGCATTAGGCCGTCCTTGCTGCCAGCAGGGAAGAGTTGTCAGAGATGTAAATTGTGCTATTACGTAAGTGTAAGTTGTGATATAATAGAATCAATTGTACTGAATTGTATTGCTATAACATCAGAACTCGCCCTAGTAATTTCTCTAGTCACGTAGCTAGAGGGCAAGTAGAGACCAGCGATACAATCTTGTAGCTTCAAATTTTCCTAGAAAAGCCCATTTTGCAAGGTTCATGTAAATTAGCCATTCCTGGGATGAGCAATTCACAGCTCAAAGCTATTCAGATTCTGCAGATACACGCAAACGTCAAAGGTAATTTGATCAATTGATAGTTTCCGTGATCTCTGATATGAAGTCTCTGTATTGTGATAAGGTTACAGATGGATTGAAAAAGGTAAATGACATGTTAGTAGGGGGAGGGGAAATCACAGAAAGCTGCAGGAAGTATTAAGTGAATTAAACTAAGAATTGTCACACAACTGATACGCTTTTGCAGGAGATTTATTCTTAATCCTATACTAACTTCGGCTTTCCTTTTCAGTTACTCAAACGTCCACTATCCACTGAAAGACAGGGTTTTGATTCACTTTTGTACCCAGAAGACAGCAATATAATGGTACGTTCAGTTGCTCGTATTAAAATATATTTCATTATTCTGCCCATGAACGCTGAACTTGGGAGAGTGTTTGTCCGAATTCACACCTTTGAAATACTTGATACTAGTTCTCCAGATAAAATTGTTTTAGCCACTTCATGTCAGCCTTCGTGTCTTCTGTAATATCTGCATCGATACATTTTCAAGTGATAAATAGATCCCATAATTAGACAAAACAGTTCAGTAATGCACTTGGCTATTTATATTCCTCACGTCAAAGTCTGATATGATGGCAGAATAAATATAAATTCAGATTCTGAAGGGCATTGTCTTGATTAATACATCCTATACCGAATGTAAATACTTCCATTTCCTCCTGTCAGACAGGGTTAAGAGAAACATCCTGAATTTGTTCAAACAAGCCTTTCGGTTGGTACAATGGAATAAATAAAAAAAAAAATCATTTTATACTTGCATTAAAAAGAGCTAGTTCCATACAGATTTTCTGGTAAAACACTTAAATTCACAACCCTCTTTGATACTAGTTACAACACTTGAAATGTGAAATATCAAGAACCATTAGAGAACAGCAGACCTCAAACCCGGTACTTGATACACTTAAGCAACCTGCTTTTTTTCATTTAAGGGTGGATTATTTCTGCTTGTGCTTTTCTCATTTTATAAGACTGCTCATTGTTTCCACAGCATCCTTATTCACAAAAGGTGGTGGTGTGTCTGATCTGTAATAGCTGAAGAAAATGAGAAGAAAGCTTTCCTTCCAGCTTTCCAATACATTCAGTCTCTGTCGATAAAACTAAAAGCTCTATGATATTAACTGGCAGGAAAAAGCCATAATGTGAAACCATAGCAGTGTAATCATCCTCCAGTACAAAACAAATACACACTGCCCAACAGTGGTCCTCCATCAAATAAAGTATAAGTTCTGGGATGTTTCTAGAGATTTCATGCTATAATCCTTAATAATGAGGTGAGAGTGGAACATTTAAGTTTTTCTTTACATAGAAAATAATTACCTCTTTGCTAAAAAAGAAAACACACCGTGAAGGTTATAGCTCACTGCATACCCTTGTAACATGTTCAGAAACCATGATGGATTTGGATGCGGAATGACAGCTTGCAGATAAAAGCATGGCAGACTTTGTTCTGTGACTTTTGAAGAGGGAAGAAGAGGGCAATTTCAATTTCTGGAAGGAGTGAAGGTTAAGGAACTACAACCAGTCAACAGGCAAGCTTCTCTGTTCCAACAGTCCACGCAGACACAAACTTTGGAATCTTCCTCCCACCCTTGGGGAAAATACACACACACTCTGCAGGGGGAAACACCAACAAAGACACCCCCCAAAAACCCTACATCTTCACATTTGAATTTAGAATTACTTGCACATCTGTCCAGGAGTTAATTTCCTTCCTAGTAGCTGGTACAGTGCTGTGTTTTGGATTTAGCATGAGAATAATGTGATAACACACCGATGTTTTATACTTAATATAAACTAAGTCAAGGACTTTTCAGCTTCCCGTGCTCTGCCAGCAAGGAGGAGCACAGCCAGGACAGCTGCCCCAAACTGGCCAAAGGGCTATTCCGTACCATATGAC
>NW_008794443.1:3524070-3538127 GCF_000699145.1 Aptenodytes forsteri
CCCCGTCCGATCCCCTCCCCCAGCCCACCGGGCGGGAGTGAGCGAGCGGCTGTGTGGTGCTCGGTTGCCGACTGGGGTTAAACCACGACACCTCCTCAAAGGTCAGCGCTGGATTATATATAACCTAACAAAATTCCCCCTGGAGCCTGTCACCAACTGTCACGTAGCTATGAATAGGTGTAAGAGTCACCCACTTGGGAACATTCATTAGTTTGAAGTATTACTGGTATCTGTGTGCACAGAAATTTTTCACATAATTTACTAAGTTATCACCAGATCCTAAATCGCTATCGGCAAACCTGAACAAAGCCACCCAATCGTGTATTTTTTATGCTTTCACTGACACACTTAAAGGAAAGACAAAGGAAACACTTTGTGCGAGTGTGTATCATTTATTGTAGTTCAAGAGAGTCAGGAATTGAACAGAAGACACAGCGAAAAAAAAAATAAAAGAAAAACAACCTTTTTTCAGACTTAATTTTAAAACACTGTGGTTTCAAATCCTTTTTAAAAAGGAAATTCAAGTATCATATGCAGGGGGCAGTAATACAAAAATGTTTGTGAATATTTTTTTTTTGTTTTTTTTTTTAAAAATGTAATTCTACATTTCCTGCACCCTTTCTGCTTTGGTAAGGCCAAGCCATGGATACAAATCGGTACGCAACATAAAAAAAAAATGACCCCTGCCCCAAACTGCAGCCTCCAAGAATAAAAGGATCGGCTCTCTGCGGACAAGCTCTAACGGCTCAGAACTGCTTTTCAGACTTAATTTTAAAACACTGTGGTTTCAAATCCTTTTTAAAAAGGAAATTCAAGTATCATATGCAGGGGGCAGAGTAATACAAATGTTTGTGAATATTTTTTTTTGTTTTTTTTTTTAAAAATGTAATTCTACATTTCCTGCACCCTTTCTGCTTTGGTAAGGCCAAGCCATGGATACAAATCGGTACGCAACATAAAAAAAAAATGACCCCTGCCCCAAACTGCAGCCTCCAAGAATAAAAGGATCGGCTCTCTGCGGACAAGCTCTAACGGCTCAGAACTGCATTTAGCACGTATCATATCTGCAGCATTAAAAGAATGGATTCTGTTTTTTTAAAAAGTCACTGAAATCCTGGTATTCCCAAGCATCTCATTCACGGCAGCTGTTTTAACATACTTCTACCTCAAGGCTTTTCAAAAATACCAGAGCATCTAGATGAACATAAAGAAAAGGGACATTTCAATGAATGGAAATTAAAATCCATGTGTGAAGTCTGCTTTTTGGAAATTATCCTTGTGTCTAACACCAATTAAAAACCAAATACGCAAATATGTGCAATATAAAAATACGATCCCAAGATTAACACTTTGTTGCAGGCACAGTTATCGCACAGAATATGTTCTTTTGAGGGCAGGGGAATGATTTCGATTTTCACAGGGTTTGTTTTTTTTTTTTTGCATTACCAAAAAAAAAAAAAAGACAGCAGTGCAGGTTTGATGGGTGGAAGAGGAAGAAGGGAGGGAAAGAGGAAAAAGTTACTTTAGCAGCAAATGTCCAAGGTTCTAACCACAATCAAATTAACGGGTATCTGGCTGTAAAAAATAAGGTTGAAAGGATGCTGCCCTGATCCATTCATCTTTGCTAAAATAATTCAGCTGTAAAAATTCCAAAATGTGACATATTGAAGGACAGTTTTGTAACATAAGCAACTTCCTAGCTTGTCCTCCATGTTATTGACCATCGTTATCACTTAAATATATGTACAAGAATTAAGCTGCTTCTCTCCTCGTCCACATGCTTCTGGTCACCACTGCAAGTCAGTGCCAGTGGGCGCGCTAATCCCATCAATCGCTTTCAAAGTGTATCTCCTCCATTACCAGAACGGCCCACGCCCTGTTCTTCCCATTGGCGTCGGCGTGCACTGCAAGGGAATTTTTAATGGTCAGCATTCTGCTTGTCTCTCATCCAGGCTTGGATTTGCTCTTTAAGTTCTGGCACTAGTAGTGTAAAGAAGAGAAAAAAAAAAAAAAGAATGATTAACTTAGCAGTTAAAATTATTTAGCAATACTACTGTAAGAAAGCTCCTCATGACCAACAGCAATTCCTTTTCTAGAAACCTCATCAGGAATACCTACTACTATTTTCTTCTCTATCAATATATTTGCTGCACAGCTTTGAGTAAATGAATTACTCATTTACCTACCGTAACAACATCCTTTAGCCCGGCAGTTAGGAAGGCAAAGGTGTGGGGTTTCCCCCCCCCCCCCCCAAAAAAAGGGAAAACAGAAGGAATGAACTTTTCTGTGCAAGCTGGAAGAACTGTTAACCGAGGCCTCAACACTATCTTCTGAAAGTTTACAGAACAAACTGCGCTCAAATTGCTTCCCCCCGGTCAACAGTTGCAGTGCTAACTGTCAAACCGATACCTGGTTCCAGCATATTTTCTGTCAGCGTCTGACGATTGAAAGGATCAGTGGAAGAGTTCAACAGATGCCTCAGGATGATTGACCTGTCCATAATCGTTCCGGATGGCAGCCTCACAGGATCAGTCATCAGAGTGTCCATAAGTGGATCTGGGGGCACAAGTGTCTCCTCGTTAAACTGAAAACAATAGCTACAAGTTTCATCTGCACACAAAACCACAGCGCGGAACTGATATTTGGGGTCCCCAATCAGGTATATCGCGGACGTTACAGAACATGGTTAAAATTAGCAGCAGACTTCAGCCTTTATACTGCTTTTCCCTTTCTGAACTGGGACTAAGCATTAGCTATTTTCACCCTGTTTTCAGATTTTGGCAGGTTTTTTTACTGTTTTAAAGTACACGTAAGCAAAACATGGATAGGAGTAGACAGTACAGTCCCAGGGATAAACAAATAAAGAAACTCTTAGCTCTCTGTATTTACTTCACTATTTAATTGAAATAGAGCAGGATGCAAGGCTTCATAAACAATACATAGTTTCTGTTAACATATACTCATATTTAGAATCAAAGTAACAAAACAAATCCCTCTTCTCCTAAAAAGCCAGTATTTAGAAAACTCAACTTGCCTCTGAATTCATCCGGAGCATCACTGTAATCAATTTCTGCACGGGCATTCTTGGCAACAATTTCCTCCACTTTCTCTGCCAGCAGTTTGAATTTCTCTATTGCTATGGTTGACTTGATGCCAGCCTTTCTCATCTTTGAGATGACCTCCTCAAAGAGCTCTTTACTGTAGGACCTCTACAAGCAAAGCATAAAAAGACAACTTTGCTGAGTTGTAGTATCCCAACACGCCATAAAAATTCCAAAGATCTTTTAATGCGTTTTTAAAACTTCAGAAGGAGGGATCAATGAAACCTCAACATTACGTCAGACAGAAAAGTAGTACGTAGGTAACATTTCATCTAGCACCAAAATGTCAACTTTGGGGTAGACTTATGCTTTTTTACTGGTCATCACTACCGTAGGACTGTTCAGGACCAATAAAAAAGGGCAACATCACCTAATCAAAATGTGTAAGACACTTGGAGAGGCCGACTGTAATGATTAGGACTGTTCCTTAGACAAAATATCTGTCTTGCCACTCCTGTCCGTATTCTTGTTCTCACAAGTCTTGGCTGAAGATACAGTATAAAATGAAAAGTTGGTTTTGATTTCTTAACTTCTCTGATCAAGGCAGCACTGGGAAAGAAGTGATTCTCTCTCCTAACCCAAACAAAAACAAACAAAAACCCCACCCCGTGATGTTGCAGAAATAGTAAGGCAACTCAGAGGGAGCTAATACTTGCTGGAAACTCGCCAACTGGTGCAGCAAGAACTGTACAGCTACACGGTACAACATTCAGAGACCAAATGCACATCCTATAGCTTCAACTGAAGCGAGCATTGCTTTCATGTCAAAAAAAGAAAGTTAGGCGAGGACTTTTGAAAGCTGCTATGTTCTAAAGACACCACTTTCTTTAAAGTTCACAATGCCGTGTTTTGATATAAGCCTTTTAATAAAAATCGTTATTTACACGGCAGTGCAAGGCTGAATTCAGTGACAAAACAATACACGCTAAGGCTCACAGATTTCTATTTTCCTTGGGGATTTTAAAGTGTTCAACACAGCCCCACTTCTTTCATCTACACTATACGGCACCAAGAAATACCATTCACTACTTAGGACGCGCAGTGCCCACCCAAACTCCTTTCTAGTCCACAGAGAACAGAACTATGGCAATATGCCCAGGGCTTTATAAACGTTTTCAGATTCCTTCTAATACGTGCTAGGATTTGCAAACGGGAGATGTATCAAAATGCTTTAGAGAGACTCTGCCATGATCAAGCAACTTTTTGTCTGTTTTGTTTTGGTTTTTTCTCCTAGTACCAGTAGCCATTAACCAACTGTGCACTTCCTTGGTGTTTCTTTCCTGTCACTGACAGTTTCCAAGATACTAGTCACTCCCCCTCCTTTTTATGAAGGGCTACTTTGTTAATTAAGCTTTATTCCAGTTCCCACACCCGCAGGCTTCTTTCTTTTTAATCCCTATGTCATTGCTGTGCATTTTGCTGGGGCTAGCATCGAAGAATGAATGACGGATAACATTCTCATTTTCATATATACTGAACAGCATCAAAAAATACACTGCATGCTCACTATACACATGCAAACACAAGGTCTGTTTCAGAAGTGTTACTGATATCATCTGCAATTATCAGAACTTAAATAATTACAGAAAAAAGATCATGAGTTACTCTGATACCTCTGCTTCACTAGACATGCAAATACAGCTTCATGTATTGTAAACCAGCTTCCACTAGAATTTCAAGTAGCCATTGAGAACGTTTTCTTCCTCTGGCTTTTGAAAGGTTTGTATTATCGCACAGAGGCATGGAGAGATGCGATTCAGTAGTTTGACAACTTCACAAGAACACAGAGGTGAGCGATAGCTTATCTACATTAAGTATTAACATTCTGCTCTGAAGACTACCACGCGGAGTTCAAAGGTGTCTCAGGTATGTTCCGTTTTGCCAGTTTATTACACAGCCATTTAATAAAGTGATATAAAAAGAAATACAATTTGGAAACTGTTAGTCTAGAGAATGAACTTTGGATTGTTAAATGAGGCTCTTACTCTCAGTCCCAGCTCTGCCTGTTTCGTGTGTTCTTGATGAGGGAGTCAAAACTCTTTGTATGCTTCAGTTTGCCCACTTGCAAAATTAGGACAAAGTACTTCTGCTAATTCACAATGAGGCCGGAGCTAATGAGCAACTAATGCTCAGGAAATTTCCCATGTGTGTGAAGTGCTATAGATGTTTACGTGTGTCTATAGGTTTGCAAACACTTTGAAAACGTACCCATCTACAAAGAGCAGACAGAATACAAACAGAGGTGATCTGCTGAAAGAAAACAAATCGCAAGCGTGTATGACGGAAACCGGGTGGCAGCACAGAAGCGAGATGAAAAACTCTTCTAGAGTATTCCGCAAAGTCCTGTTGGTCCACAGTGCTTTTGCCCTTTCCCCTCTCATCTTTTTGGAGCTCACCTGATCATCAGCAATTGCTTTAGCAAAGCGAGCACAATCTAGCTGCAGATAAATGTCAGTCAGTTGGTCCAACAGCTTCTTTGGTTCAAACCCGTATTTCTCAGGGTTTTCGACTTTCAGGTCACGGCACTTGGGGCCACACAGTTGCTGTAAGTTAAAGTTCAACATAGCAGCCAATCGTGGTCCAAGTTCCTACAAGACCAAAGTAAACACAGATCATGGCATGAAGGCAGTGATAAAGAAGATTATTACTAGATTTGCATACAGCAAGATCAGGAATTATTAACTAATAAAATTATCATTTTGTAGGCTTGCAGGAAGTGTCTTTTCGTTATGCATGCTTTCCATTAGTAAAACAATACAGTGCAAACAGCTGTCTAGAAGGACCACACCATCTCAGTGACTCAAGTAGTGCTCTTGACATCAAATAACTTCAACAGCAATTAGATCTCAGTGAGTTGGAGAAAGGGGAGGAGAATGGAGACAAAGGGCTACCAAATATTTCCAGGTTATTATCCGACAGTAGAGATGTTAGAGAAGCTAGAAACCAAGTTAAATCTGAGCAGGACTTACAGGTCTGAGAAAAGGCTTTTGAACCTGCTTGGTAAGGATATGGAACATATCAACAGTTTCTGTTGCCAGGGCAAGGTACGAACGAGACACGCGCTCATCCTGAGCTAGCTGTGATTGCCGAGCCTGCTGCTGATCCTAGAAAATAAAACATTCAGTGGTTACAAGTCCACAGAATTTCCTACATCATCACCCATCAAAACCTTACCAGCCATAATGCTAACGTGATCTAGACAGACAGAGGAACAGATTGCAAATCAAATCCAGATGCGATACATTTTTTTATTTAAGGTACAGCTCACTTTTACTACCCAATACTAAAGTCTACACCAGTTTTCCAGAATTCTGCAACACTAAAAAATGAATGCAAATGGTATCACAAGACTCCATGGCTATTGAGTCTGTTTACATCCTGTAACTGCTCCTCACAGCTGCAGAACTGGGTTACGCTTCCTCTCCATCCAAATGCCAATACTTCAAAAACCAGCTTGGGATCTGAGAGTCAAGTGAGGTTCTCTCTAATTTATGCACCTTACTTCATCATAAGTAATAAACACTCCACACTGGAACAATCTGCAGATGATGTACCAGCTCATTTTGTCTCTACAGTAATGGCTTTACCTTGCTAGTAGGCACAAACAGGAAGAAAGGCTTCAGAAGAGCAAACCAGAACAAGTTTAACAAACAAGATATTTATAGCTTTTCTTTTCAAACTTTTTTTTTTTTTAAATCAATAACTTCAAAATAGAAATACCTGACATTGGTGGGTCAACACACACAATTATTGTTTAATCAGGCTAAGGTCTGAGGTATAGGACTCTAACTGTCTGCATCAAATCTACCCAGGATCAATGCATTAACAAAATAAAAGCTTCTATTCCTTGAAGTCAATTCAACTGGCGAGCATCTTCCAAAACCTCCTTCAAGAAGGTTGAAGTCTCAGCTTCTCCACTTAGAATTAAGTGCGCAGTTATTTAAAGCTTTATACTATTTCCACTTCACACCACACTCTTTGCCAGCCACAACATAACTACGCAGAATGATGTTTTTTGCAGAATGTCATCCAGAGTGACCACGGCCATACTGGCAGCAAGAAAAAGCATCGAGAACTGCTTCTCATGAGCAGCTCTTTGGTGCTGCCCCTTATTAAAAAGTTTTTTTAATGGTCTTGTATTAAAAAATTAAAAATAAGTAAAGGGCACTTTGAAAAACAGCTCTGTTCACCCTGGGCAGCAGGTCCCATTGTTCTTTATTCTTCATCTCCTCTTGCACTTCATGGATACGTTTTAGGGACTCCAGACTCTCATCCAGCAAGAAAGTTGTGTCATTTATCAGCATGTTGATGTAGCGAACAAACTGCTTCCCAGAGCTGAAAACATTGAAACACAGTTATCACGGCAGAGTAGATGGGTGTGCAGACCAGACTGCAACCCCAGCAACACTCCTTCTGCACTGCATATTTCGAATAACGATCCCATTCCCCAAGCCAAGTTGATTGTGGTGTCCAGAGCTCAGTTTAGAAACACTCCAGTTCTACTGGAAGGGGCTGCCATTTAAAATACAATGGAAAGCAGCATCACCCATTCCCAATGGTAGTGACCTCCTCAGGTCACTGTCTGAGCAGCTTGCATGACAGTAAGCAGCATTACACACGACTTCTTACTCACTTGAACTCTTCCATAAATGTACCATGGTGAGCTATATTCTGCCAGAGGCTTTTGAAAATGGTGCTGATGTGGTAGCGGATCGTAAACTTGTCATAGAATTCGCTAGTGGCTCCAGTATGTTCAACATCTGAAAAAGAAAACAGATCCCAGAACTGAACTCAAAACTCCTTCCCACCAGGATTCACCTGCAACACGCTACATTTCTCCCTTACTGTGTCCAATGTGATGAACTTCAAGCACCGAGCTCTAAGAGATGAAATTCAATTCCCATTCAGAAGTTTCCATCTTAATCCCCATTAAAAGAAGAAGCACCGCCCATTTTCTAATCCAGAACCAACCTCATTTCTGAAGAAAAACCCTCAGAAAACAAAACTTCCTGTTCTACTCAACTCCACTCTGCTCTTCGTCCCACAGTCTAAAATTTCAATAAGAAGAAAACTCTGGGAACACTGAAAAAAGTTGTTTCTATGGGTGCAAAGCCCTTCTCAAGCATCTGAATCGACAGAACTAGCAAAACCACGGTCAGAAGCTTTAAAATCCCAATACTCCCTTACAAAACAAACAAAAAACTTCCAGTTTGGAATCTAAACACCACAAAAACAATTGTCACATCAATCTACAGTGCTAGAGCCATCACTTCACAGCAACTTGTGGAAGCACTAGAATTCTCAAGGTTCCATCTAATGCTATTTCCCCTGATTCCCAAGCCACAAAGCCTCATCTTTACAAGACCCAAGATCTACCTGTTTTTTTGTGGGTTTTGGGGATTGGCTTTTTTTGTTTTGTTTTTGTTTTTTTAAAGGTTACAACAACTAACACAGCCTTTTGCCTTATAATACTCATTGCTTACTGTACACTCAGTGAACTATAGACAAAGCACGCACCTGTGTAAAACTTCATCAAGGAGGGGACTAACAATTTAGTGGAGAGAGGATGATTCTCAATCATTTCAAAGAACTTTTGTGTCCGGGGCTGAACAGCTGGATTTGTCATGAACATCACTTCCACCAGCTTGGCTACTAAGTAAGGATTTCGGATGTAGTTCTGGTTGCACAGCATCACAACAAGGAACGTCACTATGTCCTGAGTACAGGGCTCATAAAGCACCTGAGGAGCATATCTGAAAAGGAGGAGATAAGGAAAACCAAAATTAAAAACCCTGTATTGTCTACAGAAGGTTTATCATGTACATCAGGTAAGTTCAGATCACTCGTTAGCAACAGGAAAAGTTCAGTCATTTTATCGTAATTCCCCATCTTTCTCTGCAGAAACTAGATTCTTACTCTTCCAAAAGGCCTTGCCAGCTGTTCACCGGAAGCTGAATTTTAGCCGGAAACACTCTCATTTTCTTTTGTTGCACATCATAGCAAATTTGCTATGAAGTACCACTATAACAGCGCCTCAGGAAGGCAAAAGCAAACATCTCCTCATCACACAACACAGCAAAGTCTGAGTTTGAAGGTACATTTTCAGGAAGAAAGTGATCAGCTTCAGAACACCAGGATTACATCTGAGGAATATTCATGCCCATCTAAACTGCTAAAACTATACAAATGCATTTCGTCCCAGCAAATTTATGGGGGAAATTTTCTACTTATTAAGCTATGACTTTTTAAAAGTATTATTCTAGTGATGATTCAACATATCGTGAGATCAAATGGACTCAGCAAACTCCAAACCATAAAGAAAATTCTTGGCGGGAGGGAACCAAAAGACCTTCAACTTTCTTCCGAGAAAAAATTAGGTTAGAAGGAACTCTGGAGCTCATCTAGGCATTATATCTGCAGCAATGTCTGCCAATGCCATAATCTTGTTAAAAAACAGAGCACTAACAACAGAATAGCTAAGAGACTACTTTTGCACCCTAAATTTGTGTGCGCACCACCTGTTACAGGGGTAAATGGTAGTACAGATTTCCTTTAGTATAACTTTACTTACTGTACAATAAAAAATAAAAATTCAGCAACATCTTCCACGTAAAACTCTGGCAACGCTGCAAATACCTTCGGAACTTCAGGAGTTAAAGGCAATTTTATACTGTAGAATAAAAGAGACAACAAACAGGACAGTAAAACAGCAGGGTTAAGTAGAAAGTGTCACCAGCTCTCCTATGGAATTCTCCTGTGGGAACACTACAGAAGTTCTGATGCTGATTTTTTAAAAATCCATGTCAGTACTTCAAGTGTACTAAACATACCCGAGGGTTGCTCTGCCTCCCAGCTGAACCTTAAACTATAAATAAGACATATTCCATTGCAAGAATGTATGTCACTGACATAAATAAAGTAGCAATCACGTAAGAATGCAGACACTGTAAGACAAAAAAAATTAAAATTCTAGAACCGCTAAATTCAGTAAACGATCTAACACGATCTGAAATATCCTTGATACAATTTACACAGATAATCCTGACACTCACTTGGGATAGGCAGGGTCAAGAATGCGAAGCATCAGCTGAATCACCATGCCATAGAAATTCAGACATCTCCTGAGAAAGTTTTCATCCAGCAAACCAGCATCTGCACAAGCCTTGCACCTCACCAGTTTCTGCAGAATATGCATACAAAAACTAATCCAGGGCAAGACAACATAAAAGGAAGGTCAAGCCTATCCAAGCTAATAAATATATCTGTGAATTATGACAATTATACAATGGTCTCGTCTTAAAATATGCTCTTATTTGAAGAAAACAGGGCACTTAAGCCCCAACATATCAAGAAAAACACGCGCATAATTCAGAATTGCAGGGACAGAGGAGCCTTTTACAAGCTTTATGGGAACAATGAAAGAAATAACAGAGGTATCAAAGTGGGAAAGCGTGCAATTAAAGTCATTTTGGTGATACAGCTCAGAAAACGTGTGTCAATTTACATTAGGAAGACCTAAGCAGGACAGACCTTCAAAAAAAAAAAAAGAGGACCCCAGCATGCTCATCTTTGCAAGAATTCTACATGAGATTAGGGACTCAAGAGCTCCATCTCCATCTTGGGCACCGATTGTGCACGCACAGCTACCCCTGAACAAATCACAGTCCCTTTGCTTGTTCTCTCTCCAATAACAATAGTATTTTCTTCTTCCTGAGGAATACTGCCTAAGTTGATCTTGGTGTTACTTTGAATTTTAAATTCACCATTAGTGTTATATTGTATCATGACCACCGTCTAGTGCAGTGCTCACATGGTTCATAGATTCAGAACCACCGTTTTCAAGAAGCATCAGTGGGAAGTTGCATGTAAACATTACAACACGAAGTAAACATACAGACAGGCTGACAAAGGCATTTAGTTGAGAACTGAATCACTTACAAACCTTAAGCTGTGTCTTGCAACGTTTCAGCATTTCTCGATGCCTGGTAGCCAGAGGAGAATCCTTCCACTGACTTTCATTGTTTTTCAAATCTTCAACAGTCCTGAAAACCACACGCAATAATTGGTTGTCATGACAGAGGGGATATGTACTGCCATCTACAAGGCATTTCACCTACTTATCTGCTAAATACCGAGGAAATATTGAGAAGAGTGGGGAAAAAGCTAATCATTTTCATAGAAGTTACCCATCATCATAACAAGAAAAATAAATTGCTTTTGTAAATGCAGGCTGAACATCTGTACAGTGTGCACTCAAAGGCACTACATACACTAGCTCCAACATACATGCCTGTCGGACAAATCAGACCAGTGCAAAAAAAAAAGATGAAACACAGAAGGGATCTATCCTGCTTGACAAACTAATTTTACCCACTGTATTAAAAAAAGTATTTTCCTTTTTTCAGACTGACGTCTACAGTCACTCTAAAGGAAGGTTAAAAGGATGTCATTAAAATTAACCCTAAAATTAACTCTAACACAAAGAAGGGCTGATCCAGTTAACGATGAGATATTTAGAGATCTCATTAATCTTCTAATATCAGAAAGGAAAATGGAAAACAGACCCAGCTAAGGAGAAAAAGGTGGCTGACAACAGGACATGTTAGAAACACCTTCCCTTTCCCAAGAAAGGCACAAGTCTGCATCCTGTGTATCTTCCCACTTTCCACCATTGTAAATGATTTCTTGCAGTTTTGTTCTACCCTTCTCATGCTCCACTCCCCATAAAATTCAGGTGTGCAGAGGAGTACAAGACATGAAGAGTCTATAGTCTCCCTGTCAGCATAAGGACCGGTAAATCAAGGTGGTTGATATGACCTCCCCTCCCTTACCTATCTTCTCACTCTGCCCCACAGAAGAGAGAACTTAAACATACATTACACACACCATTTACATGAAAAAAAATCCTACGTATTCCCATACCTTAATCCTTTTTAGGAAGGGCAGCCAATTAGAACAAAACTCAATATACTGAACTATATAAATATGGTCCCTTTTCATCCCTCTTCTAAACACGAATTGTTTTCCGCATCAATCTCTGCCTACAGCAGGAAAATATCCAGTCTAATTTCTTTATTACCAACATCTAATTACGTTGCCCAGTGTTGCAAGCAACTAAGCAATTCATGGAAAATGCTGAACACTAAGCTCCTATTGATGTCAGTAAAAGCCAAGAGCTCTTCACTCTGCACTGTTAGATGGAGATTGCTGCATAAGCAACTCCTTCACAACAACTCTAAATAAGGAAATAGAAGCAATTCCTTTTTCAAGCCAAATGTATGGCTTATTTACAAGTAATCCACAGGCTGCTTTATATGAAAATACTTTTTTCTTTAAGATATACTGACTCTTCTTGGTTCATTCTCCGCAGCTTCCCAGGTTCTTGGCCTGCATGTGCTTTAACAACTAAAAGTGAAATCACTACGAATGCAGTCCAAAAATCCTGTAATGTACTCATGGTATTACTGCCAAGGAACATTTACCAAAATGTAGTGAGTGCAGTTATAAACAATGGAAAATACTGATGATACAAAAATCTGTTCTAATTTTAACAGAGTATTCTTCGAGGTTTAGCAACTATAAAAGTCTATTTGCATTTATGCCAAGAGAAATAGAAGACAGCAGTATCTTCATGTCAACATCATAACTTTTATTTATAATTTAAAAAATGGTAAATCACATGCTGAATTATGTGTACATCAACAATATTAAGAGTTTACTGCTGAAGGCTCTCCCCCCCCCAGGGAAGAGTTTACCTGAAGGCTTCCCCCCCCCCCGCCCCAGGTACGACAAGTTATCCCACCTCAGAAGCCAAGGGGAAAAAGGTAAATATCTTCTGGGACATACAAAACAGCTCAGGCACAACTAAATGTCTTGTTTCTGGAATCACAAGTCATCTACAACGACTTGATTATCAGACATAACTTTATATGCACTCCTAGAGCTATGTCAAAGAGCCTGAGGCGCTCATGTCCACATACCATCAACCACACCACAGATTAAGTTAAAATAAACAGTGTTAAGTAATGTCATGAATCCTAAAATGCTCTGAAGATAACTCAAGTATCTTTTAAAGAGAACGGTCTCACCAATTTGAGCTGCCTTGTGTAACTAATCTCTTCCATCCCACTATTATTTGAATTTGCAATTCAAGCCACAATCCCTGAACATAAGCAAAAATCCATAAGGGCCAAAAGCAGCAGATTAACAAATAGTTAAGACGATCTGTACTCAGCAACAGTTTTACCCAAATTGTCATTCTAATGTCTGTTAAGTTTGTAAGACTTGCCATCATGGTGAGAAGACGACATTGCTAGGATGCTAGGACTCTCAGAGGCACTAGATAATTAACGACTTCTAACCTGTTGAGTTCCCTGATGGCCCGCAGTCTACGTATGTACCGACGGCAGCTTGGCAGGATTGAGAGATGATGGGCATGCAGGGTTAGGAAGAAACATTCTGTTGGGAATTTCGGCTCAGAAAATGGAGACGGATCCCTGTCTAGAAAACAAACAAAAAAGCAGTATAGGTGAATAAATTCAAAAAAGCACTGCCTTATCTAGGGGCGAGACCTTGAGCTCAACTTTCTCTAAAACAAATAAGAGCAGACAGCATCAAGAAAAAACATTTAGGAATAGGGGAATTATTTGCTGGAATCAAGTACTTCCATGTACCTCCAGTATCAAAAACAGAAGGCAGAGTAAATGCTTAACATATTGTCCTGGTTTCGGCTGGGATAGAGTTAATTTCCTTCCTAGTAGCCGGTACAGTGCTGTGTTTTGGATTTAGGATGAGAATAATGTTGATAACACACCGATGTTTTAGCTGTTGCTGAGCAGTGCTTACACTAGTCGAGGACTTTTCAGCTTCCCATGCTCTACCGACTGAGCAGGCTGGGGGTGCACAAGAAGCTGGGAGGGGGCACGGCCAGGACAGCTGACCCAAACTGGCCAAAGG
>NW_008794443.1:3538348-3564330 GCF_000699145.1 Aptenodytes forsteri
TCCCCCCCCCCACCCCCCCGGGGGGGTGGAGAGTGGGCGAGCGGCTGTGTGGTGCTCAAGTTGCCATCTGAGGTTAAACCACGACACGTATCTCAATAAGAGCACTCACAAAGTTCAGCAATCCAGGCTGTAACATCCTCCATTGTTGCTTTCACTCTTGTCTCATCTGTTGGGAGGTCAATACGACACCTGGGATGAAATATGTACATGGGATCAACCGTTTCCAGCTTTATCTTCGTACTTAGTTGCTGTAGTACCCATAAGAAGTTGAGCATAAAGCCATCTGTAGATACCAAACGATCATCTGTCTGTGGGGTAAGAAAGTAAACAGTTGAAGACGTAAGCTTAGAAGTACAAGGGTATTTTCTGCTGCTTTAACAGTATTCAACATAAATGAATTATGCAAGAAAAGGGAGAAATGATGAAGAACGTGGATCCGTAAGGAGAACGTTTGTGATAATGGGAAGGTCACTTACTAACTTACATATTATTTTCTCTATGGTTCAAGTAGTCATTCTCAAGAACACTGAACAAACACAGAAGAAGTAGAAGATGACCTAAGAAATTAAAAGGGCCTCTTTCAAGAATGGTTTGCCACAGATATAGATAGCAACAGAAGAGTTTCAAATAGTTGCTGAGCTTCAATTCATAAGTTCTATCTTAAGGGTAAAATTTCTATTACTTCTTCACTGGAATTTCACAGAAATATTCCTAGTAATGGTTCCAAATGTTTGCTTTTGAAAAGGGGACTTGAAGACAACAATGATGCAAACTTCAGTTGTTTGGGATTCATGCACAGATTTTATCACAGGAAATGAGTGCAATGCATTAATTAAACAATGGCAAAGTAACATCCCTGTTGTTTCGCTGGAACCATGCCAGTTCATATCTGCATTACTCCTTTTACAGAAACCATACAAAGACTAGTAACTTACCAGCTGGAAAATAAGTTTTTTTAAACATAGCCAATTGGAATGAACGAAGCCCCCATTGATTTGGGGGTGGGGGCAGAAGTACAGAGCTTTAAACATCTAATATAGAATCCCTGTTAATGAAGTGACATGTCAGTCCTAAGAGAGGAAACAACACAAACTGATCAAACAGGTAAAACAGAATAATTTCAGAAATGGGGAATGTATTGAAAGAGATGAAGACTGATGACAGGGCTTCTTGCCTGTTGTAGCAGGCATTCAAAATTCTTTTGCCCTCCATTCAAGAGCCACCACTGCATGAGCCATCTAGTGCTATTTGTGCATTACAAATTACAGGAAGAGCGTTCCTTTTATTTACCTGCATTTGTGCCTTATGTTCCTTTTATTTACCTGCATTTGTGCCTTTTTCATGTTGGCATTGACAATAGCTGCCATGTAATTGAGAGCTGCTTCTCGAGTTTCACCATTCAGTAAAATACTATGTAGAATCTTGAACAGCTCTTGCTGGAATTTCAAGTAAACATTCTGTCAGGTTGCACATACTTCTCAACATCGCATTCCTGCTTTCTGATGCTCAATATTTTTATGTTCTACAAATTCCACAAAACTAACTACAGCTTCTGTTATTGTCTTATGGTCAATGTTATGTGCATAGATAGATATATATTAGTTATGAAATTAGTTACAGAAAAGATGTATATAGACTAGTGCAACACACACACTACTAATACAGTATGCATTTTTTTTTTACTTATCCTTTAACATGAAACTATAAGAGAACAGTTAGTCCTAGATTATTTTCTGAATTAGCTTACAGCCTTAGAGAAATATTTGTAGCACTAATTTTTTTTTCCCTAATTCCCTTCAGCCATATCCTAACAGATTTGTTGTTTTGATACAGAAGCTAGATTATTTTAGATTATATTCTTCATCTATGTCAAGACCAAAAAGCCCACAATATTTTTGCATTTTTTTTATAAACATGAGAACACTTACCCTTGCTAATTCCAGGTAATGTTGCAAAGACTGGCTAACAACCCGGGTGTTTTCAAGAGTAATTGCAGGCCCTGAGAAGTACTTTTCAACTACTTTGTTCTGAAAGTAGAATGAGTGTTGGCAAATACATCGAACATGTTGGGGAAGGGGATGACGGATGGGGGACGACACCAAGCAAAAACCAACCAACCAAAAAACCCCCACCACTCTACTATCAACATCCTTCTGTAACACTTACATCATCTTCAGCAAAAACAGAGAGACTGAAGAAGGCTCCAAGATAGGAAAGTCTCTGCAGCTCTCTTCCTGCACCGGTGCTTAAAGATTTAGGCAACCACAAGGGCAGAGAGACAACCTGAAAATAGGAGAAATAGCAAGTTAATCAAAGCTGCCATGTCAGCCGTACTACTTTATCTGCACGGTCACCTTTCAGTGTTTGCCACGTGCCCTCCATTCTTCAACATTCAGTCATGCTGATAGCTAAATGAAAACATCTCCTCAGCTTTTCAGCAATCTAAGCAAGTCTTGTTTGTCCTAGTTTTTCTAAATTCTCAGGGAAAAGGACTCCCTTTACCAGTTTACTTTAAACTGTTGTTTAGCATGAGATACTAGAGTAGCCCCTGTTTAGAGTTCTGAAGAATATTATCAATGTGGATCGTAGGATATAACAACAAAATAAGTTACATGGTTCTTTTAACTTGGGAAAAAAAAACCAAACAAAACAGACTGGATACACTTACCAAACTGCACATAGGGTGTGTTTTCCCAAACTTGATTTCACAAAGTTCACATAGTGCCTATAAAGAAATCCCAAGAAAAATTCCTTTTGTGTGTAATTCCTAAGTAACCTGCCTGCAAATAACAAGCTTAACATGGTAAACTGCTGAAAGAGCCAAACCTTCTTCTCCTTAATCAGTGGAAAAACTTCCATCTTCTACAATGGTGAAGAGGTCCAAAAAGAGCTAGAGCACACCCTGCTCCCATTTTAGCTTTTACTTCTGTTCCAAGTTGTCTCAAAAAAGCTAACATGTCTCACAGGATAATAAATTATTGCACTTATTTCAAAAATTAGCTGTGCAAATTGTTTGTTTGTTCAGAACATAACAATGCCTTTGCTGGACTCCTGAACTGCCACATAAAAGTCAGTAACAATAATAAATAGAGCAATTGTTCTATACATACACCAAGGCCTTTGTCTTTTGAATCAGAGTGGAAAAATGTCAGATGAACACAGAAGCCAGAAACAAAGAATTCTATCCAAGATCTCTAACTCACTTTCAACTGCAGCACAGAAAAAAGAAAGCAGTTATAACAGACAATTCTGAAAAAACAAAAATACTGTAGGCTTTCACATATCCCGCTTCTCCTGTATTACATGTTCTCGTTCTTCAATTATACTATAGCTAGTAACTACTGTTCCATCCTTTTGGTGCACACTGTGCCAACCAGAGATGATCAAAATGGAGTATCACTTTCAAGTAGCCTTTAATTGTAACTGACAGCCAAATTTGCAACAGCTTGCAGTTTAAATTGGGGGGAATAACCGAAGAGCAGGAAAACACAGAACCAGCAAAAATTGTTATTTTTGCAAAAGCACCAGAGTTGCTTAGTCAATTTGATTCGCAGCACCCCAGTCCAGCTAATTTCCTGAAGCACAAATTAAACCCGAGATGTAACAGCCCTTTTTGGCATCATACACTGAAGATCCTAAAACCTGAAGGTGCTAGCTGACAACGCTCAATTTAGCCAAGAATTTAGCTTGCTCTTTTGTGGCCAAGCACGCTTTTCAAAAGACTTTTTTGTTTTGTCAATAAAAGCAGTAGGAGGGAAGCAGATCTAGGGACTAAAGTATGCACTTAAAAAAACCCTAAAAATAAAACCCCCGACTTGTCAGCCAGGGAATATTATGACATTTTCCTACAGTAAATAGTCACCAATTCAAATAATTTGGTGTTTAATGCAGTATTTTAGTTTCCCACATACAAAAGTGAGTCCAACAAACATTGGTATGGATATTGGGCCTTACTTCCCAGACCTAAATTGGGAGGAGCTTAGCAGGATTTTATAACCATCCACAGTATTACAACTCGTATGCATTATGAAATCCATACATTTGATTAATCTTATATAAAGCAATACATATAAACCTTTGAATAGCCCACTATGCAAACTCTGTACGTTAGGCTTAAGATATTACTGGCCTCAGACTCTAGTGGATTTTTAATGGTCTTTATGCACCTCATACCACAGTAAGCTTCCAACAGAGTTTAATAGCAATCCACTAACCAAAAAAAGCCCAAAAATGTTGAAGTACATTATCGTGTATAGAATCTGCATAAGTTATCAGTAAACATAAAGAAACTGCTTCTAGAAATGAACAGTCCTTACCATAAGAGGGTATTTAAAATTGTCACTATCAAGGGAGCACTCTTTGGAAGCTACAGCCAGGCCTTGTAAAATGGGAATAAAGATCTGTAAAAACAGAAGTAGATTACTTTATTCAAGAACAGGAAGCAATCAAATGACACTATTGCTCTACACAGCATGAAATGCCTGTTCATTCTTCAAATACTGCAAGTCACACAAAAGAAAAACTAAGATCTTTTCTTTAAATTTGTATCAGTTAAGCCTGAATGTTTAAAAGATTATTCAAAGCTAAAAACCAACTTGCTTGATGTAGTGTAAATGATGTAACTTGATGCCTGAGCATAACAACTTACCCATAAGAACTTATTTCCAAGCACTTGTATGTATTTTTCCTGATCACATTCTAACTTGTTTCTAAACACTTACTTTGCAAACCAAATAACCTCAGAGACACGTACATCTAGATTTGGACCCAAAGCTAACAGACACAAGCTGAAGCTGACAAATAGTAATGTCAGCACACTGACAAAAATCAGGTGTTGTTCCATCAAGTTCTCCATGTGGAAACCACACAGGGAAGCATAGAATCATAGAATCACTGAGGTTGGAAAAGACCTCTAAGATCATCGAGTCCAACTGTCGACCCAACACCACCACCCACTAAACCATGTCCCTAAGTGCCTCATCTACTCGTCTTTTAAATACCTCCAGGGATGGGGACTCCACCACTTCCCTGGGCAGCCTGTTCCAATGTTTCACCACTCTTTCAGTAAAGAAATTTTTCCTCACGTCCAATCTAAACCTCCCCTGGCGCAACTTGAGGCCGTTTCCTCTCGTCCTGTCGCTTGTTACTTGGGAGAAGAGACCGACCCCACCTCGCTACAACCTCCTGTCAGGTAGTTGTAGAGAGCGATGAGGTCTCCCCTCAGCCTCCTTTTCTCCAGGCTGAACAACCCCAGTTCCCTCAGCCGCTCCTCATCAGACTTGTTCTCCAGACCCCTCACCAGCCTCGTTGCCCTTCTCTGGACACGCTCCAGCACCTTGACGTCCCTCTTGTAGTGAGGGGCCCAAACACATTTCATACAGCATCACTGTAGATACTGTATGCACGTGTGCAAGCATGTATATAATATATAATGTATAATATTATACATGTATAATACATACACAAACGAGAGCACAAGTTCTGTAGAGGCCTCCAACAACTTGATTGCCCAAATGGGTAATAATTTATTTGCCTGTACACTTGGGGTAATAACATAGCTTTAATTTTGCATGTCACGTAAGCAAGTTGGTTTTGTGCTAGTAAGTTCTTACTGTGGTAAGAGTAAAGATAATAAGCAGCAGTCAAGGATTGTTATGAAAGAGGAAGTGACACGACAGGAACTTATTAATCAGAAGTAATTATACACAATTAGTAAGTCCTGATCACACAGCTCTGACAACTATACCCTCACAAAATAAACTTATAATAATTTTGCAACAACAACAACAAAAACAACAGGCCCCACTGAATTTTAAATTTAATTATATTGTGTTGCTTCTATGAAGAGACAAAAAAAATATTATTAAATCGTATTACAGAAAAGGACTATAAAGAGGTTGTTGTCTGCTTCAGCTAGAGGAATGGTTCTCTTCTCCAGGATAGGTGACAACTTTAACGCTTCCGTAACCACTTTTTGACAGTCTTAAATGTACTTTCAACTGCATGGACCTCTACAAAAGGTGTCCAGACAGAGATATAAATTATTAAAAGGTACTTGCACTACACATAAAAATTAGCTAATGCCATTTTTTTTCAAAAATGGAAGGATCAAATGCCATTCTGAAGGCCCCTTCTTTACAGCTAAGTCACATAATACTACAGGAGCGCTAATTAGAGACAATTACAGCCTCACTGATCTGCTTTAACATTGTATGGGCTAGAAGTTTGCTAGTTTTGTGTCTTAATTACTAGGCCCACCAGTTCCAATTTTTCATCATCTCAGTGAACTACTCTGACACACAGAATAAACCATCTAATGTCTCTCAGTCATCTCCTCTGTAAAATATGAAGACTTAATGGACTAGGATTTGTAAAATGCTCTTAGCACCTTAGATGCAAACTATTAAAGTTGCAAAGAAGGGTAAAGATTGCAAGATAGAAAAAACAATAAAACTTTGAGTACTATTACAGAAGATTGCTGTCTTACATACACATTTTTAGGATATTTTGTACAGAAGCACAGAAAGATGAAAACCCAAGATCAATCCTCTAACATATGCCTGCATATTCTGAGAAGTTCACTTCAACATTACATAAAATGTTCCCTGCTTATTAACAAATGCACTTTTAATAATTAGAACCAGCAAATAACCAAAGTCAGTCTTTTTCAAAAAATGCTAAATGAGTTAAAAATGAACAAAACCAAACTCCAAGTGCTTAACAGGTTGCCAGCCCCTGAAGTAATAGGTATAGAACTGTGATATGCAGAATGAACCTCTGGAAATCCACTCTCTTGGATATTGCAAACAGTGGAATCATATGATATAATTTTTATTTTTTTTACCTATGCCTTACCTGTTTGAACACCTCTTCATCCTGATAAGTTGTTCTCACCAATTCTTGGATGAAGCCAAAGGGGAGATTCCTACACAGCATATATGGTACCAGCAAAGACTGCTGCTGCAATGACCTTTATTTGTATTAAAAAAAAAAATCCAAACCAACTGATTATTTGCAGTAGTATTTGTAGTAGTATTTGCAAAAACGTCAGGGTAATCACACCTAAGGATGTGCCAGAAAGCAGATTATCAACATGCAGACACACCTACTCCTTTCAGAAGTAACTAACCTTGTCTTCTCAAGTTACTTGTGGAAAGGTTATTCTGAAACAGATGCTGCTGCCAACATCACACTTTAGTTTAATGCGGCTGGAAGAAAATAACAGCTTCTGTGTAGTAATTGGTTCTCCCTTCTACTCCTCTCTAATGAAAAGACCCTTTGTTAAGCTCAACTAGTGAAGGAACAACATTTTTTGATGTTTGTTTTTCCAGACTAAGAAAAGAACATAACATTAGTCTTTTCTGAATTAATACAGTCATTACTTTTATCTGCTCCCTAGGATTTTTGAAAAAGTATCTTTTTTTACTTAGTACATACATACATAAAACTTACTCTAATGTCAACACTGCTTCACGTAAAGACAAAACTAATCTCAAAGCACAGTGAATAATTGGTGCACCTTGAAAGATTATAGAAGTATTGTTTGGAAACACAAATACAAAATTATGCAGACTTCAGTAAAAGTCACATATCTGATGTTAAAAACCTTTTTACTGTTCCAACTAAACAGGCTGCTAATTAAACAACTGCTGTTGAAACAACCGCACTTGAAATCTCAGAGTCTTGATTTAGTGTGGAATGTCTACACACAGATTTACATTACCAAATCTGTTGTGGTAAACTCTCTGAAGTAAACAAGTGCTATGCCACTTTAGCAGTTTTTGCTACACATTTTAGTAAGACTATTTCTCAGATGCAGCTCTACTGGTTACTGACTGTCACAGGAGTAGTGCCCCAACAATCTGCAAGTAAAACAGTTAATGCATGAGGTAAGGCAGAAAACAGCTCGGTTAACTCAGATCCCCCATTTAAACTGTTCAAATCAAACTGGATGATTTTACCCAAACACAATTAGGAAACACTTAAACTACTCTCCACCAACGTATCAGTGGGAGCAATAGTCTCCAACGGTAAAGCGATAAACTATTCCTCTGGCACATATATGTATCCTGCTCCAACAACTGATCTTAATTTTCTTCTTTCTCAGAAGAAAAAAAAAAATCCCAGAACAATAACTTTCATGACTAACGCCAGCTGTATTTACCTTGGTTGTGTTAAGGATCCCTGTAGCACCAAAGCAGCATGTGAAATGCACTGTGATCGGATGTTGCTCAGTAACTGGCTAACTGTTGGCTGGCTACACATCTGATAAGAATAACTTTATTTTAATACAAACTAAAAGTATTCAGAGACAGAACAGACAGGAAATATGATAAATTTCTTTAATCATGCAGTATGAATGTAATATGCAAACTAAGATTAGCACTACTCCAGCTAAAAACCTTTCCGATTATATACAAGAGGTGTTGTTTCTTTTTTTCCCCAGAAGCAAAAGCTTAAAACAGAATATAGAACACAGATAGGGAGCTGGTGTCACAAAAGTATGTTTTACATGGAATAAACTTGGATAAAATGCAGTAGATCAAAAGGGGAAGGACAGTTTCTAACACAGTGCTTATTTTAGAGATGTAAAACATATACGTGATTCAAATATGAATAATTAAAAAGGGTCAAAGGGACCTTATAAATTCTATAAATCTATTTCTACAACAAAGCCATCGAGAAAGAACTATCAATTTCCACCAGCTTTCCCCACTAAACAGGAAGAGGAGTGTCTGTGACAGCATTGATACGACTTCACTCATCCGAAACGTACCTTTGGTGCTTTTCTCTCCTCTATTCCAACTCTGTCAAAACACTCAATGAGGTAGTTCAGCATCTCTGTCTCCTTACAATTTTCAATGGTGAAGTGGTCACTGCAGGAATCGGAAACACTTGAGCTGCCAGAGCCTCCCATACTTTAAAACACACAAAAAGAAGAAACAAAGCATTAGGTACAGTTCTTCACTTGTGCACAATCAAGTAATTCACGAGCTCTTGACTTCCTCTGTCAGTTTTCTGAAGACTCCATCCCATCACACACACAGCTCAATAATTACGATCATTTCTGTGATCTATGAAGAGCTCTCCACTTAACAGTTTGTCCAACTCTGAAAGTTCAGGTGTACTGAAGAATCAATTATCTTACTAAATAATTAAGTATCTGAAAGACAGCAATAAGGTGCATGACTTCAATGGGAATCAATAAATCTTGTTCTCACATGGCAACACCAAAAACGAACAGCCTTTAAGTTGTACCTGACATCAAAACTGTTGGGACGCTCAGGATGTCACAGCACTTCCAGGCCACGAGGCACCCTCTGCACAGTTCCTGCACAGCCTCTCTACACAGCGTTCAAACTGGGGGCAATTTCACCAACTCCGTTAACACTAGCCAACCCATGGAAGGTAAGATCCTCCCACTGCAGAGACCTTAGCTGATACATAGGGCTACAGACAACCACTTTATATATTCTAAGGAAGGAGAATAAACAGAACAGGAGGCAATACAGCAAAGCAACTGTTCCTTTTAAAGTTTCCACACTAAAGATAACTTAATTTCAACTCAGTTCATTTCAATTTCCTTTCAGTAAAATATGCCTTTTCATTAAGTAGCACAGCTTCAAGGGAGGAAAAAAGAAAACACTGATATTGTAAACATGAAAACTAAATCCACAAAAACAAAACCATGCTTGAGATGAGAGAGAAATAAAATACAAAAGTGAGAACAGACCCCACGACTCTCAGTCTCAGACTTGTTATCTCAATAGGATTCTTTTCTACGCAACAGCTTAGCAAAGCTAATTAAAAGCAAAAATCCTCATTTTACAGAAGGGACTGAAGACAACATATATTCACTTTATGTAAAGGGAATTTTAAAAATAGCAATTACGTGGATGGTCTACTGCTATTCCTCAAAGAAAAGTTTGTGTACAGTCAGGGTGGATTTAAGTGAAGACCAATTTTTAAACCCCAGATCTTAAACTGGAAAGTAAGAGGATTTGTTTCCTTAAATGCAGCTTTTAAAAAACATGTTTAAAACTACAAACTCTGTCAAAACTGGAATTTCCTTTAAAATGTAAAATAATTTGCATTTTAATAATCGAGCTGTACAAATCTATTGTGCAAGCTTTACAGTCCAACCAATAAATCAGGGAAAGGTTATTACTGCTAAGCATCTGGTAGTTCAGCATGTTAAGAAACGTAACTTCTAATAACAGCAATCTCTTTTTGCAGAGAGAATTTGTTTTCAGTTATTCAATTAAAACTAATCCATGTAAAATGTAGCTCTATTAAAATAGTACTCCATAACCATTAAATCATACACGCGTTTTCTTTTCTGTAGTCTCTCTTTTAAACCTCTTGACTTCTCACATTCAGCTAAAAAATTCCCCTTTTAAAAACACCAATTTATATGAAAAACCCTACTACTTCTATAGTTAGTCATTCTGTTAATGATTTCACTGCAGCAGTAACTGAAATTATTCTAATGCAAAGCTCATGCATCCTTCATACACATATTGAATGCCTTGGTATTTTCAGAATGCAAGTTGTTGCATAATTGTACAGTCACTGTGTTTATAATTTAACTAACATCTTACTGCTGTCTGCAGAATGCCATGACTTAATATACAAACTAAGACTCCGGAAGCATAGCAGCCTCAGAAATCCTTACCAAAGGCTTTGCAACTCAACTGCCAACAGGATAAGAATTAAACAAAACAGTGGGGAAAAATAAACCTAAATTCCACATACATAAAACCCCCTAAAACCGTGTTATCAAGTTCACTCTCCTGAAGTTAGACTGGAATGGAAAAGAGGAGATGCCATGGGAAGGCCTTCTAGTTATCAGTCTGACTTTAGCAGTAGTGTCCCAACATACCACAGGAACAATCATAGACAGAAAAGCTAGTGGGGGGAAAAAGATCATCTCCTACCAAGTCTTTTTGGGCATTCCCTGACATCACAAGATACTTCCTAAAGTCTTGACCTAGCTTAGTTTTAGAAGGCTCAAGCAATTAGATATCCCCTGACTTTTGCTGTAACTGAAATACTTGAAAGGGGACTGAAAGTCTTGGAGGAACTCTTTTCCTCCCAGTTGTTCAACATGCATGTAGTCTTCAAAACTCTCACCTTGTTTCCCTTATACATTTGCAAATTGCAACTGGCTCTATGTGGCCAGCCATAGGGCACCTCAGAATTACTATCAATCATAATCAGGGGTCTGAATGCTCATAGAAAGTGACTACAGAAGTATCATTTTTCAGAAAAGTCTTCCTAAAATACATGGGGTTTATATAAAACATTTACTCCTTGCTCCAATTTGGGTTGATACAAAAGAATGGGGCATTTCTTTGGGAATTTTGGTGCATGTGATAAAGCTGATGAATGTTAAGTTTTAATGGGAAAAGAAAGAAATGAATAATTTTCACCAACAGACTAATAAAGTACACACATCACTTGGATATGACAAACAGTTTTGTAGGAAGGCTGCTCATTTTTCACACCAAAACCTCAGTCCTAATAGGAAAACATTTCTGTATCAGCCAAGACATTGCAGCGTTACTCTGCAATGGAATGTAAAACTAGATATCATCAGAGCGTTACTCTGCAATGGAATGTAAAACTAGAGAGGCTCCTACCCCACATTTACATTTCCAAAAGCTTTTTTTCCTTGGCATATCTAGTGTTCTGCAGGTTTTTTTGCACTGCTATCTGGCAAGCTTCCAAACATAACTCACTAATATCAATTCTCATTTTGTTTTCACGTATCTTAATGTCACACAACTGAAAGGGCTTTGCTATACGATTCGTCTCTGTTTTACAGTAAAATGTTCTGATCTTCCCCCTCCATTCTTGGCTGTTCCAACTACACCAGCTTCTGCTACTACTTACCACGTCAAAGGCCCAGTTTAAACTTTCAGGTGTATTTTCTTTACAGGCTAGAGGAGTGATCCTCAGCTGTCAAGCAGCAATGAATCTTCAAAGCCATACTGTTTGCATCAGCTGGCTATTTGCCACTCTATCTTTTTCTACATGTTAACCTTTGTCCTCATTTTCCAGTTTTTGATAGGAAAACATGCACATGATGTACTACTCGTTTTAAAATTACAACCATGGGTGAATAACATTCCTTCTACTCATATAGTCAATGAGGAGTTCCACTCAAGCATCATTTCAGAAACCATGCTCATTAAACCTAAAAGGCAGTAAGATTAACATTTACTTTATCTTAGTCATCTCTTCAAAAAAAGAGCTGACTAACTAGCGTTCATTATGCATGTTTATACGCCATCTTAAAAACCCATCCAAGTCATCTCCTTGGCTTTAGTCATTTCCCAAGTTACTCTGAAGAACACTTGACACTACACAGACTGTTAGTTCCTAAGCAACCAAACATGCAGGTTACATTCTCTTTCTCCAATACCTGGACCCAAACTGGACACAAGAAAAATCATCATCTTCATTTTCTTCATCACTACTGTCCTCAGACACATCAGAAACGGCAAGAAGGAGGAGGGAGAAAGGGTTGTCGTATATACTACCACAACAAAAATGAAAAAGGCCATCAGATTTTTTAAGCCAAAAGAAAAAGTAAACGGTAGCTTTTCTTTGCAAGTCTGCCAAAAATCATCTTCTCTAAACATGCAGACAATGGATAACTCCATGTTAGTAAAACCAAGACTATGCTAACATGCTCTACTACACTACAAGTTATTCACATATCAAAACACCACACGTTCACAAACCAAAAATTTAAAAAGAATTTTGGAGACCTAATAAAAATTATGGCTGAAGTGGGAATCTTTAGACATGACTGAATAATAAGTATTACAGTTTCAAGCTACTGAACTTTAAAGCAGTGGTCTCAAAACCTTGCATGCTCATTCCTCCCTCCTGCAGGGACTGGGGATTCCAGGAGCAGCCAACAGAGAAAATGCAGTAGTATTTGGCCTGGCATACTGAAATAAGCTGATCTGTAATTTAAATCTATGCACTAGGGAATCAAATCTACCACAGTCCAGCAAGTAACAGCTTTCAACAAATCAACTAAAGCCCTATTGAGAAAACTGATTGCAAAGCAGGAGGTCTGTTTGGTTTACTATCCAGCAGTAGCAACTGAACAGAATAGTTTAACTGCAATGGATGTAAGAAGAGGAGGAAATTAAAACAATACTGCTAGCTTTAAAGTAATTACATCACACCTCAAATGTTTGCAGAAGCAGGTTTAACATTTTCGCAAAGATGGCTTGTTAGCAAGTCAACTTATTAGTACAAACCAAAACGCAGAAATCAACTCAGGGTAAGTAGGGTGAGCTCAGCACACTTCTTTCAAATTTCTCCATTATGCCACACCCTGCACGGCACACATTAAAGACACTCTTTTGTTCTTGTGAAATACCTAGAAGGAATCCTGTTCAGTAAAGAAGAACGCCTGCGCAAGGTAATGGGTGAAGCAGTAAACAAAGGTGGACCCATTGTTGTGGGTCTCTGTCTGGATGTGATGACTGGCATGGCTGGAGGGCTAGCAGCTATGGCTGGAGGACTTGGTGAACTAGATGGGATGGAAATATTCAAGGAACGCGGGATGGAAGAAGCTGAAAAGCCTCCAGAATGGGCAACAGTGTATGGCCGGTACCTCGGAGAGGAAGGCTGCATCCAAGAAGGACTTGTTGCTGTGAGGTGAGAGCTGACAGTAATGGAAGGCACAGATGTAGAGGCAACTGAACTGGCTGGTGGGGTAAGAGATGAACCAGTCATTGGTACATAGCTTGTGAAATTGGTAGTAGGAGCTGGACTAGTCCCATAGAGACTAAACCAGTTACAGGGGAAAAAGAAAAAAAAAACAAAGCAATGATTTAGGTTATGCAGAAAAAGGGTGAAAAAGATAAAATGTCATCAGCCCTTCTGATGACTCTTCAGCAGTAATTCTGCAGCTCACACACATTATTCCTTTTTACTAATGTTGAATAAAACTATGTCACAATCTACACACTTTTAAGTTAAGAGTCATAGCCTTCACTGATGCCAGTTAAGGATACTTCTCAGAAGGAACCAGCTACATGGCTTTAACCTATCAAATACGCTTCTAGCCATGGCAATGTAATAAAAAGTGGTGAAATGGAGGGACATTCACATGAAAGAGTGAAGAACTTTAAAAATCTATTCCATTTATTGCTCTTGGGACATTTCTATGCCCCTCTCTCTTCTAGTCTACCAATCAATATTCAAGTGAAATCAGTATTCAGTTATAATCAGAAGTCACCTGGATAACGAACTGGAACCAAAGGAGCCCACATTACAGAACATAGGGCTGCTTCCCGGGTTAGAGCCCATGTTTAAAATCAGGCTTCTGTCAGGAGACCGGGCAGCTGCAGCAATCGGTTGCGATGTAGCTGTCAGGCTAGCAAATGGGTTTTCATCCCTTGACTGGGTGGACATCATCAGCACTTCCATCAAAATCTGCCCGATCAAGTCCTTAAAATCTGAAAACACTGTTAAGAATAAAAGCAGAAAGTTAATACCCTCACCTACTGTCTTCATCTACACGTTAGCCAAGGAGGTAAACTTTATCAGAGATTTCAACTACAAAGGACAGTAATTTACTTCTGTGAATTAAGTGCTGCTTTTGGCAAAAAACACAGACGGATACTTACATTTTTAAACTATCACTCTGTCTATATTAACTAGGTTCTGAAATTACAGCTACACAAAAATGTAACTTTTATGGAAAGTACAAAAGATCATAGATGACCTAATGTTGTTATTGTTAGATTATTAAAGTTGTCTGCTCTGTCCTTCTCATATTTTCCCATCCTGCTGCTGAGTTGGGCAAGTTGTGTCATAAAGAAAGGAAAAACACACACGCACACACACCCCACCCCACATATGCCCACACATAAAATAACAACTTTGAGTTTGGTCATATCTTATAGCTGACATATAAAATATAATTTGTTATATAAAATAATCCGGAATTCTTAGTTTATCAAATTAACTGCTCAATGTCTATTATGATGCAAGACAACCCATTAAGTCAGTAAAAGGTTTCTGAAAAAAAGAAATCCAGCAACACTGCAATATCAGCATACTAGTTTGACAACAGAAAACATTACCAACAAGAGCATAGCAATTGACTAAAAGAGGAGCTATGACCAGTCGGTCCCATGTTCCTTTTTGGGGATTCCATTTCCTGCTACATCTGCTGATAGCAGATGCTGGCTCAAGCAAAAACCCCAAGTAGGTGGCTCTGGCATTGTAGCAAAGAGAGAAAAAGCTAAAAATAAGAGCAGGAAACATACCACTCAACTGAAAATCCCTAACAACGATAACAGTTCGGATACCTACCTTCCTTTGGGTTCTGCTTAAACTGGGCAGAGAGTGAATTCAGGAAGATAACATCTCTGTCTCGGTCCTTCCAAGAGACTCTGAAGATCTTACAGACCAGCTGTAAAGCTTGCTCCTCAGATACTTCAGACCCAGACAGAGGTTCCTTGGTTAGAGGGGTTAAAAAAAAAACCCAAACAAAAACAAACCAACTTACTTGCAATTGTATTAGTCAAGTCACAATTTTATCAGATGCAGATCGTCTTTAAATGACTTCAGACTAACTCTTAATGGCAGATTTCGTATACTTATAAAGGAGTATAGATATATTTGTCAAAATTTATTTGGTAAAAAACCTGAACAAACACAAAAGAGATGCAGAAAAGATGTAGAGGAAATACACACGTCTAGTAGGAAGCAAATTCCCAACACATTTTGAAAACAGTATAATAAGAAGGGAAATTTAACCAAGATACTTATGATTTCTCCTTTAAGGAATTAACTGGGGATTCAAATTTTCGTTATGCACAGGTATTTTAAGAGTTTCCTGTAAAAATGAAAGCACAGGAAGGAGTGACCTTCCCCAAGTCTTCCCTGCTTTCAATTTTTGCCCAAGATAAAGACATCTTTCACTTGATGTCCTGACTTCAGGACAGAACAAAAAACTCAAGAATTTGCCTTGTTTCCCTTTCTTCCAAAAAAGGAACATCGTGTAAACTGTGCTCAAAATGAAAAACTAGTTTCTCTAAAAAGAATGCTACCATATATAGTGGCTAGCAAAGGTTAAATGGGAGGGTTCTTGCAATCCTAAGGCAGCTTTGAGTGTGCACCTAAAAAAAAATGGTGGAATACAAAGAAATAAAACTCAAGTAATTACCCCTGCAATGTGAGGAAAGGTAGCATTTAAAAACCATTTCCAAAACATACACGACAAGCCAGCAACATAACTCTGCCCCCCTCAACTCTTCTACCAACACTGAAAAAGCAACGTAATACACAAACCAGACAATTCAGCTGCATAGAATTTCAAAGATGGAAAAATTCTAGCTTTGACGCTATTTTCCTGCAAGAGTTCTCCTGCGAGAGTTGTAGATATTTCCTAGACCAAAAAAAAAATTCTGATATTTGACTAAAACGAGTGCACATTGCACTGCTATGTATCATACTTCTTGATGGTAATACTCTCTTCTTTTAGAAAAAAACTAAGTCAATGGGGGAGAACAAAATGCAGATTGAAAAAAACAAGGTTGCCACTAGAAAGCTCCCTTTTTTCCTTTAGATTTGAGACCACGTAGTGGCCACCAGGTAAGCCTAGATTTATCAGAGATTTCCAGCAACTACCAGCACTGTAACCCTTTTCAAAAGCTTTCCCGCAAACCATTTAATAAACCATCAATTTTGGCAAATTAATACATTTTTATTGACTTAATCACTCTACTAGTATTCTACTGTTTTCAAGTACTTCTACCTCTCCTGCCTATTTCTGCAAAGCAGGCTTTATTATTGACATTATTTCACATGCAGATAACCAGGCAAGAACATTTTTTGCTCATAAATGAGGACTATGCCGTCTCCTATCCACTTAAGTTTTTGGTGTCTCCAAACAAGTAAGAGGAATCGAACCAAGTTTGCAAAGCTTTATTTTACTTTCCACTGCTCCCCCCCCAGCTTCAATATTGTCCTTGATTCCAAGCTATTTATTTCACAGCAGCACAATGCAAGCTGTCCGACTGCCTGATTTTGCAGCTAGGAATTGACTGGAAAGGATTCTGCGGCAGGGTTATTGCTACATGGCTTTAAGCCAGGCTTTTACCAACTGACCTTATTACTGACAGTGCAGGAATAAACAAAGACATCTAATGAGCACTGCAAGAATTGTTGTAGAAACTTCTCTCTACTACACTGATGTCCCATTTCTTTATGGCTTTATTTCACATGGGCCTTAAAATCAAATGACAAAGAGGACAATTTTAGGAGTGAATTAGAGCTTTGTACTTGCTTTCTTTCTTTTTCTACTTTAAAGGGTTCTACCACCTGTCCAAACCTTGACAGCTAAATATTCTTACTTATTTTCTTAGAGTATCATTAAGAAGATCTTATTACATAGCATTACTTCAGCATACATAACATTTGAAGCAGTACTTTGTTAGCAGACCTCTAAATGCTACACAAAGAAGCCGCAGAATCTTCAGAAGTGTCTTAAAAATATTTCTTCAGTCCTACTGCATATTAAAAAAATAGATCTGGGCATTAATAGGTCACTTTGTTGTAGGATATAAAACAAAAACATTTTCTCCAGAGTTTTCAAATATCATTCATAAACCAATTCGAGACAATCAAAATGCAGCTTTGATATTGGAAGGTTTGATTTTTTTTCCTTCCCACAAATTTTTATGAGGAAATGCAGTGAAGAAATTGTTCACAAATGACATCTGAGGGCTAGTTCCACCCTCTCGAAAGCACGTATTTGAAGTATGGAGATAACTGAACTCACTTCAAGCTAACACTCTGCATCACTCCTCCATCCTAAATCCTTTGTTCCTGTTTCTGTTCCATTATTTGGAACGCTTACCACACACAGTTCTAGTAAAGAAATTTCTCCAAAAAACAAAATGTTGTCCCTTTTGAGAAAGAAGAGGATGCAAGGCAAGCCCCAGGAATATTACAGACTGCAAAGCTGCAGCCATGTAAGGCTATGTCAGCGAGGGAAAACACAACAATATAAGCAAAGTCTGAGGTGAAGTCTTCATAAAATAAAGTTAACTTTTTACGTAACAGAAGCATGCATTACACTGAAAACCAAAAACACAGCACTGTTAACTCCAAATTGCATAATCTGAACACGTTCTCCCATGAAATCCTGAAGCTCGACGTTACAATAACATGCGTATGTAGTCTGGAAGAGAACAGCCAACATAAAACAGACTAACCTTATCCGTCAGACTCCTTTTCTCTCTGCGATCATTCTCATCAACCTCCATGTTTTCAATTCCTGAATCCACATCTACCTGGGACATACTGTAAGTGGAAATAAGAAAAGAAGCCCATTAACTTGTAGAAAGCCACAGACAGTCCTCTGTAAGATGCTGACTGAAGGAGCGTCACCTTAAGTAGAAGCAGCAGAGAAAAACCAATGTAACAGGAACAACCATATGCACAAACAGCAATTAAAATCCCTAGTTGGTAAATGCTTCTCATATTACATTTATTTTGAATTCAAGAAACACAGTACTAAATTTCTTCAGCAGGCAATACAAACTACACAGCTATCACAACCCATAACCTTTTCTTTAAACAGTGTAGCTGAGTTATCCCCACCAGACATGCTCGTCACTTAATGTCTAAGATAATGCTTTGTCTTTTATCACTTTAGGTCAGGCATTCCCATTAAAACCAGACTAGAAAAAGTATTACAGTGGTCTAAACCGTGTATCATTTTTAAGCATTTAACCCTATTGCATTAACATGGCTGGAAGTGAGAAATGGCAGAATATTTTCCTGTGTAAGTGGTTTTGATGATTAGCATTGCGCAATATTTGCCGGCTTATACAAGCTGCATTTTTTACCTTTTCTCACAGGAGACACTATCAATATCCATGCTCTGAGACCGAGAGAGAGACTGAGATTGTGTTTCAAGGCTGTTAGATGGAGAACTGCTGAGTGAACTCACTCCTTCGCTGCTCTGGCTTCGGTGGGCTACTCCTAGAGAAAAGGCACCACCAAGATTACTACTACAGAGATGAGAAGGCACTACACAATTATTTGGATGGAAAAGGAGAGGAAATACTGTTTTTCAATCCATCTCTTAAGCATTCTTAGTAATGCATTAGGAAATAAATTTTAATAATATTCACATAAATGTTAATAATATTCACATTTGACTACAGATAATCACATTTTCTACCTCCCCTTGCAGCAGCAATATAGGAATGCTTACCTGCATTACAACACAGAGAACAAAACTAAATTTGCATCCATGAAGTGCCCATAAAAAAAAAAGCACTAGCAAACTGGTCTCTTATAAGATTGCTCTGTATGCTACCTTAGGACTTTGTGAAAGCCCCTCTGAAGTCAGTCCTATCAGAACAGGACTTCACGCCGGGTCAT
Organism: Aptenodytes forsteri; assembly: GCF_000699145.1. Taxonomy (NCBI): domain Eukaryota; kingdom Metazoa; phylum Chordata; class Aves; order Sphenisciformes; family Spheniscidae; genus Aptenodytes; species Aptenodytes forsteri. The sequence continues at coordinate 3,557,783 of NW_008794443.1, forward strand.
TACAATGGAGTTAACTTGGGTGAGGATACAGGACAAAACTAATCTGAGTTCTGATAGTCTTCCCACAAAACCTCCCACAATTTACTGGGACATTATCAGTACTTTTCCTTCTCCACAAGAATGAAATAAGCATCTAAAAAGTCCTAACAACATGCACTAAGTGCAACACCAGCAAATGGAAAGCAGTATAATGGCTTTGGCGCATGGCTGATAGGATATGAACGGATGGATTCACTTTGTAATGAGGACTTCTTCAGGGAAGTGTTAGATAATAGCATGGTAGGAGGAAAGTTATATGTATGATTCCAAATAATCCAGAAAAAAACTTGCATTCAATAACAATGGAAGTTGAACGAGTTCTACAAACATCTAAATGGAGAGGGCTCTTAAGTGTAGTCTATTCCTAAAATTTGTGCCTAGTGACACTGTTTGAAGTCATGATTTATAATAAAGTAGGATTAATTGCAAGCTGCAACTGTAGTTTTACCAATACCAGGTATTTGCATGTCAGTAAACAGACTCCTTGAGGGAGCAGGAAAAAAGGTATTATTCGTCTGTCTGTTTAAAAAGAAAGCAGCAGTAAATTTCAATCCTTTGGGTTCTTTCGCCTGCAGTTTACAAGACGTTCCCCAAACAGTATTAGGTTTCAGGTGAGAAGTGTAAAACCAGATTGACAACCTACGTTTAAATTCCAGCACCGGCTGCGTTTCAGTGTTACTACTGAAAAGTGCAAGCTTGTCCCGCGTTTAGGGCAGCAACACATTCTGAAGTTAACAGTGGGGGCAGCAAAACAGAACAAATCAGGATTACGCTCTTTGACACAAGCTGTTTGTTTTCAAGCATCTTTCCCAAAGCTTTTGTAGGTTTTGAAACAATTCATTTTACAGGAACAAAACTGCAGAAGGCAGAAAAATCCCATTTCAAAGACAGTTTGCTGAAGAACAACTAGATATTCAGCATGGGAGGTAGGAAAAGTTGCTTCACTCTACGGCTTTGAAACTCCTGTTTTACTTCCCTGGGTATAAAAACAGTTTATATTTAACTCCTTGTATTAGGCTGGATATTAGTCAATATCCAGAAAACACTCAGATCTTCAAATAAAAAGTGGAAAAGATGTGTGAAGTAAAATTAATTTGCATTGGTATTCAGAAAAGAATTTAACAAGCAGATTGTCCAAACACCTATGTTCTATAACTGAAGACATGTAAAAGCACTCTAAAGTATAGCAGGACCACATAGAATGCATATGTAACTTGCACTTATCACAAAATACTTGCTAAACCTAATTTTTTCTCAGATTTGTTCAAAGCTTCTATGCTTTGGTTCGTAATTTCAGGGCTGTAGCTGGGTATTATCATTCATTCATAAACAACATTCTTGAGCCCATTAGGTTTTCAGTGTGAAAGGAAGAATAGAGATAGAAACCGACATCCTCCAAGAAAAGTTAGATTTCACTTAACCTCCTATTTGCCAGTATTAAATGTCTGCAAAAGATTTCACCAAGGAAGCAGAAAAATGTCAAGAAAAACTCCGTTTCAGTTCTAAATGGCTATTTCCTCCAGCCCTGGAATTTTAGTAATGCATATTACAGCTTTGACACTGACAGTCCTTGCACAAGGCCCAGGCCCAAAGCCTAGTACAGTTTCTCTACAAAACCAAGGATACAGAAATCTCAGGCATAGTGTCTGAGCTGACCAAAGTTGCTCAGGTCAATCAGGTTAAATAAAAGCAACTTACAAAAGCAGAACTTCCATGCTGTAGTTTCCCTAGAGATAACACCCAGCAGAAATATGCTGTCCATGGCAGGGGAAGGCTGACTTCAGCAGGGTATTCCAGCATGTCACTGATTTAAGATATCCCAGTTACAGCCTTGTTTTCCTTCAGTACATCATCGATTACAAAGGGGCAGTCTTCCTCGAGTGCTTCCTCTCTCCTCCTCCCTCTTCCCAAAGAAAAAGCTAGCTAAGTCAGTGGATAAAGAGACCAGAGCAAACATGGCTTACCAGGGTGAAGAAGTGCGTTGTTCTGCATTCCCTTGGGGTCTTACTCCCACTGCCAGGAAAATGTACTTTAACAGTTACACCGCAGCACTCATTAACAGGCTTCTTCAAACAAACTGTCCTACCTACCACCTTTTCACAACAAATCTTCCAGAATTTACTTGCATCTGTACTTTGCTGGATCAGGTATACAATAAAATACCTGACACTCAAAGTTTCAGTTTTCCTTAAAAAAAAAAAAAAAGAAACACCAGCATACAGAGCCGTGAAAAAATTATGAAGACCACACACCCAGGATGTGCGGCTGTAATTGATACACTGTTTTTAGGCTCTCTAAAATATTTTGAAAATACATACAAAATCATATTTTCCATGAAATTGATGCGTACGTCTGATCTCACCATGACATGCAACTTCTTATAAAAATGGATGCTTACAAGGACACTATTCTGCTGGGACCGCTTTCTGTATATCCAAATGAATTAAAATCCTCTGCAGTCATTTTGGTCTACTGCTCAAAGGAACTCCTGCAAACCACACAGCGTTAGCTGAGTCTTCATTTATGCTAAATAAATACAGCAGATAATCAGTTGTGAACTTTTTTTTCCTGATCTATTCCCCAATTTAACCATCTCTCTTACCCTGGTGTGAAAGAGACAGGCATTATTAAATTGCTGCAATGAATGGCACTGTAAGCAGCGAACACTATACTGACTAGGTAACTTCTGTTTCTGGTCATCAAACAATCTAGTCTGTATAGTTACGTACTGTCCAGTGCAGATAGAGGAATTCTTAAAACAGAAGTCTCTAAGGTCTTAGCTACCTGACCACTTCAAACCACGATAAACCTGTCTGCCAATCCACAAACATTTCTACCTTCAGGTACGTGTCTCCACACCTCCTGCTCTGTTGGCATTATCGTTTACACAATTGCGCAGTAAGATGGATCGGGACCTCCTCTATTTGAAAGCTAACTATTTATTTTTCCTGGGTTAGTTTTCACCTGGATTAAGTCCGTAATCCACCTCACCACACAGTGGCTACGGACAGCAGAGGGAGAGGCAGTGAGAAATACTCCTTTCAGCAAGAGTCAGACCTAAGATGGATTAAAATAGTCATGTAACCACAGGCTGAGTGAACACATTAAGTGAACTCTGCACTGTTCTTAGAAAAAAAGTCACCTTTGCTGCTGGTTTGCTGTCTATAATCATGAGGACAATACACAGTGTTAAATTCTGTCTGCAATGAGCTTTTCTCAGGACATGCTTTTGATAGCTTTTCTCTGTCCTGCTTTGGATACAAGGCAACAAAATAAGCAGGAAGGAGTCACTTCTAGGTATTTCAGAACAGCACTGTAATTAAATTACAAGATTTAAGCTTGTGAATTACTGTACTTGCCAAAGGGAAAAACATAACATTTCAGAAAGCAAATAGGTAAATAGATAAAGAATTCTGCATGCTTATCAAGGAGCATTGGAAAAAATATTATTTCTATCAAATTATTAGAAATCATATTGAAAACCTGTTTAAAACAATCTTGACATTTGTTTTGAGATTGGTTTTGTGAACCTCTTAGCTTAGTAACACAACATACAAAACAATTTAAGTTTTCAGATAAAGATAAATATACTGGAAAACACACCAATTTGTTTTGATTTCCAAGACAGCCAACTTGAAATCAAAATTTTTTTTTTTTTAGGTCAAAAGTCGTATTATATGTAAGAATATTGTTTTCGCCTCTCTATAGAGCAACCCTCCCAACTTTCTATGCTTTCTGCATTTGTCTGATTTTAATAGATCAGGCATTATTTCTGTCTTCTGAAATAAATACCATTTGTAAATATCCTACTTTTATTCACTCCAGTAAATAGTGAAATTGGCAAAGTAATACAAAGGAGAAAGCAAACACTTTATTCTTACATTGACAATGCACAGTCACAGCCTACTATTTTTAATTGTGCCAAAAGCTAGTAATTAAAGATCAAAAATGAACTTGGGACTGATTGCTAAAACGTACCTAGAAACCGATCAATAAAAACTGTGTTGCAAGACTGAAAAGGGTTTTCTCCTGTCTCCTTGACAGATTGGCTTTCTTTTCTGTAATATTCTGCAATATTAAACTGTATTACAAACTTCTTCAAGCTTTGCTAATCCTTATTTTAAATGCCATTAGTTTACTTATACCTGGAAAACAATTGTATCTAACCATTTATTATTTGGAAAATGAAAACAAAAAGCACCTTCATTCACCATTTTAGAATGTTTCTTTCTGAAAATTATTTTTAGTAACAACAGAAACACCACCAGTAATAGTGTTCATGTTCTAAAGATAAGGAGTTGCGTAATAACTTTCAGTAGACATACAAGATGAATTTTTGTCTCTAACGTGCCAGCCTACCTGATGCACCAATTGGAGAGGTAGCTGGGGTCATGCTATGGACATTTAGGCCGAGACTATGGGATGGCCCCGGGGCTGGTGCTACTACAGGTGGTCCAGGTGGGGTCTCTCTCTGCGGTGACGTGAGTGGTGTAGTCGGCTGGGAAGACGGTCCACCTGCCAACCGAGCAAGGCGCCTTCGACGAATCTGCACAAAGGAAATAAAACAACGGCAAATAAATGAGTTTGTTTGCACGTACGTATGCACACGCTCCCCATGGTTGCCCTTTGGCCCTCCTACACAGCAGGGGTATTCAATCCTGTGAAACTGCAAAGGTAGAAGCTTTACTTGATAACCTGCTAAATGGAGCTGAGTCTTACTGCCGTTTCTCTGTTCTGTGTGACAATACTAAAATACCCTTGATGTTTAGATTTTAAGTATGTATTTGATACCTTGGAAAACCATTTGCACTGGACAATACTCTGTCCCTCGAACGGTTGTATAAGATAAATTTAACATTAACTGCTCAGCAATTTCAAAACCTGCAATATTCCTCCCATTTATTTTGGCATTTGATGAAACAAACTGCATTAATCTGATAAAAGGGACAATATGAAGATGACCTTTGCTTTAATTTCACACCACACGATACTAATAAAAACACCCGTGCTAAAGAAGATGCAGTTCAAAGTTAAAGACCACCACTGTCCAAGTTAATCTGAAACAGACCTGAAACACTAAAAATATACAACTCATCTGCTGGACAGAAGCATCTTGAGAAGTAAAGACAGACAGTAAGTAACATCCTCGCATCACCTAGAGACATTCCACCACACAGAATTTAAAAAACAGTTTTTGCACGTTATTAGTAAGACGGAGAAGCATCTGCCTGCAAAATCTGACTTCAGAAAGCTGTTATGAATCTATTTATTAAAATTAGCATGTGACCACATAAAACTAATATTATACATGAGAAATAAATGATGAGTTTTATAAGTTTTGTCTACATACATGAGAAAGAAATAGACAAAACTTATAAAACTCATCATTTATAAGTGCTTCAAGTTTCACTTAAAACATAACTGAAAAACAGAAAAGAAATTATTTATTATCACAGGCTGCCTCAGAGGATCTGTTCCTAAAGCTTACATCTTCAGCTCGAAATAGGCCCAGCACAAAATAAAAGTATCGTATTTGAGGGTGTCCACTCCCTGCAAAAATAAGCAATTCATGTTATTGCCTCTTTGCATTATGATACTCAAGCATTGCATGTAATGTATCAGTTTTCATTTCTGCTCATAATCCTAAAGAACTGCCAAGCAAGTGAAGGAGTGAACAAAAGATGTGTGTCAAGTCAATGTCTGTGCTACATTACTGTAGTCATTTAATGGCCTGTGAAACCTACCCCAACAGGAAGAAAAACAGATCAAATTAAATCAGACTTCAAAAATGGTGGGAAAATTAGAGTCTGGAACTACATCTCCCTCCATGACAGGTGTCACCACATGAACATGGAAGGCAGCTAGAAAATAAATTCCCTTTTTTTTTTGTTCTTAAGCCAAAAAAAAGGCTATGATTAGAATGCCTTAATCCCTCCTCCTTGTCAAGCAAAATAGGGGAGCTCATTGCATAAATAAATTGTTTAGCTTTGCCACAAGTAGAAGCTGTACATATTAGGGTCTCTAAAAAGTTACTTTTTCTCTCCACTTGTACCTTACATCTTAATTTTTCAGCTGTTTATCTGAAAAAAACTACAGAACTACCTCGCCCCTCAGAGGTATACCTGAGAAAATGTCACCTACATGTTCCCATATCTGTTTTCCCTATTGTTGAACCCAAATGAAGTGTTCATAGCTCACAAAGCTGTACCAAAAATATTATCAGTAAAACAACCTAGCTGAATTGAAATCTATTTGAATCAGGGGGTTGAATTAACATTTTAAAAGCTGTTTCCTTACCATTCAGCTGACCTGTAACCATGTTTTTCAGATAAAGGAATGGCAGGGAGGAATGGAGGAAAAAAAAACCAAAACCAAATACACACACAAACAGCCCATATATGCAGAAGTGGCTGAGGGAGAAAGATGAAGATTAATTATTGTCCTGGTTTTGGCTGGGATAGAGTTAATTTCCTTCCTAGTAGCTGGTACAGTGCTGTGTTTTGGATTTA
>NW_008794443.1:3564558-3568828 GCF_000699145.1 Aptenodytes forsteri
TTTTTTTTTTTCCCTGTTCTCTCCCCCATCCGACTGGGGGCTGGGGAGCGAGCGAACGGCTGTGTGGTGTTTAGCTGCCTGCCAGGTTAAACCACAACAATTATGTAAAAAGCAAGAAAAATAAATGTGATGTGAAACTTTTCCACAACTGTTCATACTCATTCTTGCTAGCTAGTTCCAAATCTGATGTTAGGAAGGAAATATGTGAGGAGAAAAAGGCATAGATAATAATCAATATATTTATCAATGTATTCTCAAATATAGTCAAACGTTGTTTACGCAAACAAGGTCATATCCCTCACAAGGTATGATTTGCACAAAACCTCTCTTCATCATCTCCCAGTTTTAAGCAGATAATTGAGGTCTCTTGTGCCACTCAGCATTCCTTCACCTACAGTGCTAGGCTAGATCAATGCCAAAGCTACGTCAAAACCAGCTGCAGTCATCGCTGTTGAAACAGGAGGACACCATGACGAACTTTCTGCCTTGTATTTGTCACTCTTAGTCCATCAACCACACATCTTTCTTACAGACCAATCCCCCAGACTGTAACGTGCCCTGAAAAAAATTCTGAAAAGGGCACAGAACAAAGAAATCTGCACAGACACCAAGCTGCTTTTAGATGAGATATTGCAATTAAAACGAATACAAGATTTTTCCCTGCCCCTTTTAAGGATGATAGGCAAATTATACTTATCTTCCTTACTGCTGAACAAATTAACATTAAAATATAAATAAACTCTGAATATTTTTTTCACTGAAAGAGACAGCTTTCACAACTGAGGGTACATTTAGCGATTGTTAAAGGACCAGATTTGGTTCTTAGATACCCTGAGTTGTCATACTCCTCTAGGTTTACATAAAATTATCACAGAAATCTGAAATTTGATCTGAAGATTAGAAAGTTTTAAGTAAAAGAGAAAAAAGGGGAGAAACAAAGACAATGTGCTAGAAAGGCAAAGGTGCAGGCTGAAAGAGAAGTTCGAGGATACAGCATAAAACCGGTGCACACATTCTATCCAGCTAATTCCCTTGTGCCTTAAGACTAAACAAGCATCAAGACGAGGGAAGTAAGATAGGCTTTATGCTCAGGGCACAACATGGGGACTCAGAAGACGTAGCTTGTTTGCACAATACGAGGCACAAATGAGGCCCCAACCTGTTGCCTTCATGTAACACAAATAACATATGTTAGAACTGCGGGAGTTCAAAGTGACCTGTTCTTATTTCAGACTGAATGACTCTCCAAATTACCATGAAGAAACGCATAGCTATTTGGTTTTTTTTTTTTTTAAATATTTTCCTTGGAAAGTTTAGGGTACCTCAATAATACCCAACCCTTGATTTCAGCAATAGGTGCTTGCAATAGTGACATATGACAACGCTGTTACGTATCATTATATTACCTAACAGTGACAAGTTATTTGGTTCTAGTTATTACACAGGCCATGGAACAAACGACGTCCATCTTCCCTACAGAGCACAACTCCATAATATACAGTTTAAAAGGTTAATTAAAAAAATCTAATTGGTTGAATGGAAAAAGCACATTGTTTTTTAATCAGTACAGTTTTTTTGCTGGACATGTCTGGACTATGTCTTTGAATAGTAGCTTTCAGAAATACTTTTTTGATCTTACTGGACTTCTTAGAAGCTGTTAGCTGGACACACTACAACAAACAATGTAAAAATAGCACCCTGTTAAAGACAGTTAACTGATAATTTGATTATGCAGCAGACCAATAGAGATACAACCAGGAAGACTGGTCCCTCAGGCTCACACACCCTCAGTTAAAAAAAAAATTCTGTATCAACATCTGCTTTAGTGGCAACTGCTTAGTGAGACTCTAAGGATTTTTTTATTCTACCATAATCATAGAAGAGTTCCAAATCTGTACAATAAAGGGTAATTTGAATGGATAGCTTTATTTTTCTTGTATCCATTAGAGCATGTTAAATTGGTTTAAGAAATGCTTCATTTTCTGGTGACACTGGTCATGTCCTATGCTCAGAAAACACCACTCTAAATTACTCAAATTCATGCAAATGTTAAAAGATGCTAAGTTAACATCATTCTTTTCCACTTTATACCACATTTGGCTTCATTCTGCTTTTTTCCATGCAGTCCCTATGCTCATCTTGTGCTATCTATCACTCATGCTAAAATTTACACACTAAAAAGGAATTTTCTTTTCTCCTCTCCTAAAGATTCTAGTATGGTCTGTAGTGAATGACAACTTCTAGTGCTTTAACAAAATAAACACTGAGAAAATTTCGGTGAGAGACACTGTTGATAGCAGTGGAAAATACCTTCCTGAAGCTAAAATATATCCTGTAATCCCAAATCCGTTATCAATTGTATCTGTCTCTCTTCTTTTTAAGTTACAATCTGTTAATGTTATACTCAATTATGGTTCGATACAAGAAGATAATCCAATCTACGAGAGGCTTGCAAATAATTTCAACTTTAAGTATTTTTTCACCTTCAGTCACTGCCAGATAAAAAGTCTGAATCAGACAGAAGTCACATATAATGTATTTTAGGAGGATATTTTTCCACACAGTCCACCTCTGATCCAGGGTCCACTGCATCAAGTAACAGTAAAGCAGAGATGTGGAGGAATATTAAAAGAGACTTGGCTGTGACTTTTCCATGAGGGGTCCATTAACAATAAAAAGTGACAGCGTGACTCTCTTAAAATGATGTAAGATTAAGTTTGTCTCAAGCAATCACCTAAAAGACTGGTCAGCTTTGGTCCTAGCTGAACTGTACTAGAAAGACATGGAAAAACTTGAGTCACTTGAGACAAACATTTTGCCAGAAAAGGTAGATGAGTCCCTACTGGAGAACTCATTTTCTGCAGAGTGTTTCACGATGCAGTGTTTTTGATGATGTCAGTAATCGCTGAAGTAATGACACAAACAAGCTTACACAGGTTAAATAATTCTGAAATTAATCATAAAACAGCTCATAATCAAATGCACTGTAACGATCATGTCTGCATGTAAACAAAGTACTCATGAAATACACCTATAAAATAAGAGATCCCTTTTCACAGTAGAAATTACAACACTAGCGTCCTATCCCACTCTCCCCAACATGGGAATTGTACTCCTTTTGTCAATGCTTCCACAGAGTATGAGGACCTTCATCAAGTAAATAGCATGAAGTATTTTCTCCTAGCTCCTGCTGCTCCTCCTGCAATAGTAGGATTGCTAAATCACGATGTACAGGGTAATCAAAAACATCTTAACTTTTTGGAATACAAATCTGAGTGACAACAGCAGCCACCTTGCTCAACAATCCTGCCATAAGATATGGTACGGAACAAAAATAACTTGTTTTGATCCTCCATGGAGCATAAGTACAGCAATGAGCCAATCAATGCTGCGGGTGGTCTAATACAATACACTTTATATGTATGCCATACATTTTAACATGAAAACATTATTTTAAAGAGATGAGGGAAGATTTGAAGTTGTGCATGATTTGGGCATTACATTGGGACAGTGGGAAACTCCCTATATCCTGATCAGTACCACGACAGAATTCATTTGAGAGTCCTCCAATATATGAGCAAAACATAAGTCCTTAGTCTATATTTAAAAAAAAAAACCACCACCCTTTAGAAGGAAGAAACAAAAAACAGTTCACATTATTCCATGTCAGATGTTTGTCAATCACAACTTAACACCTATAACTCTTAAGTGAAAGAACAAGAGGTTGAATAAAAAAAAAGTAAATCAAAGGAAGCATTGGAAAACTGGCAAGTCTGTTTCAAACTGTTTCAAGAATAAATGATATTAAATATAAGACCACACCACACACACCCGCCTTGCTTCTCAGCAAAGAGCCTGAAGAAGCAAGATTTTAAGTGTTTTACTATGTTAAAAAGTAGGTTTTTTTTTAAATCACACAGAGAGAGCATATAAAACGCCTAGTGTTGAACACAGAAAAGAGACATCTCCAGACAAAGACTACCTGGCAGATGGAAGCAGAGAATAAACAATTAACCAGGAGAGAAGCAATTCAACCCCATCGACCAGCCAGGGGGTCGCAGGTCAGGGACAGCACGAAGGAGGCACACGAAAAACACCGAGCACAGCCGCCGGGCGAAGGCAGAGCGCCTCAGTAACGCTCCTTCCCACATACAGGTTTCACCTTGGGGTCAGAAAGAGGGCCCAGGAAGAGCCCGGCGCCCTCTCCCCGCGGGGCCCGGCCGCCCCCGGCGGCGCCTGCCTGCCTCCCGCCCGCCCCCTCAGGCCCCGG